>NC_135271.1:29507502-29810579 GCF_051311805.1 Agelaius phoeniceus | reverse complement strand
TAGGTATCAGCACTGCTGAGCCACACTCATACACTACTTCAAAGAAAAACTCTTTAAAAATTAGGAACTTATAAAAATAACCCATAAAACTAGAAGATCTTGAATATATGATTTATTGAGTGGTAGCTTACTGAGAGTTAAAATACTGGTGAAATAATTTTGAAAAATTACTGTAAAAGAAGTGATGATGAAAATCTTTGGGGGAATAAATTGGCACAATAGAGGATTTATGTTCATATATTTTTCACTGTTTGCAAAGCAGTCCGAGATCAGAGCTACACAGCTGCTTACATGTACTACTTGAAGATCTGAGGGGAAGTATCTGAACATAACCACAAAATTTAACTAAGAATCAAGCTAGAATTTAAGATAGAGTAAAGCAAATAAAAATGTTATGCATCAACTGAAAATGCAAACTGTTTATTTCTATGTACAATCGACTGAAATAAACACAGACCTTATTCTAGCAATCTGAGAAAGAAACACCATGGGAAAAAACCTTGAGTATGTTAAGTACCATCTCCTGCAAAGACCAGAGATTACAGCAATTACATATGAACAATATTAAAATTCTTAGTGGTTTTCAATGCTAGATCGGTTACTACTGCAAATATCTTTTTAAAGAGACAGAGCAGTTACAGGATATGTTTTACAATACTCATCATTTTTGCTCAAGAAAATTTTCAACTTTTTTTATTTCACTGTGGAAGGCAATCAAATATCTTTGTTATCAGATGTTCTAAGTCATCTATAAAGTTTAGCTTACTTCTTTTTGTCTGTTTACCAAATATAATAAACCCACCGTGTACAACCCTTCATTCAGCATTTGGTCCAGCTGAAATTGAAAATAAAACTGTCCATGACCACCAAGTTAATTGAACATCTTGCTAATTAAAAAGTACAACTGTCACTGCAACAAAACCTACATGTGTAGACAGAACTACATACATACATACATGTAATTTTGCAGTGTAGCTATTGCTAAATGTAACTTGAACAGGAGCATTTAAAAAAAATTCTTTAGTAATAGTAAATTAGAAGTATCTTGCATTGTACAATTAGACTGCCAGCAAAGGATACCTATTAGTAAGACACAGGCAAATCAACCTAGAGTTACATCTTTACAATCTATTCCATGATTATGCACATGCTTTGAAGTATTTTAATGGTATTTTACCAGAAATTTCTCATAAATATTAATTTCAAAATCTAGGAGGTAATTCTAAAAGCTGTCTTCATATGTCTCTAAGAATGAGAGCTGCACTTCCAGCTTTTCTTCTTCCCAATATTCCCACCACCATATCTGAAAAACCTCATCCTAAGCACAGTAGTTATATATTAGCTCACCGTTTAACAATCTAGAATAACCTTAAGTTTATTTCATAACATATAATCAAGCAACATACAGTAATTAAAGCACACTGAAAACAGCAGTTACTAGCTAATTAACATTACAGAAACACTTTTCTTAATGCTAGAAAAAGACAAAGATTATATAAAATACTGTAGCATGACGAAGAGTTTGTTATGAACCTTTTTGTTTAAAACACTGTAAACTTCAACTTGAGAATTTGAAGTTAAACTAGTTTTAATTCATGAATTAAAAATGTCAGTGCAGGTTCTGCATGATTAGGTAAGCCATTTAGGGACTATCCTTGCACCACATGGTTCTTGCAGGGCACGGACCACTCACATAAACCACTACATCCCAAAGGACAGCTCACCATCCATAAACATGCCCAACCTCTACATTATCCTCATTCCTGCAGAGTTGAAGAAATAATACAGTCTCACTATTTTCATGGCCAATGAAGTATTTTGGCATCGCCACAGCACCTGAACTGCAGCAGGGACAAGCAGCAGAGGCTCTCTCAGGCTGTGAGAATGACAGGCACCCTGGGCTGGAGTTTGGGGATGGCTGCCAGACAGCCTCTGTGCCCTTCTGAACACACTGGTTTGCAGTGCCAGTACAGCAGCAGACTTTGCTAAATAGTTATTTTCTGCTTTGCTGTTAAATTACCACTTTAAAACAGTAACAGTATTTTACCTCTACATTACCTCCATTTTTAAACCCACTTCTTACCCACTTCTACTTCTTACATCATATTTTATATTTTATATCTGTCTGTATTAAAAATAATACCTGAAAACACTTACGAGGTAAACCTGAGTGTACAATCAGCTCCAGCAAGCAGTCTCTGTGGAGACCAACACTTTGGTATGAAAATATACTCTTATATTTTTTCCCCATTATTTAACAGTTTCCATTTATCCTTATCTGTTCTGACATATTTTTATCATTTAACAGAATTTTTCAATGGAATTATTTTGTGTCACCTGCCATGTTTTCTAAGCTTTCCAAACACAGTGCATATGCAGGTGTATTACCTTTCTGCACAGTTTCAAGATGACTAGATGGGCAAACACAAGGATTACAGCTACAAAGCAGTAGCTGGTTAGTAGCAAATGACATCAGACCTTCCATAAAGCCTGGCACACAACCACAGCTAATTTTGTGCTCACATCCAGGCACAGGGCAGTGCACAGGCAAAAACATGGCCAACACCAAAGGGAGGGCAGACTGCCTTTCTCAGCAGTACTGCCTTTGTTTCCTAGGCACTGTAAGCTGGCAATTCGATGCACACCCTTGCAGGGTTTCTTTAAAATTTGAAATCCAACAGATGTGCTTAAACAAAGGTACACCCAAATTCTCAAAATTCTCTACACATGAATATCAGTATGGATATTTGTACCACACAGCAAAGAAAGCCTGTATCAAGCAGGCCACTTCAAACTGCCTTTTAGCATGAGAAAACATGTATCTTAAAACATCTCCTCTCTGATAAAAAAAGTATTTTAAATTCAAACATTCCAGAAAGAAAAATAAATACTAATGTTATTATCCTTCACTTGACCCCTGCCTTTTTAAACATCACTGCTACCACAACTTCTTCAATAGGCTGTGATACAAAGTATCAAACTCACAGGCAGGACACACTTTCAGAAAACCCTGAAATAGACAATGCTGACAGCTAATTCCAGAACAAAACATCATTTGTTCAAGGTTTGGTTTGACCTTAGTCTTATTTTCCTGATAAAATAATCCAAAAAAATCATTCTTAAGACAGAATGAAGATTCTCTCCATCTCAGAACACTCAAAGAAACTCTTCAAAAGAAAAGGATCATACTGGCTATCATGCTTCTGGCAATTTTTGAAGTCTCTGAAGCAAGTCGTCATCTATCAGATGCCCTTAAATCTATAAAAAAAAAAAACTTTCATCCAATTACTGCAGGAAGGTTCCTTGCAATTTTTCCCCAAAAGCTATCATGCAGCATTTGTCTTGGACCACATCTATCCTGAAGAGGCTATCATTATTATAAAAAAAGAATTATTTTAGGGTCCCTAAAACTAGTAGACTCTCAGAAGATGTTGAGCCACAATACTTAAACTTCTACAGAATACATGAAAGATGACACAAATCCCCACATTTCCAAGGATATGCAAAAGGCACATGCAATATTCAAGCATTTACATCCATGCCTCTAACACGACTGCTGTAGATGCCCCCCGGAGCAGCAAGTCAAGCCCCTCCATCCCTTCCTGCAGTTTCACTCAATTTACAGGCTGCTCACCCTCTGCCCACAGGACAGAGCTGACAGGAGCAAGCCAGAGGCCAGAACTGTTCTAGCAGACCTCACACCCCTGCTAGATCGAGGAGGAGAATCTGACAGAAAAGAAGATTCCTCAAGATTTACATCCTATTTTAGAGTAACCTTATGATTCCAAATGAGTTTGTTATAAAAAGACAGTTCACTGTTTAATTTCTCTCTTTTTGTAACAACCTTGATACAGAATACTGTACGTACTTTTTACATAATGTAATGTTCTAACCTAAATTAGATCAGGGATTAGAATAAAAATTCAACTATATCACATAACACAGAATGAAAGTGTTACTATTTCCTTTTGATATGGCAGGAAAACCTTATTTCAGATCTTTTGAAAATATGCTTAAACTTCAAAAAGTTTAGAAGAAACAAACAACAAATCAACAAGAGACTTTTCTCAAAAAAAGTTCTGAGAAAGCAGAGCTGTTTGTTGCAATGCTATGAAAACAGGACACATTCAGTTTTTCAGCTAGCCAACGCTAACTGAATGCTTATTTTTCAAACAATTTATGTCTATAAAATTTTTCTAAATTTTATGACATGCTACTGCAGAAGAAGGAAACTTCCAAAAAGCTATAAAGCTGTTAAGTTTCCATTCTGACATTTATTTAATAGTACATATGCATATAAAATCTTTTTTTTAATAAATTGGTAGGTAGTATAGCTAAGGAAAAACATGTTAAGTGAACAAAAGATGGATTACCCTTGACTAGACTTTCCATTTTGATGAAAAATCAGAACTCTGATCACAAGCAAATTTTTCTGTGGTTTGCTGATTACTAACATTAGAAATGTTCTCCGAATCATTTAAATCATCTGTTTCTTCACAATGTGCTTTCAGTTACTTGTTTTCAGTTTTTAATACAACATTGCTGATAATATTACAATATCCCTTCCTCCTAGGAGAGGCAGTCAGACCCTGTCTGCATTCCACAGGAACACAGCCTTGCTCTGGTGCAGCTCCATCTGCCCTTCTCCCCCCCACGGCCAGCCCAGCTTTACCCATCTCCTCACTGCATCAAGACATGAAAACTGGTGGCATATGATACTGATTTATGAATTCAAACTGCACCAAAAATTCAAACTGCAGTTAAATACAAGTAATATTTTCCCTTACCAAAGATTTACAAAAAGTTCTTTCTTCTCAAAAACACTGAATATTTCAGCCTAGTTTTGTGGAAATATTTCTATGCAGTCCTCGTATAATTCAGAATTAATGCACTTCCGTAAAATTATGTATGTTCTGAAACAAAGAACGTTACTTGTTCACCAAGGCAAACTTTAAAACAGAAAAAAAAGTAACTTCACAGTGATTTTATGCCTGAGATTTGAAATTGCTTTGTACTAACTTATTAAATTTCAGCAAATTTAAGGTTTCAACTTAAAACAATTCTCCGATAGCTGCAGTGGTTTTAGAGATATTTGACTTGATCTTTCCAGTCAAAAAGCTTTCAGTTCTCTGAGACTGTGAACAAATTATTGTTTCTCATATTTTCACTGCTCTACTACAATAAATTAACAACATTCTAGTAAATAGCACCACTGGTGTACAAAATCCTGTTAACCAACATCACCCTGCTGCTACACAGTAAGAAAACAAAAGTGGGAAGGGGGAAAAAAACCTCAAATCAGCAAACATGCAGAGGCATTCCAGGAAAAAAAAAATCCACAAACAGAAAGAGATGAGAGAAAAGCTTAACTTGATGTTTTTAGCTGACAAAAGCAGCATTTCTCTAGAGCAGGGAGGGAATTTGGATGTTGCTTATGGGAACCAGATGAAGGGACTCCTCCTATGACTGCAGCATACAAGCTGGAAACGCTGTTATGCACCAAGCTGTCCATCCAGGGGCAGGTGAGGGCACCTTCCAGGCAGGCAGTGCCAGCCCTGCTTCCCAGCATCACTTCCTGAGAATCCCATGTCTCCTCTCCCAATCCACACATGATCACAACACGAGGACAGCCCATAATAAGAAAGTTGCCCAGCCTGCCCAGCGAGGGCCAAGAGCAGGGCACACAGGAAGGAAGAGCCTGTGGCCATCAGCTCATCCCCCTGCTCAGGGAACCCACACCCATCCACAGGACACCAGTGTGGGAAGCACAGTGCACACACCCACACACCACTCAGATACAGCGCTCTCCTGGACCCCACTGGCTCCCTTCATTCACTGACCAGCAAGCTGCACCTTGCCACCCACAGCAAGACTAGGAAAAACTGCAAAATTCTTGCACAAAATGCTGGCTGGTTGGGAGAATCAGGATTATGATGTAAATTACCTTTAGAAGTGTCTAGTCCATCACATTATTCAACAACAATGCTCAAATGAGGTAGTCAAAATACCTTAGCATGGCAACATTACACTAACCATATAGGAGGAAAATAAAAATTTAATAACACCTAACACTTCTTCTAAAAATAGGGGGCTCCATTAAAAGCAAATTATTAAATAATTCAGAATGGTTTCTTCTCCTAGTAACTGAAACCCTGCTGAGGTTAGGTGAGCAAGACATCTGAAGAGCTGAGTAGCCAATTAAGCTGGCAGGACTTTTGCTCTGCTGGGCCTATTCACACTGCACCTCCCAGCTCCAACAATGGCTAAAGCAAGTCAACAGTGACACTGCAATACTTCCCCATAAGGAAAAAATATATATGCAATGACACCCCTCCCCAGTTATTTACTTAAGAGTGCAACTGCATCCAGTAATACTTAAAACCACTCATGGTGAATCCATAAAGAGAGGGGGAAAATTAAATTTAAACATATGAGTGTTATTATTTTATTTAGGTGTGGGACAAATCAACTAGAAGGAAACAATCTATAGCCTCATAAGAAGATTGTGAATTTGTAAATGATCAATTAACTCATACACTAAATTATTCACTCTAAATAGCACAGTCACCTTAACGTGAGTCTGCAAAAGTAATCAATACAGAAGAGAGGAAGATGTTTATTTTTGTTTTCTATAAATATATACTGAGTTGTTAAGGTTCAGACCAAGACATCTTTATTCATACTGAGCAGAACTTGACTGCAATTCATGGAACTTGAATCACACCCTTGGAGAAAATATAGAAGTAATTTAAAAGGTCACTTTTGTTCTCTCTCCCTACTTGCTTACATACACATTTTAGGAAAAATGACAACAGGAAAACATGTGAAAGGATGACAGCATGAATTAATAATTAGCCAATTAGCAGCTTGGAATTATGCTGGAATAATAAAATGGAAATATCTTAATAAAGTGAATGTTGTTAATGGCTTATCAGTTTAAAAATAATCATATTCTTATTAAAGCCACTGTATGGGAAGAGACTAAATGAGAGCTGTATTTTTCAATACTGTTTTGCATGGTCTTTAGCGAGCACTTATATTCTTTTCATTTCCCATCCCCACAGGATTATTGTTGGAACAGCACTATACTCATTATCTGTAATGAGTAAGCTACTTTTAACTTTATTTCTATCTAAATCTCTAACTTGGATTATTCCTCAGATGGGCAAGTTACTAGACCAGTGTGCAAGAATAGGAAAGTTGAATTTATATGCTCCTGTCTCAGGCCTGTTTCAGGCCCAAGGAGAAGAGGTGACTGCTGAAGGGAGCCTTTAATGCTCCAGGACTAGTATGCAGCCACAGAGATTTTACCACAGATTCAGTAGACCCAGTAAGTCCGGCACACAAATATTGAATTACACAGTAGTCATACTCCTTCCAAAAACAAAGCAACTGAATACAAAGATCAGCATAAAGTAGCTTAGTTGGAGCTTCATTTCTTCAAATGGAAACTATGCCTCACCTGAGTTCAGTATACTGAAATTCTGAAGAGATGTTATGCCTTTCCTAAGGTTATGGGGCCTACAGCATATTCAGCTAACATAAAAAAAAATCACTAATTTCACCCACTAGGTTGAATTGTCCACAAAACCCACATTTTATTCAATACAATGTAATTTGAGAAGGGGACAGCAGATTTTTCACAAATTTCTATAGCACTGAATATCTGTTTTAATACATGGAGAACAACTTTCAGAAATCATGGCCAAGTCACATGCAAATTCTTCCATTCACAGTGAAATGGGAAGATACGTAAATAAAAGAAAAATAGAGCAATAACAGAGGAACAGAACATCACAGATGAGGTATTTCCAATAGAGAAAGCCGTTCAGTAGGAATCTGTACAGTCATTAGTACAGTAGGGTCAGAATCAGAAAAACCTGGTTTGCTTGTGGGTTTTATTTTAAACCGTGCAAACAAAAACGATTCTGTTCATGTCAAAACGTGTTCATATGGAACAAAACATCTCCTGTAGTTCAGATCACTTCACTGCAAGGCTTTTTTCTCTGTTCCAATATCATCATGTGCCATTAATTTGCTAGTTGAAAAAAAAAGAAACCCTGAAGCCTAACATGTATTTTTATCTACTTGTTAAAAAAAGTACGAGAAAAGCTCTCCATAATGGTGAAGGGAGGAGGAATGGAGGGGGTGGGAGACAAGAACAGGACACAAAAAACCACCTTTTCCAAAGACTGTTCTAGGCAAAAGGGACATGTCATGTTAAACAGTAGTCAATAGCTGTATACAACCAGTAAACAAATTCAGCTCTATGAAAAAAGAACTACATCACCATTTAGTGGTTGCAATTTAGATTATTCTAGCGTGTAATACTTTAATTGTATAAAACAAAGCTGATGTCACAAACACAAAAGAACTTCTTGCAAAGCAAGCACCACAAGTAATTTTTATGCTGCCACTGATGGCTGACAAGTGATGAGCACTTTGTTCGAATTCATATACTTATGCATCTAAGGCAACAGGTGGCTTGTAAAAAGAAAACACTAAGAGCTTTTTAACTCTTCATTATCAAAATTTTTATAATAAGTTTTATCATAATGACTAAACAATCTCTACAAATTGAAGCTCAACATACTAACTACAAAGATGAACCATGGTTCAGGGAAAATGATCTATTATTTTGCTAAAAGCAGAAACTGAGGTAGGGTTCTGGATCCCACTGACTTGAGCTCTGCCTACACTCACAACATTTTGAAATTGCACAAAGCACTCAATATTTAAACATTCGCTTAAGATATATAAATTAAAATCATTTTAAGATTAAAAAAATTGTTTTTTCTTGCTGACTGTCTTTTCTATATCCATCTCAAACAATAGCTGAATATTGTGGTACCCTTGGAAGGAAATTTCTGGAAGTGTATTTTCAAGTCTCAAAACCAACTGAAAGTGATACATTTCACTTGTTGCTTAATGTAGTTTTGGGCCAAGAGTGGCATTATAAAAAAAGTGGTTTTTTCCTAAATACTGCACAGTCCAGTGAAGAGTTTTGTTTTCTTTAAGCACACAGAGTTATTAAAAAAAATAATTAAAGCAGCTATGCTGCACAGAATGAAGGAACATAGTTCATTTACATTTGCATTTATGTGCAAAAAACTTCAAAGCAAAATAAAAGACATCATGAACACAGAGATAATTCAGATTAAAAAAACAGAACTAGAATAAAATAACCTAGAGGGGTATTTGCTGATTTTGTTACATTTTTTAAAAATCGGAAGGTAAGTTGAGAAGACAAAAATGCAGTAAGAATATCAAAACAATCTTTATATTCTGCCTTGTAATTAAGCTATGAAATAATCATCTGCTTATGATTAAAACATTTTAGTGTTTACTGGTTTGGATAGATTAAACTCACATACAACATATTAGACTCTTTCCTCTGCATGGTAGTTTCATCATGCTATCCCTAACAATTGAAAAATACGACATCAATATTTCTTATCTTGTACACCACACACACACACACACAATTTCTATGGTGATGTTCATTGGATTAATTTTTCTGCTTTTTGACACTTCAGAGAACCCAACCCAGAGTCTTAAACTGCCCAACTTTTGGATTCCCTCTGTTTCTTTACATATTCTGTCTGAAAGCAAGCAGTCCCTCTCAGGTAGCATACATTTCCTGTACTTCTGCATTTCCCCCCGTTTGCAACTCTTTCACACACTCGACTTCCCATTCCTACTGCTATTTAGCTTTGAGATAGTAATTTTCACATCAAATTACCAAGGCTGGGTGCATAAAAATATGTAGTAAGTGTCAAGGAACTGTTACCTCAGTAAGAGCCATCGAAGCTAGTACTGAAATGCAAACCTCTGCTCAAACATATTATAAAAGTTTAACTAGTAAAGCGAGTTTGAGGTATGGAAGCTTCTGCCATTATCCATATAAGGAGAAAAATGTATATGATGGTAGGGGGAATGAAGACGGCAGAGAGAAGGAAGAAGGGATGTTGTTTGATTTTGTAAAGGAAGTCTTTTAAACTAACTTTAAAGAAAACAAATTAATCATGTATTACTTGAATACACAGAAACTTAATTACATACCAAATGAGAAACACTGAGGTTCTGAAGAATCTTCTTGCTATTTTATCAACAACAGATGAAGCTTCACTTTAATTGCAAAACCTAAAATAAGTACTGAAAGTAGCATTTCTGAGGTATTTCACAAAAAATGAATAAAGGTTTGGCTTGGTATTTTGTTAATTGTCTCCAGGCACAGAGGCTCCAGGGTGTTGTTTGAGGCTAGAAACCCCCTGGCATCAAAACTAAAGCAACAGTTTCCAAAGCAGCTCTTGCAACTACTGCTGATAATCATCCAGCATTTAAATCCAGCCCATTGCTAATTCTGTTTTCTGCAGAAGATACCAGGATAAAAATTCATCTTGAAATACACTAAAAAAGAGCTGGGAGAAACTGTGTGAAGGAAACACAAGAGTGACAAGTTCCAAACAGACTAAAAAACAGGCCGTAAGAATTTCTGCTGAGATGCCATTGGTAACTGACTAATACATAACTCGTTGTAAACCCAAGTAGAAAAGCAAAACTTCATCTTCACCCAAAGTGAAGCTGGACTTCATCAGAACAGAAGAGAAAGTCTGGAAAGCATATTGAAATCATACCAATTATCTTTGTTGAAGGCTCCCCTTCAGAAGAAGTCAGCAGATTTCCACATCAATACTTCAGCATTACAACAGCACAAAGGCACATCTGCAACCAAACCCTGCATCTCAATAACATCTCGCCATAAATAACAGTCATAAGAAAGTCAGATTTCTTCAGACTCTAGTGGACAACATGCAAGGTTTGAAAGAAAACATCCCTACATCTTGTAAACTTAGAAGAAAAGAAAACGAAAAAGAAAAAAAAAAGGATGCAACTGGCATATTTCCTATGGCTGCCTTTTTACAAACATTTTTCATCTTAACAATCTCAGCTTAATGCTCCCTCAGCTAGAACAGCATGACTGTTTGCTGTATTACATATTCAATCTGATTAGAGAAATTACCTATTTTTAAAATAACCCAGCAAGAAGAATATGGTTATTTTTAAGACCCAAAGCCCCTTTTACTACATGGTTTCAAAATCAGTTCCAACAGCACAGAAGATAGTGGCAGCATATCCATGAAAAAAGGTGTTGGAGTATGGAGCCACTTCAGAAGAAGAGCCACTTCAGAAGAACCTTCCCATCCAGTGTACAAGTCTGGCACAATGTATGACTTGGAAAGGGACAAACACCTATTTTTCTGAAAGTGGCATTTTGGCTGTTGTAGAAACCAGGCAGCTCCCATAAATAGCAATTCTGAAAGGAAACTGAACCAGAGCTTTTTCTGTCAGTTTATTTAACGGTCTCAAACTCTCACAGGCAAAGACAAAGGAACTCTAAACCAACAACCCAAAGATCTCAGACAAATTTGCTTGACACAGAACAAAAAGGAGGTATATATTAATTAAATCTTACAAGAGCATATCTTAACTAACCCAGAAGCTTTGTTTAGTTTGTCTAGGATAAGTAACTTACAGCCAGAATAAGAAACCCAAAGCCAGGCTCCTCCTGGTCTTCATTTGCAGTAGTTAGTCCACTGTTCAGTACACAGCAATCAGATATGTAAACTGCTCTTTGTCTATTTTAATACTGAAGGCACATAAGCCTTGGAAATGATCACCTCAGCTCATTTAGTATTGACTCACTTGCATATTCAACTCCAAAGCAACAAGGGACAGTGATAGAGAGCCCCTGAGCAAACTCCTGCCATTCACAAACCAGGGTAGCCCATGCCCTCAGCTGTGCTAGGAAGCATAGCCATCATCTACGATTCAATTGAGAGACAGAAGTGCTTCAAGGAATCTCTCCAATTTAAAGTTTTCCTTAAAACTCTGCATTAAAATAAAAACCAAAACAACAAACAACAACACTTTCTCAAAAAGCATTAAAAAAAAAACCCAACACTTTCACAAAAGCAGCTTTCTGACAGGGATGATATAATATTCTCAGTTTACAGACTACTCACCTTTCTGATACAATCATGCAGCTAATTAAAGTGAAAACACTCAACCACTTATATTTTTGCAAAGAACTGTTACTTTACCTTTTCTGAGGTAGCCTTCTTCTGACCAAAGGAAAACAGGCAAATATTTCATATTAGAAACAAAAACATTAGGAAAAAAACCCCCAATCCATCTGCAGTACTTTTCCCTTCAAGCTTTCAAGAAAGTCCATGAAACAGCAAAAAAAAAAAAAATTAATAAATTATTAAACTATCACTGTTTTTAAGAAGTCCGGATACTCTACACCATCAGCAAAGACACCCACTCAAACAGGTAAACATGTATTTCACAAACAGGCACCTGAACACCCCAACTCTATCACACATTGACGATTTCTCTGAAGTATTACAGAGGAAAAACTCATCTGCATTGCCTAAATAGCAATTACACACTGCCAAATCACACACACAGAACTGTAATAAAAGTAGTCGTAGGTCAAATAACAGCAATGACTCAGTAAAGATAGCCTGCCTGGTCTTTATTCTCAGGGGAGGGAGGGTTTACTGGTCAAGTACTTTATGACTCACAGTACAGTATATTAGAAATTTTCTATGTATTCTTTAGAATTGAGAGATTGCCCTTGTAGCTCAGTAGGTAGCTCTCCTGTTTCTGGCCTGCGAGGTCATAGCTTTAAGTCCCTGCTGAGGAAACTTAACAAGTTCCATCTATAAATAGAATGGCATTAGATGCTGCTACTCTAGCAAGGGTGGTGGCCTTTAGACAGGAAATTTTATGTTTTCATCTGTTCTGATACAAAAAAGAAACTGGACATAAAGAGGCATAGGATATTATGCTAAAGATGAATGACAAAGTGGGTTCCAAAATCCACTGTCACTTCAATCAGCATGATACTAACAAATCTAGCATTATCAAGCTATGATAAAGGCTAGACAAGAACGCAAGAACAGTAATTTTCCTTCTCAATGAGAGTAAGTAATTAAATAAAATTACAGACTTTACAATATTTGAGACTGAAACCTCGTAGGTACAATACAATCAAAATTCGATTTGTGACATCAAGAGGCAACCTCAACATAAAACAAATTTTGGACTGCTTGATTAATAACAATGTTGGAACATTCATAGCTCTCTCTATCTGAAGAAGTAAAGTACATCCTTGAGAGATATTTAATTATCATGGATTAATATGATACATATAAATTTTTGCTCCTAATATCCATATATTTGGGGAGGCTTGTTCAGCTTTCAGAACAACTATTTGAGAGAAATTTTTAAATGAAACCTATTTTAACACTTACCTGAGTTTATTTGTGCTTTCAAGTGTAACCACCTGGCCTTAGAGGAACACAGATTAAAGCTCAGGTATCAGTTTCATTTAGTCTGGCAATGTAATTTACTGCTCAACAAAGACAAAGGCTAACTCACTACAGTGATGACAATTTTCCAGCACCTGTTCCACAATCTGCACCCACATGCCCAGGAAAACAAATTCACTCCTCTGCTGGAGACAAAGCTGCAAACAGAATACTGTGAACAGCTCTGAGGTGCAAACCAACAAGTTTTGTTCATATACACACACCAAAAGAAAAGAACACCAGCAATGTAACAGGAGATCAGGGTGATTTTATAATGTGATTTCCTGCATCTCAAACACACTAACATTATGTTCAAGGACGATGACAGATCTTGCAACATTCTTCTGCAATTTTTCAGCATAAGAGGTTACTGCCCTTCCTAATTATCTTTTTGCCTAAGTGAAAAATCTGATTAGTTAAAAGTTTTCCATGGCTGGCCAAATTAAGCTAGTTGATCCTGCACTGGCACTGATCAATCAAACAGGATGCTGGTGTACAAAATGTCTCCCTCTCTCTTGCAGGTGTAGGTTTCAAAGTAGTAGTAACTGAAACTGCATGAGAGAAGATTGACAAGAATCCCATCCTGGTCCTTTAATTCCACTATCAACCTTTTGGACAATAATGTACTAGTATTGAAAGCACACACAAGGCTCTTTTCTGCTCTTCATATCCTTCTACAAACAACTGCTTTTAAGCATCAGCCTTCATCCCAGGTCTTCTTCCACGTTCTTGTACTGAAATTTTGAAATTGCAACACACAATGCAAAACCAGTCTTGCAAATATAAATTATTTCAATTTTAGGGATGATTTTGCTAAAATGAGTAGAGGAATGCCACTTTCATAACTCTGTGATTAGAAAAATTTCCTATGTGAAATCTTTTTTCAAAATCAAAACACTGTATGGTATTTAACCGAAAAAATCCCAAACAAAAAAACTACAAAGAAAAAAACCCACAAGCACTAGATTAATACACAGACACAACTGCCAGTTTAATTTGAAAGCTTTCCCAATTTCTGGGTTTAATATGGAGAAGTTACTGAAAGCCAACTGAAAGTTTAGCTGAACTATGACCTTTTGCAAATATTTTACTGAACCTTAATTCAGTTGCTCTAAAAATAAATAAGCAGAGAAAATTTCAATAGGTACTATCATCTACTCAGTAGCATACATCAATACATCTGGATAGTGTAACACTAACAAATTTGGTATGTGCACACTATTTTTAAACTTTGGTAGCTTAGCAGTGAACGATTTGTATTTGTAAACAAGCTTTTTTAACAGGTGTCAATTGCACTTAGTAATATAAAACAAAACCAAAGCATCTTCAAAAATTTGAACCAAAATATGTCAAAGACAATACCACTTTTTTTAAGACAGATATGTTAACATCATTTCAAGGTGAATTTTGACACCTCATTCACATTATAAAGACGAAAAAACAGCTTCAGATATCAGAAGTGACAGAGTCAAGCTACAGCTGCATAAACTCAGCCACATAAATGTGATTCCCAAAGCACAGAACACACATGCTGAAAGGATGAGATGTAAGTCATACTTTGTTCACTGAAATGTTAGTGCAGTGGAGTGTGGCCAAATAATATCCTCACAAGCCTCCTCTCAGTAGCAGTTGGATTCCAGGAGCAGCAATCAGCAAGTATGGCTTCTTGTTAGAGAACATGGGGGAAATCATGTTCTCATCATGCCTCAAGCATATAAAATTAGCATATAAGATTAGCATCTTCATATAGAAAATACACACATTTTTATGGAAGTCAAAAAAATCAGCAAAAAAAGAGGATGTATCTTATTCAGTTAAATTACTTTATCAACACTTTGATTTTTGTGGGCAAATTAAAACACTAACAGTATTACTAAAGGTTACCATTAACCTTCATGATGGTGAAAAAATACAGTTAAGTCAACTTGATTTTAAATGCTGAGCAAAAATCAGCAAAAATATTGTCAAACCCAGTTTTGATTAGAGCTTTTTTCAAGTAAGAATAAACTACGCTCAACTGACATGATTCATAGCTATCAAAGCTTTAAGTAATGACAAATAGCTTTACAAGTTATCTAAAACCCTGAAGGAGGCAGAACCAGGGGGTGGACTAAACATTTCCAGTTTTAACAAACATACAACTGTAGTAAAAGCAATTAAAGCTTTCTAGGAACCCACGGGCATTGGTCACACCAGTCACTTCCGTAAGACCGCAGGGGATGTTTACCCAGCTTCACAGCTCTTTCACTCCTACCACAAAGAACAAGATTTCACGGATTATCAGTTACCAATCTCCCCATCCTGATGCTAAAGGGCAGCTGGAGCTCCTCTGCTGTAAAGTCAGAGCACTTCCAGAGGAGCTAAGCAGGAGCTTCCCAGCCCAACGTGCCAGCACTGCCCCAGCACTGAGTCACTGTGAGCAGCAGGGAGCTCACAGGATCCTCTGCAGGACTGGCACACCGGGGATGCCACAGGTGAGCTCTCGAGCTCTCAGGTTCTTCCACAAAACCCAGTGTTGCCTGCCCTACTTGAAACATTGGGCATCCAACCCTAATGTCTTTTTATTAATTGAAAAGGAGCATTTGATAGCCAAGTACTTTTACAGACAAGCTTCCTCCCAATTTCTGTACCTTTGAAGAGAAAGACTGGATTTCATTAAAGAAACTAAAAATAACAGAAAAATGTGGAACATATTTTCTAGAAAACTAGGACTGCAGAATATCAGTGGGAAGAGAAATTCAAAAACATGAAGAGCTGTGGCTATTTAACACCCAGTATGTTCAAAAACTTGACAGAGATATAGCATTGACTAAATACTGATATCTACCATTTTCCTCACTGAGGATTGTTTAAGTATAATTTGTAAATTTACACTTGTAACGAAATTGCCATTTATAGTTCACCGTACAAAGAAAGAAATTCTCTACAAGTACTTGTGACCGATCTGCCATAAAAGTTGAAAGATGGTTAAAGCCATTAAACTGGGGAAGAAGGGCTATGATAACCTTCAAACAGCCTGCCTTCTGTCACCACACAAAACACTGCTGCCTCAGTCAAAACTGCAGTACACCTGAAACAGGAGAACAGCTGTCAGAAATGTTCCAAATTAAACCATGAAACTTGGAAGATGTACAAAGCTGTACCTTAAAGCCCATGTCAGGTTACTGTGGGACTGCAAACACCACTATCCAGGACAGACAACCATTTCAAAATTAAATTCCCCATTCACTCAGCCAGTAAGTAAGTAAGTGTATCTGAGGTTTTCAGAACTGGGTGTGACCAAAAGTAAATTATACTCCTTCCCCTAAAAAACTGGGATAACATCTGAAATTTTTCTTTTTAAGTGTATGGAGACCAACTGGTTTAGTATAAGTATCAGTAAATCATTTTCAGTTTGTGCACTTTTACAGAAAAAAAAAATCTACAGAAAATATCAAAAGCCGAGAATGGATTGTTCTATTCTGCAGGGGAAAACTTAATTCTCTTGTTTGCTGAGCTAAGAGAATCTACTTTGTACTGTCACTAATCATGTATAAAAGTACAGTGGTGCTCAACACAAATTTACCTCTCCTTTCACTTGTCCTGTTACCCTACCATGTGTGGTTGCCTTGTGTTGCCTGTTTCTTTGCAAATATTAAATATATCTTAGACACCTAAACAATGTTTTTATTGATTTAATGAAAACCATATATCTCAAGAAAACTAACAGTCTAACAAGGACATGGAAATTTGAGGGCTGAAAATTCACAGCCACTTCAAGATGGGGGTATTGTCTCTTTTTAAATGAAGTAAAGAAAGTAGAGAATTAGCTAGATGGAAACAGAATTTCTCCTCATATTTATGCCATGTAAGAGCTCACCTGTGTACCTTGTGGTGGATCGACTCACAGGCAAAAAATATCTCAAAATACAAAGAGGTAACAACAGTGTATTGTTATGGCAGCTAAAAAAACAACAAATAGACCTTCTGTTCTAAAGAAAACGCAGTTTAACACAACCTCAATAAATAAAGAAAACAGGATCAAACTCTTCAGCCTAGAACTATAAAATACCTTTACTGAGCTACCCAAAGTTTGTGTCACCATACTCAACTCCATTCCTATCAAGCCACTTTCTTACCTATTGTTACCTTAATTAATACAACTTGGTTAATTCTCAAATGCTTTCTGCAAAATTAGCAACTGAACCAAGCTAAGTCAGAGCCTAACAAGCCTTTCTTCAGTATACTCAGGCATGCAGAGCTTAAAGTCTACAGCACAAATCCACAATGACTTCCTGCCTGGCATCCATCAAAAGAAAAAGACCAATTCTCTGAGGGACTCTGCTTCCCATGCTGGCCATTACCACAGGCAGTAGCAGTGTGTATCACAACAGCACAAAGACAGGGAGCAACACTTTCAGTGCTCAAAGGTGAAAATGTGTTCCAGATCAAATCAAAATGAAAACAAACACTACATTTTTCATGCCTTGAAAATACACAATCCCCAGATCACTTCCTATTACAGCTCTTCCTACCAACATTTTATAATTCTTATTTTCTCTTCACCTTCAACACCACCTCCTTTCCAGCTTGCTGGCATACAAGTCTCACCCTCCAGTCCCCTGCCTACTACCCTTGAACAGGAGCAGCCTACCAGGGTTCTTCTTAAGTCACTTTCTACTGTGACTGCAGAGATCCAGTGTTCAGTGTCCACCCATCAGGCTGAAAACTGACAGCTGGTTTCAGGGCACTGGCTCCCAAAGATACACAGTTCATCAGGAACTTGGACCAAACCCTGGTAAAAGGCAACAAAGAAACTTCATCCTCTCAGGATCTGCAAAGTTTAAGGATTTACAAAAGCAGCAGATTTCTACTTCCATTTCTGTCTTTTATTAACACATTCCATTTTTCCTTCTTCATGAAATTAGACAAGCTGCCATGCACTGCCAGCAAAAGAAAATGAAACATCATTACTGCAGATTTCCAAGAACCCAGTTTCTTTTTAAGTCTTCAGTACAAGGCTAATGAAGAAAGGCGTACCTGTTACATAGCAGAGGATGAGGATTGTCTTGGCTGGAAAAACCTGATGGCTTTGAATTGAATGGCAGAAGTTGAATTGTAATGGATATTTGCTCCACAGTTATTAATTACAGTACAACAATGCTGTCCTTAAGCTAGAGAAAACAGGTAAGTAAGTTTACGTACGCATCAGATGAAAGATCCCATCACAGGCGTTAATGTGAGACAAGAAGGAATTTCCTAAGCCTTGTCCAGTGTGGGCTCCCTTCACAAGGCCAGCAATATCCACCACATTCAGAAATGCTGGAATTTTGCTGAAATATAGAAGTTAGAAGTTTCATTACTAAAGCATATTAGCCAACGTTTTTGGCACAGAAATAAATACAGAACATGAAAATCCAACACTTCTTTGCTGAAACAAGTTAAACATCACAGTGTGGAATGCACAAGACAAAATTCCCCCCATCCCATGTAAAACATCCATTCTCTAAGTTCTCTGTAAATATTTATGTAAAATGAAGTAAACTAGTTCTGAAGTGTGGAATCATACAGACAACTACACAATAATCAAGCAGGCCTGGAAGGCTGAGGTATAAATACATCATGGGTAATGCATAGTTTTCACAGGACCAAAAGGATAAGACACAAAAGGCCATTGCACTCTGCTATTGCACACCTCCAAGGTTACCATTTAGTTCAGCAGGTTATGCAACTTTCTCAGAAGAGCACTTTTTTTTTTTAATACAGTGCTGATTATAATTAGCAGTGACCAGGGTAATGCAAACAATTTGGAAAAAAAACAGATGAAGATAAGTTAAGATGGTATTATAATATAAACAGCTGTGATGTTTTCCACCATAGTGAACAGCAAAGGGTTAAGAAGACATGTTCACATGATACAGCAACAACAGAATAGTCATTAAGATCAAATTAGCTGACAAAAACCAGAAAGAAGCTTTTAAAGTAATGGGAAACTTACAAACTGCAAACCTTCTATCCTCCACAAATTCTCAACTTGTTAAAAAATGAACAAATAACATAATAGGCTTTTCATGTACACTAAACCAAATTACTTCTCAAAATCAAGCTGAATCAAGAAAAAACCCCAAGAAACCACTAAAACTTTGTGATTAGGTGTTGACTAAAAGAACCTTCATATGCTCTATGCAACTAACACCATCATCATGAACAGTGGCAGAGACAGACACAGTGATATGCTGCAAATCCCTCACTTGCAAAAGACCAGAAACTGCACACACCAGTCTCAAAACCTCCAGCTTGATGGCTCCAAAATAAATAGGTGGAAGAGTAGTTCATTCCCATCAAACACTTCATCACCATCGTATTTCATGAGCACTATGCTAGGACTAATACAGCAGCTCACCATTTTACTGGCACTAAGTACAGCAGCAAACTCCCAAACCCACAGCTTCCACACAGCCCCAAGGAGAGGGGTGTGACCACCCAAGGCAGCATGGGTGAAAAAAGCTGATCTGGAAAGCACTCGCCCTGTTCTGTGGTGAGTGATCTCAACAGGAGATTCAAATCCAAAGATATAGATTCTGTGGTCCACCTTAAGATGCCTTTTCTGAAGACCTACCTTGGCAGTGCTGCCCACAGACAGAAACTACCACAAAGGTGGGAATGAGGGCTAGGGATAACCTAGCCAGTAATCTTCTAGGCAGTATTACATTTCTGAAATCTTTATTGTCCACAGCCCAAACAAAGCTTTATTTTTATTCGTGTGACAACTTGCTGATAAATATGTGTTTTCAAATACTGAATATTTGACAACATGACTGCTGTCAAATCTGTAACAGCAGGAAACTCCACCAGCAGGAAAACCACCTGTATCATCACAGTGCCTGGTATGGCAGCTATAGTCAAGACAGAAAAAAATGTAGATACATGGATCATTGTCTCTGCTCTGAGCAACTGACTTAGGTAGAACAAAACACAATTCCAACTTTTTTTCCTTTGGTGCTATCCCATTTTCATTTGACTGCAAAAAAATCAGCAGATGTGCTTCCTTACTTCAAATTAACTCTCTTTGGGGAGATATGATACACTAGAATCTGTTTGAGTATGGACCATCAATTATTTCTGGAGGAAGGGTGACCTAAAGGTTTTGTTTTCAGCCTTGCTCTAACACTTCCAAAGAAAAATTATTTATTTCAAGTAAAATAATTTCACAATACAAGATCTGGACAAAATCTTTTTGTTTACTAAAGTGAAGCTCAAAGTGTCACTAAACCTGTCAGGTATAATACCTTAGGAACTTAGTGACATGCTCCATGTAATTAATACCTTTGTGATGTACTTAAAAAGAAACAATTATGTAACACAATACAGTATGTTACTTACATTCAGGTAACACAATAGTGACTTTAAACTTCACTAGGCCCATGAAAAGAAAGGCCCATCCTTGGGAAGACAGATATTGTGTGCTGCAAGTTAATGCTGTGGAATGCAGTCAAAAGTACATGAATATAAGTACACTATGAAGTAAACCAATTTTACAAATTTCACATGCTTGTCTCACTACATTTTTTTATCTACCAGTACACAAACTCAGAAGAAATCCTGATTTAAGACACTAGGAAGAATAACTCACATTCTGAAGACAGAAGCCAGTAAATATGAATGCATTAACCCAGTAACTCCTTTTGCCTGATACAAGAACTAACATACTTCAGAAGAAACTGCGGGCAACTTCCCAGTCCTTGCTTTTTGAGACTTAACTACTCAGCAGCAAGACAGGAAAAGCCACTCTTTAAAGCACTTCTCCATTGTCATTTTAAACTGTGTTTTAAGGAAAACAAAGGTGGTGTAAGAAATGTTCTATACTCCCCTCTCACCTTTCTGGTAGGATTAACCTCCCGGCCAGCCATCAGAACAATTCACACTTTCACTACAAAGATGCCACATTAGGGCAAGACAGATACCTTCATATGCAGATGGCCACTCTATCACCAGAATCAACCTCATTTGTTACACAATAGAAAGAAAACTCCAGCACATTTCTTTCACAGCTGAGTAACACAAGCAAGAGACCTTTGAAGTGTGTGGGTTTCCAGGGCGCTTTCTCACCTTCACTTTGGGTACCACAAAGCTCACATTCCAGGCAAATTAAAACTATTCCCGCTGTTAGACACCTTCCGGGTCTAAATCTCTGTTTCATCGTAGAAAGATGGACACACAGAAAAACAGAAAAAGGCACAAGGTGGTCACACTTGCCTTTACTCTGAAGGACAAAGAGTCAATATTATGAAACTAAAACAAAGAACACTGCACAAAATGAGGGGAAAGTACCATATATATTGAATATGGTTTATTGAAGACTTAACTGCATTTTGCTGGTTTTTCCTCCTCCTCTAAACATATTAATTTCAATTTCTTAAGATTCGTTAGTCAGCATTAGCATAATGTCACTGAGCCTCAAATGATCATCAGGAACAGGTGGCATCAACTGATCATTTGTATAAATCAGTGCTACACCAATCTACCATAAAGCATATCACAAGGATTTATAATATGAAACAGAACACCAAATCCAGAAGTGTCTCTATATTTTAACCACAGGTTTAATTCTTGAGCAGGAATTTTTTACCTCACTTTGAAAAACATCAGCATTGAGTTTGTGTTCGTGTACCAGCTTCACTGTATGAGCAACCACACAGTAAAGAGCACAAGACCCACTGGGCCAAATAAAGTACAGTTTTGCAGCCTGGTGGTTAGGGCATTTTCAGGAATAAAAGGCTTATGCATCCATAGGGTTACATATTTTGCAGAAAAGAGAAATTCTTTCTTCCTGAAAATTCATACAACTTAAGTAAGAGTCATCTGTTAGCATTCACAAATGACCTGAAGTAAAAGCAGCAAGACAGAGAGAGAACATGTATATGGTGGCAATCTCTTTGAGAGCCATTCAGCTCTCAGTCTGTCCTCACTGCTATTTTTGGCTCATTTCCAAACAGAACAGTTTGGAACTCCCTCTTCCAAGAGACTGTTACAGCTCCCACAATCAATCTTGCAAGCAGTTTTGACCAATGTAAGCAAAATCCCTCACTGGGCAGTTATAGGAATCTGTTTCCAAAGAACGAGGTACTGCAGATGGACCCCGGTCATTTCCATGCAAGAATGATTTCATTAATAGCATTTTACCCATAGTACTGACAAACAAGACTTGAACCTAATGGCACATGAACCAGAAGTGAAAAATCTGCTAATTAAATTGTGCTTATATGAATTATAAGAAGGTAAGAGAGACTCAATGTGGACTACAACACATGCTCCGTGTCCTGTACATGCCCAACACCTGCATTCTCAAACTATTCAGTAAGTTATTATACCAACAAAATACAACTAATTTCATTTTGCCTTCTCTCATCAGGCAGAAAAGACGGCTCAAGTCACCATTATTTAAGACTTTTCATTCAGTGCTGACAAACAAGCAATGCCAGAACACACATCACAGCCCAGCTGATTTATACAGAACAAACTGAAGAGCAGGCAAAGTCAGTAACACCTAAGGAAAAAGAACATTAACAACAGGATATAGTTACCAATTGCCAACAATTTTCATTAAAAAATGGAATTCTTTTACAGATGCTGATATGTTAAGAGTCCCAGCCTGCTAAGTTATTGATCTCTCACTTGGAAACTACAGGTGGTTTCTGTTTACATAAATGCTCTTCTTAAACATAGCCCAAGTCCCACATGACGTCCCTCAAAGTCCCACTGCTGATCTGGTTTCTACAAAATGCTTTTCAGCAACTGTTTACATAATTTTGACTTTAAAACTTTATCATGTATCTGAGTATGCTATCCTACAATGAGTCCAAGGGAACTTTCATTTAATATTGCAGAAGACTTTTCTGATCTAGACAGCGATGGGATTTACTCAGATTTACTTCAGTAACCATCACTTGGGCAGTAAAGAGCTAAATGAATGCATTTTATCAATCTGCAATGCAACAGAACAAATCAAATCAATCTGCTGACAAAAAGAGATCCTGAAGTATAATGGACAGTGGTGGAATTTAAGAGGGGTCTGAATACCTAGTTAAAACTTAGATATTATCCTCCTTTGAGATAACCAAAATGAACTTTAAAATTTAAGTTTGAAAAGGACATCCAAGACAGATTAGAAATAGTCTAGGTGGAAGAGAAACATTTGTGGTTGCAATAAACTTTGTGTTTGTGAACACGTGTGCAAGGCAACTCACAGGTGCAAACCAAGAATGAGACAAATACTGACAACTTTTTAAGCAGTTTGATTCATCCTTTCTCTCGACTCACTCCTGCTTATAACCACATTTGATTTAAAGCAAGAGAGGAAGCAGAAACATAAGACTTCAAAATGACCTTTTCATTAAGATTTTCAGACAGGCTGATTCCTATCAGAAAAAGCAGTAGTTGGGTGTAATTACTTACAGTTAGGCTGCAGTTAATTACCTTAGGCTCACAGTGATTCTTCCTGAGTACTTCTTTTACTTAGTCATGTAACTTAAAGTAGAAAAAATGCAAATAATTGCAGTGAGGAGATTACTGGGGAACAAAACAAATGAAATAAGGAGGAAACTGCAGTTTCCTCTACCACCTTGGTAGAAATCATTTTGAGGCTGGACTCCAGTGTCACTTGAGGCACATCTCCTCGTCAGGCACATCTCACCACAACTGTGGCAACAGGCAGGGGGACCTATGGCCTAAGAGTGGTGGGTACATACACCCAGAGGCTTTCAAGCTATTTGTGAGCTAGGACACAAATCACTGCTCAAATTACATGAGTTTGACATGCTTACATTAAAAAAAAGTAGTTCTACGTTTAAGGTGATTAAGCAGCACTTCAATTAAATTTAGAACAAAAAATACACAAGAAAATAGCTTCATTAAAGCTTTTATTAAGTTACTAAAATTTCTTCAGATGCACTATGTGCACAGTTCTTCTTTTGTGTGAGATATCCATCACTCCTAAACACACAGTGTCCCATAAAATATTAATTGCAGTTAACAGAGCAACTCTTTCTGGCTTCCATGTCATAATTTTCATGTCAGGAGCTACTTGTTGAGATGAAAAACATCTCTTTTCCATTACAGAATTAGCAGACCTCATCCTCTGCTACCTACTTAGTATTCATAGATAGGTGGGGGGGAAATACACCTTTCTGCTTTAGTTCCAGCTGAACTGAATCAGTCTACAGAAAATACTCTCTTTCCAGTTACAAAACTGGAACTAATCCAATCATTAGTCTGTAAAACCTTGCTTGAAGGTATCTGTACCGCAGTAACAGAGGAAGGAGGACAACAAAATTAAAAATCAACCATCTCCTTTCTGAGAAAGCTACACATGGGGACAATGTAACAAATGAGTTTTCACTGAATATTGTATGAAATTTATAACAAACAAATAAGTAGCTTAAATACATACATTAAGTTAGTAGCATAATATAAACAAATACTTTAAAATCGCAAGCATTCAGAGTTGTGTTTAATATATTAAGGTTTCTTTTTTTTTAGCACCCACAGTTTCATTCACACCAAAAAAGCACACAGTAGTAACATTAAAGCTCAAAGAAATCATCTATATAATTTGGCAGCAACATAGCAGCTTTTACTGTAAGTTCTTAGAGCCCACCTTCTGTGTACAGTCTATATCATTCAACTTATTTATTGTCAACAGTCACATACATCCCACTGCTGCAGAAAGAAAAAAAGCACAGGTTACAAGTTCTGCCAGTGTACCTTAATCTATTAAATACAGATTTACCTGTAGATAATCATCTCTGAATTTTGCCTATGTGATTTCATTTACAAACATTTACACTTCCAATTAATACCAGTCAGCTTTCAGCTGTTAGCATGGGCTAACAAGTGACAGCACAGCAGTCCCAATGAAGCTGATCCATTCCTCTCTTCTCTTTTGGAGAGAGGAATGGATCTCCAAGCAACAAACAGTACCCGAAGATCCCAACTGTTTCTCCAATGGCAGATCAGCAGAACTAACTCCCACCAGCAATGCCCCTGGCAATAGAGTCAGTCTGGCTGCAGCAGAGCAGTCCCAGCTCAGTGGCACAGACAGCAACTGCCAGCCCAGCCCTGCCCCTCTCCCCTCTCCTGGCTCCCTGCAGGCACCAAGGCAAGATCACTCTGTCCTGTCACACATTATTTCAGTTAAGACAAAGTCACCCCTTTTTTCTTTTCCCCATCTCCCAACAATGACTGCAGTTCTGTGAAGACTAAGTGTAACATATGGGAAATAAAAACTCGAATGCTTTAGATTTTGAAAGACAAAATCTTGAGGCTAGACAAGAGTCCAATTTAAAGAGAATTCACTGTTTATAAACATTCTGTGTGCACAGATGGATTACATCTACTAATCCAAACAAGTAGAAAATTACCACAGAACGTATTACATAAAGATGAAGAACAAAATCAAGACTATACAGATAAATTAAGACATTTAAATTACAATTCAGTAGCCTATCTTTGTGACTACAGCCTTGTTTTACTGAGTTAGTCTGAGGCAGACAAGCACAAACAGCCCAGTAAGTTACCTCAGTCTAGTGTTCTACTGGACTACCACTAATTATCTCTGCTTTATTACTGTTACAGTGAAATACAAAAATCATATAAGCAGCAGAAGTGAACTCAGGAGATATAACTATCCACTAATGCCAACATCCATTAAGTAACAAATGTCTGTAGAAAGTCAAAAGACCATTCAAATAAAAGCTGATTATCCAGCTTGTTATCAAACTCAGTATATTTACAGAGTAAAGACAGAAAATATACTATTTTCATTAATACTTTAGAGCGATGAGTTAGGAGGGAGGGAAGGAGAATTTGTGAGTCAGAGAACATACATACAAGTATTTACAATCTTAGCTCCTTGAGAAGATAGATGGCCAAAGGCAGGGTGAGGGAAGAGGTAATAATCTCCTTGTCACTTCAGCTATTAATATGGGAGTAGCCCTTCATAGCTAAGAGAGAATAAAAACGGATTATTGACACGGCCAAAGCAGCACTAATAGTACAAGTTAGAAGAAAACTGTCAGCAAAACTTAAAAGCTATGTCATTACCTCTGCACAGTCAACAGCCTGAAAGCTGTCTCTAATTCAGCAGTTTTAAGATCCATGCAGTAACCATCATGCTTAATACTGACTTGAGCAGGAAAAACAAGATAACATGTTATAACAATCCACCTAAACAAACAGCTTCATATTAATGCAGTATTTAAAAACTGCACAATAGTTACGAATGGAAACAGCTTGCTTAGACCTGAAAATTAAGTCAGAAAATGGATTTTTGGTTAGCAACTAATCAATCTTTTTTAACTGTGGGTGAGATCTGGTTCTAAAACTGAGGCCCAAGAGTTGGAAAAAAGCGCATGTGTGCATGCTAGTTTGCCCTATGATTTATGTACACTCACTTGATTCAAGATACCTCTGCAAGTAACTGCAAACTAAAATTAATGAGTCACAAGTCCCTATTTAAGTTTCTGTTTTCTGAAAGCACCTTAAATTTTGCAGTTCAAGCAAAAAAAAAAAGAAGTTCCCACATTGAACACTGAACATACACAGCAGATTACAGTCAATAGCAAAAAAAAATGATGTGACAAAATTAACACACTCCTGGAATAATGAAAGAATCAGGACAAAGGTACAAGTAGCAGAGCCTACTGAAAGGAGAAAAAGGAGAGAAAATTGGGGACAAAAAATGACTGCCCACAAAACTTATTGCCAAATAACTGAGGATGCAGGGATAATGACAGATATTTGTTTAGCTTCATAGAGCACATACAATACTCTGAATGTTTCAAAGTATAGGGTGGAAATCTTTCAAATGAGCAACCTTATGACAAGTTAGGTATGTCCACTACTGTTTATTTTCCAAATCTCTTCAGAATATCCTCCGTGGCACCTGGGAGCAACCACCTTCAAAGACAGGAACAACTAGCACCAAATGGTGCTGAGCAATGATTGAGAGCTCCTACATTTACCATTCTTATAAAATAAAGGTCATATCAGGGGCATGAGAAAGGTAAAATGCAGGCAGACATATAATTTCACATTCTATAACGATGTCAGTAACAAACTTCCAGACATTATAGTTGCATTAAACTTTCATGAAAAGTTTTGGTTCAGTAATACTACTTCAGCTGCCTAACTGCAGAAAAATATTAAGAATTACCTTGGAGGTTTGTGATACTGGCATAGGAAGTCAAATCTGTCATCTGGCACAGGCACTCGACTCTCATTCGGATCAATAGTACAGAAAGGAAAATTTTCAGCTGCCGCTTGACTCTTTGTTAACACATTGAAAAACGTTGATTTCCTATAAATGACATAAAAACATTCTTAAAGTAGCTCAATTTAGAAAAGTACTGGATTAAACCCCATTTTAACCCAAAGGAATAGTGAGCTTTCCATTTACTTCAACAGCAGTGACATTCCCCTGATTCTAGCAGAAAGCACACACCTCTGGAATGCCCCACTGAAACCCAGTGATGCTTAACTCTCCTCCCTACCTTTTAAAATTCCCCTAAGCATGTATATTGTACACACATGTTAGCAAAAAAGAGTTAAGTCAAAAGCAAGGCACAGCCCTACTGGCTATTTCTCATTTTCTTCAAGTACAGTGAGACACCAGTAAGGATGCTTGAAACTTTTCTTTTAACTAGTTTTGCCATGACTCACCCTTTCCACAGGTGCATATTGCTCCTTAAGATTTATTTACATTGTGACACAATTGCAGTAGCTTAGCAATAAAAGTCAACAATGAAAAGAGAAAAAAAGTGGCACAAAAAGCAAACCACATCAGTTAATCACTTACCAATAATCTTTGGTGCACATGAAAATACAGTTATACCTTATCAAACTATTTTCATCCTTGTTAAGTATCAGTGGCAACAAGCCTACTCTACCAGAGGAAAAAAAGAGAACACTTTCCCTTAAACCCTTATTTTGTTAGCTGGCATCTATTAAGCCAAAAGAGCAATTCTTGATTTATTAACTCCCAAATTTTCTACAGTAAATATTCAGGTTGTTGTGATTTTCAGAGCTGCTCTGCATACAGCCAACATGCTCAAAAGTTACTAACAATTTTCTCTAAAGTTACATCATAACATAATTGAAAATGGTATTTATCCCCATTGACAGGCAGTACAATGCTACAGCTAATTATTTCCTTTATGGAGTACATCTTAGCTACACCCTGAAAACTAAAATAAATTATAATGAAAACATAAGAAAGCAGTGCTTCCGGCTTTAAGACACGCACACAATCTAATTTCTTGAAGATTTAAAGATTGAGAATGGTGAGATCTTCTCTTAGTAAACAGGATAGACAAATTAATACCAAACGGCTTCACATGTATATCCTCCAGGTAAACAATTCATCCTGCTTTCCAAATAGAACTCCTATGAGGAGCCACAACAACTACAGATAAGAAGCATGACAGAAATCCATTATTAACATTCCAGCATCTCTTCCAAAGTGTCACTTAGGCTTGTCTCACTGAGAAGACTTCTTCTCTGAAGAAGTTTCACGAAAGTCTTCTTCACTGCTAATGACATGGAATAATTAACCCCTTCCTGTGCACATCATCCCAAAACATAAAAGGAATTTGTTGTGCACGTTTGCCTAAGTATTTGCATGAAAACATGCATTACGTATACACAACAGTGGAAGTAAGAAAATAGAAAAGACAAAGGACACAGGGTTTTATGAAACTCAGCAATTACTAAGACTTTTCCTTTCTTTGAACCCTTCCCTATTATCTTGTCCAGACTCGTACACACCTGCCTATCGCTGCCAGTTTTGCGTCGCTCCAGCTGCAAGTACTTCCAGCTAAAGATGGAAGCGCATCACTGAGCAGTGAGACTCGTGTCCCCCAGCTCCTGTCCGCACCCACGCAGCGCCCCAGCTCCTGCCCTGAGCAGGGGCACCCGCGGGAACACCGAGCAGCCTCCCCGCCAGTCCCCCAGCACCTACCCCACGTTCGGCAGCCCGACGATGCCGATCTTCAGGGACGTCCCGAACCTTCCGATAATCGGGTGCGACTTAACCCCGTCGCCTCCCTTTTTCGGGGGCATCTGCAAGCAGAGGAGGGCACACTGAGCTCCCCGCGACACCCCCGCGCACCCTCCACGCCCCGTCCCCTCCCGGCGCGGCGCAGCGGCCCAGCCGGGGCCTCCGCCTCCAGGAAGCCGAGGAGAGGCACCCGCGCGGCGGCGACGGCCGGGGGCCGTGCGGGGCTCCTGCGGCCGGGCAGGCGGGCGGTCCCGGCGGTGGTCGCGGTCCCGGCTCACCTCGGCGCGGAGCCGCCTCGGAGCAACAGCGCCAGGGGCCCCTCGCACGCGGACGCGCCGGCGGAAGGGGCGGTGCAGCCGCGGGGGAAAGGTCGCGCCGGGCGGGAGGGGCGAACCCCCGGTCCCGCCCCGGCAGCACGGCCCGAGCCCGGCACGGCCCCGTCCCGGCCCGGCAGTGACAGCGCGGCACAGCCCCGACCCGGCCGCAGCAAACAGCAGCGGCTGCCGCGGAACGGCGGAGCGCCCGGAGACACAAATGCGCGCGGAAATCACAGAATCGACGAGGCTGGAAAAGACCTCTGAGATCATGGAGTGCAACCTATGCCGAAACACCACCTTGTCAACTAGACCATGGCACTCATAGACCATGGCGCTGAGTGCCACATTCAGTCTTTCCTTAAACACCTCCAGTAACAGACACTCCACCACCTCCCTGGGCAGCCCATTCCAATGTTTAATCAGCCTTTCTGGGAAGAGATTTCTCCTCATGTCCAGCCTAAACCTTCCCAGGAACATCTGAAGAAGACCATGTCCTCTAATCCTGTCCCTGGGTGCCTGGGAGAAAAGGCTGACCCCTACCTGGCTACAGCCTCCTTCCAGGGAGAGGTAGAGAGTGATGAGGTCACCCCTGAGCCTCCTCCAGGCTAAGATCCTGGTCTTCTGTTTGCCAACCCATCTACACCAGAGCAGGAAGCACTGGAAAGGTAAAAGAGCCCATGCCCAGAGAAGTGCCATAGCCAGAGAATGCTTTTTGGATTCAAAGGAGTGCTGGAGCTTAGGCACACCACTAGATTTTTGTGCATGCTTATCTAGATAAAAAGGCATATGGTCAGGAGACTCCTGTAAATACATTGTGATTGATTTATAACATTTACATGGCAAATTAATAAAATAATCTAGGAATAAAATAGAGAGGTTTTGAAGAACAGATGAAACATTTAGAATCGATGAAAAATTAATTGTAGAAAATGTTACAGAAGTCAGATCAGGACTCTTAAAAAAATTAGACATTTTCTTTAACTCAGGCTCTGGTTCTCTGAATCATTAAAGACAAGCACCATCAAGTGTTGCCTGCTAAGAAAATTGAAGGAGAGAAGGCAGTAAAAACTATTCTTATAGCATGCCCTATTTTAAGGCAGTAAGACAAAATTCTCAAAACTTGAAAAACACCAGAGTGAAGGAGTCAAGGTGAGAGTATCATCAGATATATATCATATCAGCCACAGTAAAAGGAATATACTATTGAACATATTTTTGAATTTTTTTAAAGAAAGGACACTTTTACTAAGCCTAATCTGAAATTATACATAAAAAATGTCTGTTACAACTTTTATATTTCAGTGACATGAGATTTTTGCAACAATAATATTGAGGAAGAGAATGCTGTACCTGTTCAGAGTTTTTCTATTAGTATAGAGATAATAACAGTTTTTGCTGGTAATATATTTATGTGGTCTTTCTACTGTCTTAAAATCTATCATTATACACATAAGAGGGGGGAAAAAGTATATCATCTAGTTCAGATTCAGATACAGTTACTTAGTTGTTGAATAAAGCTAATGTATTACTACACCAAACATTCAGTAAAATTGAAATTAACAGAAATTATTATAAATCCAGTGTAGCACCAGCACCCTTCACATCCATAAATTACAATCTTCAGTAATCAAATTTAGTTTCCTTTTCAGGAACAAAATAAAAACATCATTGTTTTCCACCCTTCTAAAGTTCAAGACTCTTTACTTGTCCTGAAAGCAGTGTTTTGCAGGACTTCTTCACAGAAATAGTACAGGATGAATTTGCCTACCTCTATTAATAAGGCCACAAACTTTCTGAAAGGCTACTTTTAGAGAGCTTTTCTGCTTATTAAATTTTCCCACAATCTAAACCTCTTGTCAGACTATTTTGTTGTCCAATCTAGGCACAATAGCTCTCAGCAGATGAGCATCTTGTCTTCTTAAAATAAAAATATTTAACTTACCAATTTGTAAGCCCAACACAGGTGTAAAGCATAAGCAGTCTGATACATGAAGGAGTGTGTGTGTGTGTTTGTGTATACACAAAAAATAAAGCCTACTATAGGTATAATTTTGATTTTAGCTGGGGAAAACAGCTGAACTGGAAGAGAAAAAGAAATTAAAATCCTGCCTACTTTTGTTGCAGTACTTCAATGTGACTACATATGGTACCAAAGTCAGCGATGTGTGTACAAAAATGTGCAAGTTTGAATGTAAGTTTTTAATTTATGCTCTTCATTTAAGGTACTGTAAAAATGGCCCACTTCTCCCCTTCCCTCTCCCCCTCTATAGCTCCTATATCTAACTTACTGTTAGCATGGCCACTTCACTAAATGCAGATACAGGACTTCAAAGCATATGATTCTTTCAGCTAGAAATTGACTCATGACCATGTAACACTTCATCTTACATGCTTTTGATTTCAAGCTGCTTTTAAAGACAAGGTTTGCCTTATTTGGCTGAATTTTCTATCCAAATCTGTCATAATGCTGAAAACCTCATTTTAAACTGGCATACATAGTTTAAACCATAATAATCTTGACCATATTACATAAAAAATGTGTTTTATAAGTTTAATGGAAAAAACCACTAACATCTAGAAAGCAATCATCTCAATGTCAACTCTCCAACACTGAAGTACTGCACAAATACAGCTTATTGTACAGCTGGATCATGTGCAGAAGCCAAACAGCCCTGGAGCAACTCTACCTGATTAAAAGCAATGTTTAAGAGACAGTAATAAAACAAACAGTTTATTGTTTCTGCCACCAACAGTCTTTGCTTTCTGCTGCCCAGAACATATATTTACAGCAAAGTCACCATTAACTGCAAAAATAAGTGATTTTGTAGAACTGAGAGAATAAAGACAGAGCCCCTGATCCTTGCTGTGACCAGGTAATATTCAGTGCAGCCCAGGGGGTGAGAAGAACACAGCTGCTTTTGTACACTCCAGCTTGGAATTACCCAGGTCCCTGCCACTTGAAGGGAGCCAGATGACTCCCAGTAATAAATACACTCAGTACTAAAAAGAAACACTACTCAAGGGCATGATCTAAACTAAATGGTGTTCATTGAGTTCTGTGAAGTTTAAAGGTAGTCATCACACAGCTGAACTGTTCCTGAATACAGTATTTTTAAACGTTACATTTGGTAGAGTTTAACAGTGTTTGTTCTTCTAGCTGTGGATTTGGCTGATTTCATAGAGAATCTGAACTTAGTCCATTCTTTATACACTTCTATTCATACTGCCCTTTGCATTTTATATTTATGCATTTCTATTCTTTTGTATTGATAACTGTCCTTGTTTTAATGGTAACAGATTAGTGGTTAATGGGGTTAGTGCAGCCCCAAAGATGGGCAGGACTGCTGTGGTGGCATAAAACATCTCTCTCACCCCTTTCTGTGGCATCCCAGACTCTCTCAGTCTAGAAGCATCAAGTGCTAGTGCAGAACAGCCTGATCTGCCACATATTATTAATATTTCTAGATCATACCTCTGGAAATATCAGCTGAATTTCATAACTTAAACATGGACAATGTCTCTAACAAGCATAATGCATACTGAGATGTTCATAGTGAGAATAGTGAAAGAGATTTGCTCACAAGAGAGAAAGGCAAGAAGAGAGAGGTTCTATAGTAGGACAAATTACCAGTGAATTAATAAAATTTCAGTTCAAGAATGACAGGTCTACTTTAAACATTCCAGTACCTTTGCAAAATAAAAGTACCACTATAAAAGAAAAATATTTTTATGATTAATACTAATAAAAACAGAGAAAAAATTAAATTGGGACTGATCATGAGGTGAGCAATACTAGGGTTTTTCTAGGTCTCCAAGAGGCATTCTAGCATGACCTTTTTTTCAACAAATAAACCATATGACAAGAAAAAAATGTTAAAACAAAAGGAATGGTAGTGGTCTAATAAACAGATGTAGATTTCACTTTATTTAGCCTTGTAGATGGTAGCACTGAATTGTGTACTAATCAAGTTACTTAATAGTTAAACAAAAAACTATGAAAAAGGAACATAAGTATTAAATACTTCTCATGCCTTGAAGGTTATTATTGAACATGAAAGAAGATCCTCTAATTTATACGTAGGGAGACTTCTGTCTCTGAATTTTGACTATACCTGTGTTCTTCAAAAAAAGAAAGCAAACAAAAATTCAAAACCAGCCCACCCAGCAAGAATGCTGACTAGGAATAAACCCACAGGTGGACTTATTCTTGAATCAGTTTTTTGCAATCTTTGAGCAATGTTCAGCAGTCTGAGAGACACCAGCAAGAAAGAAACCTTATGGAAAATAAAATTACGTTTCTATAAAGGTCTCTAAACTCTACATTTTGTGTGGGGTACAAGTTTGAAGTTACAACATCAAAAGCTAAAATAATGTAAGTTTTGGCATTTAATGTAGATTCTTAACTGTGTGCAATTAAATGTCTATGCAAGAATAGTAGACTCTTGCTAGCTTTAAAAGACATTTCATCTTTCTCTTCTAGGGCACAAAAATGTTTGTTATGTAACTTCTTAGGATAGATAGAATGACTTCATTTATTGAACACAGCAGAAAAATGTATAGAGAGATCTGGATAGTTGAACTTCAAAACATGATCTCAGAAAAAAAAAGCCACAAACCTCATTCTGGATCTAATGCAGATTGAGCAGTTATATTCTAGCCTCATAAGATACATTCTATTTTGATGGAAGAACAAAATGAGATACCTAATAAAGTATGCTAGTTAGGTGATAATGATACATTTTATACACTACGTATTTGCAAAATGACTGTAAAATGAAAACCAAACAAAATATTGAAAGACATCATGCAGCAATTCTGGAAATCTTTAAAATTTTTTCCGTATTATATTTAATCTACCTCTTAACTTCAGATTGTAAAGCATTTTATAACCTGCTAAGTTCAGATAAAAGGGATTAATCATAGTCATCTACATTTCTAGAGGCCTAGAAAAAGAGTTACTTGTGGAAAATAGTTAGGACAGTATTTGCAAAATAGCAAAGAATTCTTTATGCTCTGGAAAATCTGCAGCCTTTACCAGGTCATCCAGAGTGCTCACAAAAGGGCTGGATGTGGAGCTTGGTGCACAAAGAGGGGGTGGAACATGTTTCTCTGGGCTTATTCATTAAAGCCCAAAAGCACATCAGCCCTAGAAAGATGGTAACAGGGATACAGACTACACCTTCAAGATGGGATTGCAGAGGAAAATGTCAAGAGTTTACAACTGCAGTCAGCTGGTTCTGCCTCATGAAGCCATATTGTTTAGCATGAACAAAGGAGTGTATGCCTCAGTCCAATTCAGAAACATTATCATATCTAGCACTGCACCCTTTGAGAAGGTGGGGTGACAGTTTCTGTTCTACATTAGCATTACAGTGACCTCTGTAAATACAATGGAGATTTACTCTATACAATGCTTCAGTTTACATGTAAATACTAATAGCATACTGTTGATACTGCATTCTTGTGGTTATAATGAGAATCCAATAATTTCTTCCTCATAGCTCAGCTACTATATTACAAAAATCCAATAAAATCAATTTAAAACTCGGATCACATCTATATATATAATTTTCTTTAATTTCATGGTAGTGTTTTTATTTATAGGAAAAAGTCACAATACAATTATGCCTCACTTGTGCGTTCAGGAGTGGACCTCTTAGATACTTTGTCATTTCATAACTCTCTATTTGGAAAAGCTTAGAAGCTCAGCAAAGCTTCACTCAACACCAATGTTTTCCCCATAATTTACTTACAAAGTCATTCCTAACTTTCTATTCTCAACTGTGCAGTACTCTCATCTGTGTATGTGGGATTTGCCACTTTTAACTTAGGAAACAACCTGTATATGCACACTATTGGTGGTCCCAGCATAAAGCAAGAGCCCACAGCAACTGCAGAGACCCTGGCAGTCCTTATCTCTAAAGGTGCCTTATCACAGCTGCCTCGCACCCACCATCATCTGGCAACAACTGCTCAGGTGCCAGTGCACCTGATACAAATCTTCTCTGCAGTCAGCTTCTCACTGTATCCCATGCCCTGGTGTCCTAAAGGAGAGTTACATTCACATCCATATCAGAAGAGATCACTGTCCTGCCCTGCTAGCTGCTGCTGTGGAGGATGCACACAGCAGGACAGACTGAGCATGCCAGAAGTGCTTGCTGAGCAGCCAAAGCTTGGAAAGACAATAAAACCCTATTACCAAACACTAAGAAATTACTTATCAAGTGGTAAAGCTTACTATAACCATGTTAAGAAATAACACGTGATCATTGAAATTCCATTGCCTCATGATTGTAATATTTTTGTGGGTGCAACCAAAGTTTGACTTGACAGCATGACTGCTTGGACACAGATTTCATTAGGGATTCCAGAACCCAAATAAATTCTGGAAAGGGATTTTCTGCCACAGTTTAGCTACTGGCTGCCACTACGTAATTTCTGCCCCAATGAAGAAACACAGGAATACAACCTACCACAAATAACTGTTTTTCTGCCAAACCTAATCTACATTATTTTTGCACTTATTCCAGTATTTTTTATACTGGAATTACGTACTTTGTAAGGCATATATATATATATGTATATATTTATATCCCAGTCTCCCTTTTAAACCAAGACTTTGCCTTACAAAGTATTTTTATTCCTCTCAATAGCTTTATTTAGACCATCACATCTTTACTACAATGTAAAAGAAAGGTTTGTGCATTGGCAGCAAGCGCATTGAGAACCCTAAAGTGGAGAAGAACTACTGCTGATCACCTGTGGGAAGGCACTGAAATAACATCAGTGACTTGCTATGAGAAGAAAGACATGGCCACTCTTGTGACAGATGAAAAACCCTTTAATAGTTTAATTTTTTATGTGAGTGAAACAGATTGAATCTCTCTTTATGACACTGAAATTTTGCCTGTCACAATGAATGTTCATAGGGAAGAGCAATCTATCAGAAAGGTACTCACTTGCCCTGTTCTTGTGCTAAGGATTCTACAATATTCTACTGAAATATTATATTCGACATGCCAGTCACAATGTAGAGGGCTCCTGACATCATCCAAGAAACTACACGTTTGTGTTGGTCTTTGTTAAAAATCAGGTTTTTAAAGTGTGCCCCCTTGTTTCTAACCATAGGCTATCTGATGAGAAGTAAATACAGTTGTCAGCTGGTGGCACAAAACTTTTTAATGTCAAGAATATGAGAATCTCTAAAGATCCATGGCCTGTACTCATGGCTGTCTAATACGAGTGGGCAGCTTAAGTAACTTAGGAAAGTTTATTTCCTGACTGCACAGAGCTTTTACTGTCTAGTTACATATAATGGTTATTCTTTTTTCACTTCAAGATGGGCAATAATATTTTCTTGTGCATTACATAAACCTGAAGTGGAACATATTATTAAGGATTTGAGGTATCTAGCTCTTTCAGACTGCTTTAAAAAAAGATTCAAAGACTGCTACTTGAAGTTATACAAGATCCCTTTAAGATATTTGTAGAACACTGGACATGAGAAAATACTCTTCTCTGCTTATTTTCCTAAATATCTCTCCTTTGAACCATCCTCTTATAATAAATGCACGTGCTGATAAATCTTAAAAAAGAACTACAGAAATATTAATTACGTTGTGATTGTTTATAGTTTTTCCCATAATAACATCTTGTGTGTATTCTGTTCATTTTTGGGAAAGTCTTATGATCTAATCTCCAACCTATTTAAAAGAAAATGCTTTGTGTGCCATTTTGTACTCATGGTCATTTGGAGTTCTATTTCAGTTTCATTAATATTGATGGAACTTGTCTCTGCACTCATTCTCAGCAGATTCTTTGAAATTAATCTTCAGCATTTATTGTGATTTGTTTCTGTTTTCTGCTTCATCCCTGAATCCAGCTCTTCTCTAGTTAATTTTATTTTTATCCACTTGCTATGACGGTTCTACTACTTGTGCCACTGTGGTGTGTCAGTCCTTTATGGGATCCCTGTTTCGTCTCTGCCTTTCACTGTGATTTTCCATCATTATGGGCCTCTTGAATAAAAATGTAGCCCTTGTTTCTGACAAAGTCCATGTTCCTTTTCTTTCTGTGTGATTTTCCATCATTATGGTTCTTAAATTTCTTGAATAATGATATATACTATGAACAAATGCATGAAGCAGTAATGGCTTCATCAGTGTTTTCCAAAATATATCTGCAGCTTTTAGAGCATACAGTGCTACAGCAGAGTCTGTCTGTGTCATGTTTGTAAAGGCATGATTTTTTAAAGTGTATTTTGTAGGCTATTGATGACTATGCTGCTCTGCATTAAAAATCTACCTTCTTTCAAATATTATTTACTTCTCAGGATAATGGCTTCCAAAAGATAGTTGGGGAATAAGTATTAGCATTGAACATCTTTGTTTAAAATGGTAAAAAATATACCATAAAAAAATGTTTTTACCAAACATAAATGTTACCTTGGTAACATTTATAGCAATACCACTATGTTACAGGACTAACAGAATTCTTGTAAGGTGTTTTACATGAAGGATGTATGAGCAGATATCAGAGTTCTTATTAAAACAAGTCAACATTTTAATTTGAATCAGCATATCATATTAAACAAATAATCAGAATAAGTGTTTTAAAAATATATCTGCAAAAATGTGATAAAAGTTTTACTTCAGTACTAATTAGTTCCATTAGTGTTATGTCAAATCCACGATGAAAACCGAAAGTGTAAAGACATTTAAAGTTAAACATCAGTTCACCAATCTGAACTATGGAAATCTTTAATATGTCATAATGTAAATTGGGGTAAAAATAGGAACCAAAATATTATAAAATATTTCCTACCTTATTTGACAGTAGTGGCACAGTAACCTAGTCCACAAAGTGCTTTAGTGGTTTAAAAGGGGGGAAAATGTTAATTACAAAACACTTACCAAGTATGTCAGCATTACTTTTTTTAGCATAGTCTGTAAAATTATATCCATTAGTATTTCATTCTGGATAACAGATGGAAAGCTTGAAGGTCTTAAAGATCTGGAGAGGCTTGCCAAAGTAGACCATCATTTCCAAAAACATTTATTATGGTATTTACAACTGGCTACAGTGTCTCACACCAAAATGAATGGGTCTTGCAGTATTAATTAGGGAAAACCTGGTCCTATGTGTCTTGTTTCCTTCCATTTGAAATACAAGTATCGAAATTCCTTGAAATTCTCTAAGGAAGCCAAGTGTGAAATACCCCTGCTGGTGGCTCCAGCTAACTGCCCAGGGGCTGGGAACACTGTCCCCTTCTCACCAGGGCAGCTGGTGGCCTGGAGCAGGTGAGCCACCCACAGAACTCCAACCAGGCACAAAGGGTGACAGCAAGACCAGTGGGAACAGCTTCCCCAGATAAGGCAAAAATCATTCACTGCCAGAAAAATCAGTAGTGACAAAACAAGTGAGCGGTCAAGCTGGGTAACCAGACTGGAGATTAGATCACATGATCTTCTTAGAACTAGGAGCTGGCACACCTACAACCTCACACCTGAGTGCAAACATACCTCTCAAGAGACAACAAGTTCCCAGTGAGACTCTCTCCCACAGGTCTATCCACAGCACCTGATCGCAGGTGACAGTCCTGCCCCAACACAGGCAAACAGATCCTCAACAGGTGGAAAAAGGCTGTCATGACATAAGTGACCCTTATGCTTCACTCAGGGTCCTGACTCAAGCAGCTCTCAATAACTGACACTCCTTACCTTGGTGCCTTGATACAGCTGAAAATGCCTTTATGTCCCTCTCAGTTTATCTTCCAAAGAATCAATGACTGTTTAATAATGTTTGTATTAATGATTTCTTCTTACTCCATTCCCTTACAATATGAGCATAGTGCCTCAGTGACAGCTATTTAGCTGCACTGCTGGTTCAGTGAAAAGCCTTGGGAAGATCACTAATTTATGATATGTATCTGCCAAATGATGATCCCACTTCAATTTTCTTCCCTCACAGTGTTTTGTAGATTGGAATGCGTAGGTAGGTGGCCAAGTTTGAATAGCTGTGTTATGTTAGTTCAGTAACAATGAAGTATCATTATTTTTGGAGAATTTTAGTAACTGGTGTATGGCCTGACAGATGCATCTGAAACGTTTACAGACTCTGGGAAAGGAATCTACAGTCACTCACAGAGCTGTCTCCAGCCATTCTAATGAGAAGATGAGATTGTTTTGCAGCACAAAGTGGGAGAAGACTTAATAGAATCAGTCACAGTTTTAGTGGTACCTCTGCTTCAATAACCAATTTATGTCAATTTATACCCAATTTTCTTAAGTAGATGGTTGAGAAAAATATTACTATTTTTTTATCTTCCAGGTAAAAGGTAATTCTCTTTTCATTTTATCTGGGATAAGTTTTGAAGTCATTTCTCAAACGCAAGTTTCAGTCCATCATTAAATAATAACCTTGAATGATTGTTTCTCTTTTCTTAACTCTTACACTGGAAGCATACTTGCCCTTTCTGAATCTGCAAGTTCCAGTCCTCATAATTCTTTGTTTCAGAGTAGTACTAGCACAAATAGTATGTGACTACTGTCCCAATCAGCTTTAACTCCCTCCTATTACAGAAAACAAAAACTACAAAATATTTCAGTGTATCCAAGTTGTTTTCCCTAATTCAGCAGACTCAAGATGACATTCTTAATTTTACTATGGAAAGAGACAAACCATGTCTTGTTTTCAAAGCAAAAGAATAATTAAAATACACAAAAAATAGGAATAGTCACACTGCAAAAAAAAGCTAAAAAGGAAGAAAATATACTTCAGAACGAAAATAGGGGCTCACACATTCATTGCATGTTTCACTGAATAAAACTCCAGATGATTTCACAGATGAATCTGAGACAAAGTTAACCACTTTCACTGCAGCTATCTGTGACAGTTCTCACCTTAGCTAATGTTTTCTGCATGATCCCAGCAGAAACATGGGCTAATTTTAAAGGCATTCAACAATCAAGGAAGATTCTGAGTGACTGAAAGTCCACCCAACACAGACCTCAATACACTTACCAACTCAGATTTCCTCATGGGAAAAGAGTAATCATACTTTGCCTGTATCTTCTGCATATTTTTGAATTATTCATGTGTGGCAACACAGGAAACATCCTATCAGTTCAGTTGCAGTCTCATGGGTGAGGTATTCGAGGGAATTGGCAATAGCAGCAGTAACACTTGAGAACTTACCTATCTGCAGGGTAGGGTAAGAACTCCTATTGATTCAGGTGATTTCAAGTCTCTCCTGTTATTTCTTCTCTAATTTCTGTGGGGTTTTTGTTCAGTGCTTGGTGCCTTGCTGGATTTCAATGAGACTAAAATAGCATTTGCCTCAGGAGTCTTTCAAGCTTAAGATTCCCACTTCTCTGGAGAGGTGTACTGTGAAGCACAAAATGCCTAAGAACAGCATCAGTCTAGAAAGAGATGTCAGCCACCAGTGTGAGTATTCACCTCACTGCTGTGATAACACAGGGGGTAAATGACCTCCACAGAACTGAAGCTATGTCTGCGATCAGATTAACAGCTGTACTAGCCACAAAACTACCTTTAATAGCCAGATTTATTAAAAAGAACATGCTCTTTGTAACATACAGAAATCCCAGCCACCTCCCCAATCTGTACCTAAAAGTATGACCAGCAGAGCAATCATAAGGCACTATCCACTGCCCAAAGCCAGGAGAGGAGTAGGCAATTAAAAACATGATTGGTCTCTTATCTAGCCTTATTACACTTAGCACCTGCTTGAATGCCTTCTGCCCAGCTGAGGAACATCAAGCTGTCTTAGCAACACCCAAGCAAGGGCTTTCAGGAAACAAAGCTCAAGAGATCTTTGGCCTAGAAAAGAAAATCTAGGAAGCTTCTCTAGTGTTTCAGGGAACTACAAAATTACTGAAAACCATTAATTGCTCAAGTGATGTTCTGTGGATGAACCTAGTTTTTCAGAAAATTTCCAGAGATTCTTTTAGAAATAATCACCAGTCTATGAATCACAGTGCCTGGGAGATGCTATGTCAAAGAGTATAACACGAACAAATGCAATCATTGTGTTTACCAAACAAATATTTTCTGGTTGGACTTTTTTCTTACTTCAGAGGTCAGTTTCATATCAATACTATCTAGTACACAACATACTATTATATGCAATAAACTCAGTTTATAAATCCATTTCAAAAGTAGTTTTACGTCTTTTACTTTCTCTACTTAAAATTGAATAAATATAGATGCAGTCCATATTCAACTATCACAGAACTCAAAAATCCCCCAGAGTTGTGACTTCAACTTCAAAATAATAAGCACGTGTAGCATTTTGAAGGAGAGAAGAAAGATAAACCAATTACTTAATTTTTGATTTTTGATATCTCTAAGGAGAGCTGATAACTCCTTTTTAAAAATTTCTGCCTTCAATGAATTTCTAAATATGGCTGGCTGCAGCTACAAGTGGGATATAGAAGCTGCAGGGTACTGAAGCCACTCCCATTACATTTAAGTGAGGGTGTACATCAAACCAGGAGATTTATAGTAATCCCCTGCTATTAGACACACTTTCCTTGAAAGTGTGAGTTCCCCTATTAGCTACTCAGCAGGGGACTACATTTACCCTGCAAGTGGTCTGAGGCATGCAAAATGTTTAAATTTTGAGAGAATCCCAAACAGCACTATCTCCAGAGTACAACACATGACCTATTTTTTTTAATTGCTCACCAAACAAGACACATCCAAAGTGACATGGATACAAATGGCTTAACTTGAACTTGCCTAGAGCCAGCTCTGTAACTCACACACCGTGAGGATTTGGTTGTGAAGCCTCATCAACAATCCATCAGGTGAGAAACTGATGCCTCAGTATCTCAGAGACCAGTCTTTCTGGAAAGATGAAACGGGAACAGCAAGGCTGCCTAACACTTTGAGTAGCCTTCCCATCCATGACAAAGAGCTCACTACTGAAAAGCAGCATGCTGTCAGCAACTTCAGTAGTGCAGTTTTAAATTTCTGTAATTCCCAAAGACTGCATGAGTTAAGCACTTGGAAAATACTTCATATTTTAACGTTTTTAGGGTTTTCCTCCTTTTTCAGTGTGTACCTTTCGGCATTATTGACTGAAGAAATACCAGCCTACTTAGTTTTGAAATTTGAAATTGCAATAGACTGTGAGCTGTGGTAGGTATTTGCATCAACAGGTTGGAAATTCACCCACAGAAACTGTTTAGGAAAAAAAACCCGAAGTAAAATTTATTTGTGCTTAAGAATTTTGAGAAACTATCTTCTGTTTAGGTGAGATTAAAGATGGTAATCTACAGTCTCAAAATCCTAACTCACAAAGATTTGTCATATTCCTGCTTATTAAAATGTTCTTTAAATATGAAATTTATAAAATATCTATGGTGGGGTGAATGAACACTAAAACAGAAGTTCTGTAATGATTCTGAAGTTGGATTCCAGTCATTAGATAATCATTTGGCGATGAGACTCTTATTCATTATTTACATTTTAGTTTTGTAACATTTAGCTTCAACTCTTCTGAAAGAGATTAAATGGAGACTATTTTTAATGTTGATTCCAAAAACTGCAAAATAATCCTTGAGATTTAGTAATACCAATCCACAATTAAACAATTTGCAAATGTGGGCTAGACATAATTAGTAAGGCTTGCTGAATGAGCTCTTTTATTCACATTTTTAAGATTCATGCTTACATTGATCTGAAGACAGAAGAACTTTAGTTTTATTGTCCATTTTCCATAGTGCACTGCTGAAAGCATATTCATATTGCAATGACTTTCCATCACTAATAGAGAACTGCATTTGGAAGTATTTTCCTTAAACTGATGGATCAAATGCAGAACTGCTCAGAGATATAGGTTATGAATCTTTTCCACTGTACATCTCTATGGCTACCCATTACTTCCAACCATTAAAAACAACAAAGAAATGATGGCATTGGTAAGAATTACAGGTACACTTCATCTTCCAACAGTGCTATGTCTGGACAGTTGCAGCATTGCAATGGCATGGTAAATGGCAGCTGGCATATTTTAATGTTAATGTATTCACACTGAATAGTTAACTACTTTGCATTTTGCCCCTGTAATTTTTTTTTTTTAATCAACACTGTTGGTTTTTTTTAAATCCCTTTTGGCTTACGCCAAAACAGAAATTAAAGTTACAAATTTTTTTCTGGTTTAGAATTTAAAAGGTATACATGCAAATGGGGTATAGATGTATGATGCCTGAGTTGGGTAGGTCTTTACTCCTTTTCACTTAGTAAAATAAATACTTGTATGCAAACATCAGATCCCACCCTAGAGCTAATATATACAACTAATATGTAATTACTTGGGATTAGATGCAATCCTAATCTAGTGGTAATGAGGGTATAAATGAGGTGGGATTTTTAAATTAACCCCTCAGTGTAGGCCAGTACAGCATCTCTTAACATTAGTTCAAATCCTGTCATTGGAAAGACTCCAAGTACAGCAGTATTTTGCTTCCTTAGACAGAGCAAAACTTCTTTTGGCAGAGTACTCTTTTATGAGAAAAGTTTCAACATTGTGAAGAGTATGAAACTCTACAGGAAATTAACTACAGTGAAAGGTTCTGAGGCCCTAAGACTGATTTCAGTGTGAGAATTGCTCTTCAAGACTGTTATACTCAACTAGATTTCCTGACTTATATTATTCACATATTACTATTTTAAGAAATAAGGCTAATATTCCCAAACTGTTCTCTGCTGAGAAGTCAATGTTAACCAAATCCAGGACTCTGCAGAGTCATACAGTACATACATTTAAAAAACAAAGCAACAGTAACCCAAACTCCCTATTCTGCTGAAGGATCATACTCTTCAACCATGAATTTAGAGGAATAGTTCTGGCACAAGTAGAGACAGCAGTATAATATATTCCTAAACAATAGTTTAATTGGCTTTATATAACTATTTTCCTCCTGCTCAGATATTGGGATGCCCCCATTCCCATTCTCCTAACCATGTGGAACACATACTCTTCTGCCACATGTTAGATTTCAAACTTTATATTTTTTAAATGCCATGTCACTGTATGTTACTAATCAAAATCTCAATATTTTGGAGCTGTTTGTTAAACAATTTTCTAGCATCAAAACCTTACAAAATCACAATCTGAGGCACTCAGTTGCCTTGAAGATCTCTTCAGAGAACACTTCAAAGAGGAAGTTTTTGTAGAGGTCACTTAACTATATTCAACCCTATAAATACAAAGAAAGATTTTTCGTTTTAAAAATTGGAGAAAAAAAGTTATGCAATTGTTTTAAGTGGTTGGACTATTTAAAAAGTCATGTTAAAATAGTTACATTCCATGATGAGATTTGTCTTACAACTTTTGACATGCATAAGCTAAAAAGCATGCCTATTATTAATTTCAGGAATAGTTTTAGGTACCTACGCTGAATTAAACTGTCACAGTTGATGTAATTATTAAACAAGATTATAGACCATGCTCAGAAGTTCAAACAGTGCCCATTTCAAAAGTCCTTTCAGTAGTTATGAGGCCAAGAGCAACCTACCACGGCTGGTCACACTTCTGAAGCAGGATATGAAAGCTCTTTCTGTTTAAAGCTTGTCTTCTCAATTCTAGTTACAACAGAGTGGGGTGAATGCAAGAGATTTTTGTTGTTAATAAATTCACTGCATCTCATTAACACTTGTTACATGCATTCACAACCAATATGGAGCATAAAAGAGGAGCATGCAGTACTCTTGATTTCAAAACTTCAGATTTGTTGCCTGTATGAAATGATCTCAGGTTGAGTAACCTCACTTCAGCAAAGCAAATCTAATGGACAGTGTGTGGATGAACATTCTTAAATCAGTCAAATTGCAGGCATCTGCAGTACCACTTCCACCTTTTTATGTCAAATCATGTGTGTCAGCTAAACCTGACACAGCTGTGTTGCTAAACCAGAAACTCCAGCAAAAGGACTCATTGCATTCTTAAAACTGGAACTAGCATTCTTAAAAGTGGAAATACATACAAGTGTGTATGTTTTTAAATACACTGAAATATGGGGGAAAATAATTTACTTACAGAAGTATTTTCAGCTACATATTGGGAAAAAAAAATCTGAACTTCACCCTATCCAGAATTTTAATCAGAGCAACAGGATTTGTGATGCTGTTTTAAACACTGTTGTCTTCAGGTTCACCCAAATGTTTTATACCTTCACAAATAAACAGAAGATTTGATGATGTGGCAGTAGTCTCATTGCAGCCTTATGACCAGATAACCACTTTGTTTTGCAGTGTCATTTACACTTGCACAAATGTGGAATGTCCTCTCTGGAATTAATTTAAACTACTCTTGTGAATGCAGATTTACATAAAAGGGTATGGAAATTAAAGTACACTGTTTAGCAACACTGTTTTAAGATTTTTCAATATTATTTTTAGCTAGTACAAAGAAAATATGGGCACACACATATGCACATATTTGGATGCACACAGTTACACACCTTCTCTAGAAAAGTAGCATGCCCTATAGGCTGGCTAGCTGCCACTCATTCTGATCCAGGTAATTAACACAGAAATGACATATAGCAATATTTTCTTCTCCTCTGAGAAGTTTTATATAGCATTCAAATATTTCATGGAACCTTCTCTAATTCTGCAGTAAATGCTTAAAAAAATTCAAACAACTTACGCTAAAATATGGTCCTAGGTAATTATAAAATGAAAAACCTGATTATAAAATAAGCCTTGCAAAAATAAATAGTTGTGTCTCTGTTTCCAGAAACAAGATGGTATTAGCAGATTAATTATTAAATATAATAATCTGGACATGTTATCCACATTCAAGTGTGTGTAGGGGCTGGAAAAGCAATTATTTCTTAGTCATGCAAATTACCTGAATCCAAAATAAAATTGCCAGCATTGCTGGGGCAGCATCAATATTTAAAGTGGATTCCTTTTCTTTCACTTTTTCCAATTCTGATTGAAATAAATTGTCTGATAGAGATAAACCACTTTCATCTACAGCATTTACATTAAGAATTTAGTAAAATATGTGCTACAGAATTGGAGAGAAATACTGGCCTCCTAAAGGATTTTTGCCTCCTTTCTCCCTCCTTTCCCTTCCCATGTTTTTTGTTTTTGTTATAGGTATGGCTCCAAGGTCTGTCTCTTGGTGCTTGGTACACTATTGCTGTGTTAAAGGAGAATCTTTTACAGTTCTGTCTGAGATAGTTTCTCAGGGTGGGTCACATTCTGCTGACAGGTATCACACTCCTTGTCTCCCTGCAAATGATCAGTCTCATCCTAACTGATATTTGCTCTTTGGGAATGGATGAAAAACCACAACGTGTTCTATAAAGCTCAAATTGGCCTTATCAAACAAAACATCTGCTAGATGTGTGAGTGACTTGTGACAGCAGGAGACATCAGCACTGGCCTCCCCAACAGAAGACAGTGCTATTAATGGAAGCTATTATGGAAGAATTCTGGCAAGAATTTTTTTTTTCCAAACAGCTAAAAAAATTTAAAGAAAAAATATGTTGTTATGGTAACAGCTATTTGAAAAATACTGTAACAATAGGCAATTTAATATCAAACTACCAAGCTGTTAGTTTGACTATTTGGTTTTCTTTTTAAGCAGTTTATTTACAGAAATCCCCTCCCTCTCCCTTATGCAGTTGCAAGTGTGAGTGTGCGACACTCACGCTTGCAAGTAAGGTAAGGCACCATCTGCAAATAATTAGTGTTTGTAAAATTTTGGTCTTGAAGCTGCAAAATTCCAGATACTGTGGGTTTTTGCACACCATTAGAACAGCTGGTGTTATATGGGCTCAGTCTATCCCTCACATGGCAATAAACCTCATTTTGTAGCATCTCTAGCATGTACTTTGGCACAAAGAGGTGTTCCTGTGCTCCTGCTGCTTCATGGAATGTGGCTAGTCAACCTGTGGGTACCACAGCTACTCCCTGGAAAAACACAGTGTTGCATCTCTGTGTTCTGGACATCAGCACTCCCCCCACTGCTGGGAAAAGAGGGTTTCAGAACAGTCTGTGGCATTACACAACTTATCTTTCCAAAGCCTGCAATTTTATTTTACACTTCACACCTTTTTAGAAAATTTAGACATTTCCTCTGAACAAGCACAAGTTTCTGTGTGTATTAATTTCAACATCTTTGAATAGGAGCATGTAATTCTCACTCAGTTTTTTCTGAAGTTAGTGCATAACAACTTGGGTACTGGCTAAAAGGTCTGGCTACTTGATTTCACATCCTGATGTATGTGCAGTGATAACAGGAAAGAGCAGGAGGACACTGCCTGCTCTTACTCTGAGAGCTGTGCTTTCAGCCAGGATGTTTACCAAAAACCAGACAAACAGGACACATTGACACATTTTTCTACATGTCTCAGGTGAACAAACCTTGCAGCTTTGCTAAATGTCCTCCAAAATTCATCATGGAGAATCAAGTTACACTGTCTTAAGTACTGCATGGGAATTGTGACCATCCTATTTCTTAAATGTGGAGATGAGATTTTAGAAATGTGAAACTTGCATTTTGTTTCCCTGCTTTCAATCCCTCTGAGGTGTATAATGGTCTGCCCCTAGAGAGAATCACATTTCAATTAGAATAACTAGCATGTTACTCTAATGTCATGGGATGTGATGATAGAGATTTTGACTTTTATTTATTTTGCTGTAACTGGGAATTTTGCAGTCAAGTTGTTTTCTAAACAGATAAATATTTTTATTGTCAATATAAAAATTTAATTATGTTCACGTGCAGTTAAAAACCATGAGAAATATTAGATAACAAAAATCCACTACAGCTTATTTTGCATCATTTTGCAAAAGAGAAAGTGAATTATTTGTTCTCAGTAACAATCCAAATTCAGCAATGGACAATCCAATCCAAACAATGTACTCTACAGGTCCTATGGACACTCATCTGCATATATGGGAATGCATTTGGAAACTGAGTGCAATTTTCCAACCTCCCCCTCAAAATCCCCTGAGCATTTCAGACATTCCACTCAAAATGATTTTTTAATGTGGGACCTACTTACCACATTTGTTTTACATTACAAAATGCTGTATAGGTTGTTTACATATGGAAAAGTCAGTGGGGAGAGATTTCTGTAACTGTTCAGAAAGAAAGATTGCAACGTTAATGTAAAAAGGACAATTATGGACAGACACAGGTAATAGCTGTTTAGAAAATGTTAGGAGCATTATTGTGGATAATAGACATTCTTTTCTTAGCATTGCCCTCGCCCAAGTTTAATTTTCCATTGGTGGTGTCCACCTAGATTGCTTAAGACAGCTGTAGTCTTCTCATTTATATGAAGGTAACAAAAAGTTGACTGCTGAGTTATCCCAGGTGGAGTTCATCAGTACAAAGGTCTGAAACTATGAGGGAATACCTAAAATGTCAGATACGTCCAACATCCAGTGCTGCAGCAAATTATCACCTCTACCAGGTCACAAAGGTCAAAATAATTTCCAGCTCTATTTTCTAAAAGCCATTTTCATTTAATCTGTCCTTTACAAATGGTAAATTTAATGAGAACTTCAGGAATAATTCAAACTAAAATTAAGAAAAAATACCTTGATATATATGTGTTCAATTCAAATATATTTTAGTAAGCAACAACATGGCCACTATTAAACTAGTTCTCAAATACTATTGAAATAATAAGTATGCTCGCAAAGGAAACCTGCTTTCTTTTAAAGTGACTGCATGCATTATTCCAGCTTCTTCTGATAATAGCACATTTAATACCGAGGCTAAGATGCAATTAATCTTTTTTGTTGGAAGAAGGTGTTATATTGTACCCGTATGCTTATACTCACCGAGGAGTTCCAATCCACTAAATTAATCCAGCCTGAGGTTCAGGAGGGCTGCTGATGGCTTGGCCTCCACTGTGCTCTTCTTGCTGGCTTTGTGGAACAGTGGGGAGCAAATCAGGTGAGAGAGGGAGCAGAGGAAAGGAAGAGCTCTGTCTCTAAACAGACACTGAATTAGACTGGAGTGAATAGCTGATGTCTTCTGTAATTATACACACATTGAACCCTTTATAGTTGACTTAAGTTACTTCAAACTGCATTGGTCTGGCCCTCCATACTGATTAAAAGCAGCATCTATTTACCTTAACAATAAATGTGGAGATTAGTAAAAATTCACTTGATCACAATAAGAAGACAGATAATTAAAGGGCAATGCAAGCCAGATTGGAATGTAAGGGCCTGAAACAGCATATTAGGAAGCATAGGCTGCTTTTGTATAAGTGTAGTTAAGTACTGCAGAAATCCCTTCAAGTAGACTGCTTTTGTAGCAATACTTAAAGTAGCGGAAGGCCAGAACATGTCCTGAGGAGATTGGCCCAGCAACTCTCCTGGGCAAAGTGACAAATACAAAGCTTTGGAAAAGGAAAAAGACATTAAAGCACAATGTGACTAAATGGACAACCTCTACAAAATCTTTGAAAGAGGCCTCCAGATCTTTTATTCTTTGATGTCTCCTCCATGATAAAGAGAAAGTTTAAGGTAAGCAGGACACACTGCTGATTCTATGGGTAAAGCTCTCGATAGTGTAGTGTCTACAAGAAATGGAACAAGTGGGTTTAGTGTATGACAGACTCACCAGAAATGCTCTTCTCACAACACAAACGCTCTTCTCAATGTGGGATCTTCTTTGGGGAAGGGGGAGGACTGCCTTTATTCCTATTGAAACTCTCATTTGGTCTTACATAGTGGACATTGTGTTTTAGTAATCCCTTGCTAGCAAGAAAGAAACCAGCTGATAACTAAATAAATGAGTAGTATCAATCCCATATGGACAACTGGAAAATCAGGAATGTCTGTATCCACATTTTGTAGCAAAAGGGTGGTATCTCTTGATAGAGCTCGACACTCATTCCTTGTTTCTTCTTTTCTTTGTACCGATACTGAGGAGCTCTGTGCTTACCTCCTTGCAGAAAATTATGGGATAAAACAGTGACTTTTGACAAGCATTGCAGCAATTTCAGAGAGCAGATTGTTGCTGAAACACAAATAATAATTGGAATCTTAAGTTAATAACATTCTCTCTCGTATGATATTCCAAAATAAATTTCCAGCTGAACCAAGACTTACAGATGTTTCGGCTTTTTTTCTAACAAACACTGTCACCAGTTACACTGGTCCCATTGAAGTCACATTTTAAAGAATGGTTTAGTTAGTTCACATGTGTGGGGTTTTGTTTCTCAGCGGTTTTAATTTGAAGCATGTCAGAACTGTTTAACAGCAAGCCAAAGATTCATTCCGTCACTTGGTATGTATAGAGAAGACTGATTTTGGAGTGCTGAGTATCAAGGTAAATAAGGTTAGCAAAAAGGTAACAAAAATGCAAGAAACAGGGGCCATCAGTTCAATAAATGGTAAATCATGGCCCTGTTCCTTCTGAACTGAATCTCTGTTTACCTAATAAATTGGTAGCAAGTGCAAAGTCACCAGTCTCTCCCAACCCTTCATTTTGGGGCTGGCAGGAGCTAGGAGGAATTTTCCAGGTATGAGAGGTTCCCTGGGTCTTGTGAAAGGAGGCAAATAAAGACAGACCCAAGTCCTACAGGGTAGCAGCTCCGGCTTTCACAGTAACTGATATTTTGTAGTTTTTTAGTTGTAGAATAGTTAGAATAACCACCCATGGTGGTGAAGGCTGCCCCTACCCTTGTCCCTGCGTCAGCTGGCACATCCCAGCCTGCTTTCCACTCCTTAGCTGTCTTGGAGCTTCCAGGGATCGTGGTTCTGCGTCCAGACTGTCATTAAAAGGTTACAATCATCTAACCAAACACTTCGCTGAGCACTTGTGTAAGCCCCTGCTTTCCTCCTTGTGTTGCATCTGCACAGCAGATTAGTGTCCTCTTTAGGAAGCAGTCAGGGATCTCTTTGTTTCCTTCTTTCAGGTACAAGGTGAATTAATCCATTTGGAAACCAGCAAATCTACCCCTCCCTTTCCCCCCCCACAAACTCAAATTCTTGCAGCCAACATCTCTTGACAATAAAGAGATAAAGCTCAGATGCCCTACATGACAGAGAACTGAGCCCACTTCTTTGCATTTAAGTTTTACTAAATAAATTGCTTTTGTTGTTTAAAGCTGTGATGAATGGAGACAGAGGGCCAGGTTGGTCGCTGGAACAGTACAATGGATGTAAGAAGGTTTTTTTCTTTGCCATATAAATCATTCACATTGTTTAAGGTACATTGATCAATCTAATGGCTTGTAATAGGCTCCTAATTGCCACTAGGAAAGTATTGCAAGCTTGCATCTGAACGTGAAATGGTTCATGATCTGAGCTGAAATTCACCTTAAGCCTGAGTTCCAGTAATTACAGAACACAGAAAGAGCATAATGAATGGCTCCCCTTCTTTCCTTGCCCTAATCCCAGGACAGGGTGAGGGGGAAGAAGAGAACATAGGAATGGGGGTCTGGCATATTTTCCCCTACCAAAATAGCAATTCATTAAATGGCAAAAGCTGCAGGAGGATTTATTGGTCATTGTGGACCGAAGAGAACTTTGTAATGTCAATCATGCCACCAATTACGCTGCCACATATCTCTATCTCTAGATAGACAGCTTGCTTAATCACAGTCAACATTCTGAGTCACGCCTGGCTAAAAACGTGGTGTAAAAAGCTAGGAGGGCACCGGAAGCGGGATGCTGGGAGCAATGTGGGGACAGGACTCCTCCGCGGGGAGGCTGCTCCGGTGAGGCACCCGCCCGGTGCTGCCGCTTCCCCGCGCCCCGACCGGGAGAGCGGCGGGGCGGAGGAGCCGGGCGGGCCGGGGCGGGCCGGGCGCTGCCCGGGACCGCCGAGCTCGCCGTCCCGGCCGCCGCTGCCCTGCTCACCGCACGCACCTCATTACCGAGTCAGCAGAGCTGCTTTAATGGACTTGTGTGGAAAGGCGGTTTTACGCTCTATAAACGTTGGGTCCAAGCGTTTACTAATTAAACTCTTTCTATTTAGAAACACCTGCGTTTTAAGAAAGCTTTCTGAACGCTAGCACTGGCTGAATTTCCAACCTGCTGCAGCCTGAGCTTGTCATGCCTAACCTATACATCGTAAGAGCCCTGGAAAGCATGTGAACCAAGAGGTAAAATCCTCGTACAATGCTCCTCGCACAGTGTTCCTCAGACTTTCATACCAAGGCAGAAAACAAATCTATGATGCTGTTGAATAATCTCCCAATAATTGTAGTAATTAAAATCATCATCCAGTCTGCAGTCACCTTCCTTCCTTTGACACTAGTCTTCCCTGGAATTGTTAACGTGTCTCCGGCTGAGATAAACAGAACAAGGGAGCTTTAAAATTCACAGTCCAAATAAATTTAGCGGAAGAGAATTAATTCCAAAGACATGCTTTTGAGTGCGTTCAGTAAACGACAGGATTTCTGAAACGACTGTGCAGATTTTTTAAACACAGGGTAATATGGGTCTCCCTGCTACTCCTAAACAGCGTCACCTTAAAGATCGAGAAAATATGAAAGCCCAGCCTGATGCTCCACCTCGGGGCTCAGTGTGCAGGGGGCAGGAGGAGAGGGGAGTGCACCGTGTAACAAACATCATATGAAAGATCAAGCAGAAATTGTGGGAGAGTGCCATAATTTTCATTTAATTTCCATTATCTATTTGATCCCAGTGCTCATTGCTTTTTTATTAACTATAAAAGATTTCCTTCTAATCAAAGGCTGCACTTCATCTTTACCCACAAATTAAAAACTCTATAGTGGAAAGAATTCAGTGGACTCAACAGGCACCAAGGTCTGTATTTTAACACTATCCTTATTTATACTTCCCCCTTGTAGTATCTAGTCTTGGGCAGAATAGCAGGGGAGCCTTTTCCTAACTGAAGTTATTAATTTATCACCAGGTACCCCTCTGAGTTGCTCTGATAATCAATGCTGGCTTCTAGATCACGTAAATGAAGAGTGTAATTGAGGGGGGAGGGGTTCCGCACGGAAGAACTGTTGCTAAAAAAAAAAAAAAATCTGGCAGGACGCAATTATTTATCTCGGCAATGTGCAGTTTGCCTGTTTCCTGCCCGTATCCCTTCTGTTTGGCAGAAAATTAGGCTGCTTCTCTTAAACTTGGAAGGGTTTGCCCCCTTCCTACCCATAACTGCCATGGGTAAAACTTCGTGCCCCTCCTAGAATGCCGGGGAAATTGTACAGCAACCTTACATTTAACTGCTGCTAAATCGATTTATTTGGAAAATATTTGGCAGCTCTTTCCCAGAGCTCTTTTTGAACAGACGAGCCATTTCATCTGATGCTCTTGAATATAAACCCAGGAGCTTCCCAACCATCTGTAATGAAAGAATTGTTTCCCAGCTCTACCTCCTAAAGACAGCAACTTTAGTAGTTGCACACATCAAAAGACACTCGTAGAGAGAAGATGGGAAACAATATTGTTCAAAGAAAGTGAACTGTTGCATTTAATTAGGCTATTCTTTATTAGCATTCATATTGAGATTTTTTTTTTAGATTTACATTGATTTAACTGTAATGTATTTATGATGTAAATATATTCTGCGATGAAAACGTCACGGATCAATTGTAAAGGACCCGGATACATAATTTTTAAAAATCAGTTTCAGTTTATATGAGGTTCTCACCCCACTTTCGCTTCTTAGTCAGATTTGTTTATGCAGAATCGACATTTAATAGTGCTAATTGCACTCCAGTTAAATTGCCCTGATTGCAGAAAGGGAAGCAATTTTCGTGCTCTCTGTCTGGGTTTGGGAGAAATTGTTTTATATTCACCTCTTTATAAAGAAGTGGAGATAAGGCACCGAGCCTTTGCACAAATTGCACTTATGGGCTGACTGGCAGCATTCAGGCTCTATAATAGAGCATTATTTGGCCGTTTTGAATAATGTAAAGCATTTGCTGAAAGCTATTCTCCTGAAAATTGCTTTAACTTTTAAAAGGGTGATGATTCACTCCAAACCAGGCCTTTGTTACATTGTCATTATCCCCCCAAATGTTTTAACAGTCAGCTCAACACTTTAGCATAACACATTGATCTTTGTTTAAAAACTCGATTTTTGGAGTATGAAAAAAATCTGTCAGAAAATACTTGACCCCCTAAAGATTTTAGCAGCGTTCCCCCTTCCGCCGCCGTTCGCTCAGCCTTTCCACCGCCTGCCTCGTTTCTGCGGGTTTTAGTTACTTTTCCGACTACAAAGGGGCGAGGAGATGGATGTGCGGCAGGCAGAGCCGCCCGCCAGTCTTCAGGCACAGCAGAATCCCTACTTTGCTGTGGGAGCGCAAGCGGGCAGCGGATGCCTTTACTCGCTGATGTAGAGGCAACATTTTTAAACGTCACGCTCTCGATCTGCCTTCCAGCCGTATTTTATTGATGACTTTCCCCAGGATGAGAGGAAAGACCCTCTCCCCCCGCCGCCCTGGGGTTGGCCAGAAGCGCCGCGCTGCCACTTGACGACCACCATGGCAGGCTCCTGGGAAGGGAAGGAAGCGGGTTTCCCCGGAGAAAAGGAAGAAGGAAAGAAGGAAGGAGGGAAGGAAGGAGTCACCTGTTGGGCGATGGCTCCCGGGTGCCCCTGTCGGACTCCTCGCCTCACCCGTGGGGGTTATGTCGCTCCCCCCGCCACCGCCTTTCTGCCGCCTCCACCCGCCGAGCGATACAGCCCCCCTGGGTACAGCCGCCGCTCAGGATCTGCTCCGGGCAGACCTTCCGAGGGAAGGGTTTGCCATGCACCACCCGGACCCCTGCGCCGGCTGCGACTCAATGTGGAAAGAATTAAGCGCAGAGCAGAATTTTTTTCACCTACTGCCCCGACTCTGTTTAATACCCGGCGACAAAAAGGCGAGCGCCCTTTGAAAATAGCCTTAGACGTTTAAATAAAAGATAATCTCCAGGGGCGTCCATGGCAGTCGTCCTATAGATTGCATAACACAATGTAGAAAAAACCGCAATGCCCACCTTATTTAAGCACACATACAAACGCACACATATAGATGTAAACATGTGAAGAAAAGCGAAATCATAATCTTAAATTCCCGATTTCTCCATCTTGCTCCTAAGCGATGCCTATTTTGCATCTGCTAGAAGGTTTTACACTGGATGGCTGAGGCGGCACCGAGAAGGAAATATTGACTGAAATGCAGAGCAATGGCCCGGCATTGCTAAGCGCACTCATCGTATTTCTGGTTCAGAATTGTACCCAGCTGCCCTGGGAATGGCAAAAAGGAAGGGGAAAAGCTCCTATTCCCATTCTCACAGAGCCGACCGCGATGATGAAAAGTTGCACGCCTATTGATCTTCCGCGGGCACAGTACGGGCAAGTTCTAGCCAATTATTTAAGAAGCCTCCAATAATTACAAATCAAAGGGACTAGCTTGCAAGACATTGAGGAGCCGAGGTCTGGACTTACATTTTGCACATGCAGAGAGCAGGTATAGTCCCTGTCGCTCACTGGGTGCGTGGAGTGTGCACAGTGCAGAGGCCACAGGCAAGTGCTAGGGCGGCTTATTCCAGCAGCGCCCTTGCACTGCTAGGAGGGAGCAAGCTTTCTGCCATTAGCAGCACTGCTTCCACAGGAGTATATGAGGCTTGAAAAACGTGCTGCAGGCTGCGAATTTGACTTTCAAAGTGTTTTGCTGCCGATTACTCTGTAAAATAACGTCCTCTATCTTAAGCGACAGGATGTCAAATGCCCCTCGTCCCCTCTCCCGCCCCAGTACAAGAGCAAAGAGATGCCTGGCGGTTCCCTGCCTTTGGAATTTTTTGGCACTTTATATAACCACAGAGCCTCCTCAGTTCTTTTTACAATGAAAGTAAGAAATACGTTGTGCACGAAATCACTTCTGGCATTTAGTAAAGAAAATAAACAAACAAAAAAATTAACGTGTTTTCACAGAATGTCATTAGGCGCTGTTAGGTTATTTGTATCCAACATGGACGGCTCCCAAATGGCTTGAAAAGGAGGTAACGGGCCTGTTGAATAAAAGCGACGCAGGTATGGTTTACGGGCCGCGAGGATCGCAGGTGACTACACCAGCAGCAGCGCATCGGACACCTCCTGCACAGTTTACAGGAGACGGCGGAGCGGCGTCAGCCGTGACACCAGCCCTCCGCCGGCGCTGACCTCGCTCTCGACTCCTGCCCTCTGCGGCTCGCCCCGCTCCCCCGGCGGGCAGGCGGTGCGGGGGCGGCGGGAGTCGCGGCCCGGCGGGAGGCGCGGCCCGGGGGCCGGGGCCGGCGGTAATTGCGGCGCGGCCGCCGCCGCGGGCCGGAGCCGGGAGTTTTCTCCCCGCGCGCTGACTGGCACGCGCCCCGCGCCCCGGCGCCGGCACCTTCGCGCAGCCTGATTGGCTGCCGGGCCGCTCCGGGCCGCTCCGCCCGCGCCCTCATTGGGCGAGCGCCGCCGCCAGCGGTACTTCAAAGCGGGCGCTGCCCGCACTTAGGCAGAGTTTGGCCCCGCCGCGCCGGAGTGTCCTTAGTGCCGCCGGGCAGCGCGGGGCGCTCACCGAGCGCCGTCCCCTCCGCCCCACCGCCCAGCCCACGGACGTGCTATGGCTACGTCTATCCTCGGGGTAAGTCGCACCGCGCGCTTCCTCGCGGCTTCCCCCTGGAAAAACTGTCGTTGCCGCCGCGTTGCGGCTGCCCCTTGCCGAAATCGCGTGGACCCGCGGATGGGAGGTGATCCCGGCCCGCCTCGGGGGATTTCATTGCGGGCTGCCCATCGGGTTGTTCCCAAAGAGTTTGGCCTGAAAACTCGCTGGGCCGGAGAGAAGCTGTGCTGCTTCTGCTTTCTTTTGTCTAGTTCTTGATTTGGTTTGGGATTTTTTTTTTGTTTGTTTTTTAACTCTAACTACGCTCGATTTCCAAAGATTTTCGCCGGCCCGGCGTTGCACGAGGCGACAGTCGGAAGGCTCCGCACACTGCTCGCCTTGCTGCCATCTCTTTTTTTTCCGTCGCTCCTGTACGGTTGCTCGAGGAGACGCCGCATTTCGTTCCCACGGGATTTTTGGTTTAACGGCGGTACGCTCGAGCAGCCCTCTCGGAACACGCGTGTCGCTTGTCCCCGTCGGGACCGGCTTGCGAGGTAAATCTCTCGGGCGATGAGACCGGTCTCCGGCGGAAAACGAGTTGTGCCCAGCGTGGCAGGGCTGGAGCCTTCCTCTAAAATAAGAGAAAACTTTTCCGCGGTACCGCTCGTTGCGCCGCGGTTCTACCCGCGCTGCCGCGTCCCCGCGGGAGCCTGGCGAGGTGGCAAGGGTTAGGCTGACGGGCCGGCTTTGTCTCTTCCCGCAGGAAGAGCCGAGATTTGGAACGACTCCCCTGGCCATGCTGGCCGCCACCTGCAACAAGATCGGCAACACTAGTCCCCTGACCACCCTGCCCGAGTCTAGCGCCTTCGCCAAAGGGGGCTTCCACCCCTGGAAACGCTCCACCTCCAGCTGCAACCTGGGCTCCAGCCTCTCGGGCTTCACGGTGGCCACGAGCAGGGGTTCCAACGGACTGGCCAGTGGCACGGGCACCGCCAACAGCGCCTTTTGCCTGGCTTCCACCTCGCCCACTTCCTCGGCCTTCAGCAGCGACTACGGCGGCCTCTTCTCCAACTCGGCGGCGGCGGCGGGCGTGTCCCCGCAGGAGCCCGGCGGGCAGTCGGCCTTCATCTCCAAAGTGCACAGCTCGGCGGCCGAGAGCCTCTACCCGCGGGTGGGCATGGCGCACCCCTACGAGTCCTGGTACAAGTCGGGCTTCCACTCCACGCTCTCGGCGGGCGAGGTGGCCAACGGAGCGGCCTCCTCCTGGTGGGACGTGCACACCAACCCCGGCTCCTGGCTTGAGGTGCAGAACCCGGCGGGGGGGCTGCAGAGCTCGCTGCACTCGGGCGCCCCCCAGGCCTCGTTGCACTCCCAACTGGGCACCTACAACCCCGACTTCAGCTCCCTCACCCACTCCGCCTTCAGCTCCACCGGCCTGGGCTCCACGGCCGCTTCGCACCTGCTCTCCACCAGCCAGCACCTGCTCACCCAGGAGGGCTTCAAGCCCGTGCTGCCCTCCTACACGGACTCTAGCGCGGCGGTGGCGGCGGCCAGCGCCATGATCTCGGGCGCCGCCGCCGCCGCCGGGGGCGGCTCGGCCCGCTCCGCCCGCCGCTACTCGGGGCGCGCCACCTGCGACTGCCCCAACTGCCAGGAGGCCGAGCGGCTGGGGCCGGCGGGGGCCAGCCTGCGGCGCAAGGGGCTGCACAGCTGCCACATCCCCGGCTGCGGCAAGGTGTACGGCAAGACTTCGCACCTGAAGGCGCACCTGCGCTGGCACACGGGCGAGCGGCCCTTCGTCTGCAACTGGCTCTTCTGCGGGAAGCGCTTCACCCGCTCCGACGAGCTGCAGCGGCACCTGCGGACTCACACGGGCGAGAAGCGCTTCGCCTGTCCCGTCTGCAACAAGCGCTTCATGCGCAGCGACCACCTGAGCAAACACATCAAAACGCACAACGGGGGCGGCGGGGGCAAAAAGGGCAGCGACAGCGACACGGACGCCAGCAACCTGGAAACGCCGCGCTCCGAGTCCCCCGACCTCATCCTGCACGAGGGGGTGGGCGCCGCCCGCGGACCGGGCAAGGAACCTACCGCGGGCCCCGGCGACTCCTAGGGGCAGCGCCGCCGGAGCCGCTCGGACTGTGCCCCGCGCCGGCCGGAGGGACGCGAGCCGCCCCGGGCCGCGGCGGGGGCGGGCCGGTGGACGGCGGGGCCGGAGAGGCGCGGCCCCCGTCCCGCCCGGCCAGTAGGTACCGAGTGACACTTTCTTCCGTTTCCCTTTTCTCTTTCTCTTGGAAGGCAAGCATCCTAAGAGAGGCTTAAGGTGAGAAATACAGCTGCAACTCTGAGACGGTCCCTCTGTATCCCATAAACATCTGTATAAATAGGGTTCAAAAAAGAAGAAAAACAGGAAAAAAAAAAAAAAAAAGAAAACCAGATCGTGTTCCCTTATTTTTCTTGTAAATGTTGATCTGATAGGGGGGTTGGGGATTTTTTTTTTTTTAATTGGTGAATTCCTGAAATTCAGGGAGGTTTTGGGGTTTTGATTTTTTTTTTAATTATAAATTTCTGATGCACTTTGTGGAAGTCAGTATATATGTAAAAGATATTTAAAATGTTGAGTTAACACTTCACTCAAATACACGTAAGTTAAGGTCTCTTAAAGAAATTAAATGCGTTTATCTGTATGGAAAAAAATCTTGACATATTTTCATTTTGGTATTATTAAAGGACTCTGAACAATATACTCACGGGTTTGTTCTTCTTCGTGTCCCCTCCTTCCCCCCCCGCCCAGTCCTCGCAGGGGTCACTTTTTGAGTAGGAGCCCTCGCACCCCTTTCCATCGTCCTTACAGTCACTGTGATTAAAAATAGTCAGCAATGATATAGCTGGGAGGGGATGGGACTGGCCCCTGAGCCGGGCTCACTGAACCACTCTGCTCGCTCTTTTCAAGCCGCCTTTGCTTTGATTTACTTTAAAAAACAAAACAAAAAACCAACAAATTTTAACCGAGTCCGAGCCCTACTACAGCCGGAAACCATGCTGAGACCTAAGTGGCTTTGGTGAAACCGTCCCCAAAATCGAGTGAAGGCAAACTGCGCTGAGGAACTATTTATTTAATTTTAAAAGCCTTCAGCGCCACAAGGCTGCCTAGGCTGGGAGGTGATCTCGGGGGAATAAATCGCTAGAGTCAATACTCCGGAAAAGACATTTCATGCCTAAATGAAAATCTTGTTAAATGTTATTAATTTTGACTTAGAGCACACAGCAGCCCCCTGTGCCTTGTATTCCCTTATTAGGGATTCATGTCTTATCAAATATCTAATTAATCTCCTAGACATCATTTGTTCTGGCCAACTTTATCTCAGCTGGTCCGCGGGGAAAACTCCGAATATTCTCGGTGACAAAGCTCCCTTGAAGATCCTTTTAATTGTCCAAATTAACTGCACCAAATTTGCATGTCAAACGGTAAAGGGCAACCTAAGATAAAATGTAAACGTTTTAAAAGCCCCAAACTAAGCACTTGATTTGATAACTAGGCTTTTTAATGTTATGGAAGACAACTGCTCCTTTCCTTTTCAAAGACAGTTGATCTATGCAAATAGTGAATTGGAAATGCTTATGTCCCCATGCAGTCAAATGGTCCTTGCATGTTATTTGAATATCAGTGGCTTTGCTATTGAAAAGGTTCAAGGATGCTCTCTGACTTCTTTGTGATTACTCAGTGCAGCGTCTTATTCTGAAGAAAAAAAACTCAGGAATAATTAAAGGCTGGGCTAAGGCCTGGGAACACATTTGGGACAGGAATCTCATTTAGACAGGCTCTTTCAAAATAAGGCACAGTTAAATTGACCAGAAGGCAATTATTGAAATGAAAATTATTTTCACTCCCTTTGTCTCCTGACCACCAACCTAACAGCCACAGTATTTTTTTAAAGGCAAATTGTTAAATGAGATAATTGTGTTATTAAAAAAAAAAAAAAAAAAAAAAAAAAAGAAGAGGGTGAGGAAAAAAAAGTTAATTTACTCTGGCCGGTACAGATTGGATGAATACAAATATTTTAATCCTCCATAAAGCAGGGAATGCAAATAGCATCGAGAAACGGATTCTGCTGTCGGCCACCAACTGGAATAAAGACGTTGCGTTAAAGAAAATACATCTGCCGTGAATACTAATAACCGCGTCCCACCTCCTCCGCGCCACTATTGCACAAAAGCGGCCGGGCAGCGCCGGCACCGCCTGTGCCCCGGGGCGGCGACGGGAGCCCGGCGGGCCGTTCCGCGGGCCGGGGGAAAGGAGCCTCCCGGGAGAGGCACCTCGCCTCACGGCTGCCCACAGCACCTTCCCCGAGAGCCGCTCCGGAATTTTCCTGGCCGAAAGCACCCCGGCAAGGTGTCTTTGCTGCCGCCCCGGCCGGAGGCGGCAGGTTTCCCGGCGGGCAGGGGAGGGCAGCGGGGACGCGCTCGGGCGGCAGTGGCACAGAGCGGGCCGGGCGGCGGGAGCCGGCTCTCCTCCCTGCCGGGCGGCCCGGGGGCTGCGCAGGAATGCACCCGCGCGGGGTGCTGGGCAGAAGTCAGCTTTGTTTTCGATTTATAATAAAACACATCAAAGGACACCATGCCGGTCCAGTTTCTGCCAGGCCGGGGTTACAATTCTCAGCTCAGTGATCAAGGACCTTTTTGCATTGCCTTTGCCCCTTCGGGTCAGAAAACGTCCATCACTTACAGACTCCCCAGAAACGAGGAAGGGAGCAGCTCTGGGCCGCAGAGCCGGTTCGTTTAACCAAGAAAATAGAAAGCGTGTCACCTTTTAAAAAAATAAATGACACCATTCATTCGTAAACGTTGGAGATAATTATATGGTCTGGGGAACTTCTACACAAAAAAATTATCCAAAAAACAAACCCTAAAGAACAAACGGTGTCAGAACCCGAAAAATAAATCTGATTTCGGTCTTTCAATCCGTAGTTCACCTCTTTAGTAAGAGGACGCGAACCCGAGAGCAGGAGAGCACCGGGAACAAGACGGGTGCCCGCTCGGGCCCCGGCGGGAAGGGTGGCACAGGGGAAGCCCGGCTCCCCGCCGCCTTGGCCCCGCTCGCCCCGGGCTTGCCCGTCAGCTGAGCCTAGCTCCCATTTACAATCTCGGTCCAGCTATTGCTGCCCATTTCCATACCTCGCGGACAGCAACTTCAACCCTGCTCCGAGAGCCCGTTAAAACACGACAAAAAACCAGCCAGCGACGGCTACCACCACAGACGGAAGACGGCAAAATGTCAGGAAAAATTATCTACTAAATGACATTCGATCGCTAGGTCCCCCGTTCGCAGGAAGCGTGTCCCTTGCCCCCCGCGGCGAGTTACAGACCCAACGGCTCGTTTTACACTTAAAAGGTAACATTAATGTTTTTGTTCTAATGAGATAATATATAAACACCCGATCTCGTGCCTGGACAGCCTCTTAATTGCGTCTTTTAATTCAAATGGAAACTTTATCTGCGGGAGCTGTAATTTATTTGCAGCCATTATCTGTTCGCCAGGATCCTCTCCCACCCTTCCAAAACGCAGATGAAGGGAAGCTAACAGACAGCCCGCCCCTTTGAGTAATTGCTGTGCTAAGTGTTTATTTTAAGTGAGAATAATTTAGCTACAAATTTCCTCAAGGAATAACATCCTTCACACGCACATTACAAAAAGGAGAGCAGAACAAGACCGAGCGCGCACACCGGGACGCTCGCGGCGCTGCCCCGCGCGGGCCGCACGGCGGCTGCCGGGCGCCACCTAGAGGCGCTCCCGCGGGCCGGGGGCGCGGCCGGGGCGGCCGCGGGGGCGGCGGCGCTGCGCGGGCCGGGCAGCGTCGAGGAGACGGCGGCAGGAGCGCGGGGGCAGCGGCGGCTGGGGAGGGCCCCGGGGAGCGGGCGGGCTAGCGTGAACTTCTATGGCAGACGGCGGGGCGGGACTGGCCCGCAGCGACAGAGCGCACACCTAGCCCGGGGCAGCCGGCCCGGCCTCGCCGCTCCCCGGGCCGCCAACCGGAGGGGCGGCCGGGCCCTCGACGGTCACCGCTCCGCGATCTCCGCGCGGCCCCGCACCTGCGGCCGGGCGCGGCTCCCGGCGGGCACCCGCCGGCGGGCCCCGGGCGCGGCTGTGCCGCCGCCGCCGCCTCGGCGCCGCTGTTGTTCCACAAACGAGCGGCAGCGCTGCTCCCGAGATGGGCTAATTGGTACCTGGCTGGCAGGGCGCGGGGTCCCTGTCCGCTCCCCGGCACAAAGTAGGCTGCTAGAAAATTTGAAATTGCCTTTCAGCCTAAAGCTGCCTCACCTGAATGTCATAATTACAGTAATTATGTACATCCAAATTACATGCTAATTAAATTAGAATCAAATCGTTCTAAATCGAAATCAAATGAGGTAGCGAGAATTAATCAATGACAACATAAATAGAGAGCTTCCTTCAGGGATATTTATTGTACCGATCCGAGCAGGAGCCCCATCTGGGAGTAACCCGTCTATTTACTTTCGGACTAGTAATAATTTATTGCACGGCGTTAATTCTAAACCATGGGTCCGGCGGGGCGGCGCACCCGAAAAGCGGCCCGGGACCCCTCGCCCGAAGCTCCCCGCCGCCAGGCCCGCGCCGAGAGCCGCCCGACGGCCCCGGCGGGGACGGGACCCCAGCCCGACGCAGCCCCAAGCCCTCGGGCCAAGCCGGAGAAGAGATCCCGGCAGAGCCGCCCGCCCGCCCCAGGAGAGCCGCCGGGCCCCGCTCCGAGGCCGGCGAGTCCCTGCCACGGGCCCTGCCCTCCCCGCCAGGCTGAGGGAACCACCTCACGGCGCCGCGGCCCCCACTGCCCGGCCCCGCAGAAGGTTAACCATATTCCACGGCTCTTACGAAAATAAATAAATAAATAAATAAATAAATAAGGGAATAGCGATATCGCTGGAGCTGCTCTTACCTCCATCCACGGAGCGACAGCACCTCCTGCCGGGCCCCGCCGGCTCTGCCGAACGCCGCGCTCGGCCCGGGGCGGTGGCGCCCCATGGCCCCGCGGGCCGGGGCGGGGCCGGGCGCGCGCAGCCGCCCCGCGCCGCGGGCCGTGCCCGTGAGGGCAGCGGGCAAAGAGCGCCCCGGGCCTGCCCCGGCCCGGCCCATCCCCGCTGCCCCGAGCGCTCCGGCCGGGGCCCCTGTGGCGAGGGCGGCCCCACCCTCCCGCAGCCGGCCTCTGGGCCCCCGAGGGTCGCTTCCTTACCAACTGGCCTAGGGAAGGTACCGGGAGTGAGACACTGCCTGCACAGCCACACCAACCTTCCCCTGGTAGTCTAAGCCAGATACATCCAAAATATCATGACTTTTCTGCCCGTCACTTCCTATAGGAAAGGGCAGGATACACTGTTTAACTACACGGAAAGGAGTAAAGTGAAGAGCCCACAAAATAGCAAACAGCTGTGGCTAATCGAGCTGTCCAGTCTTCTTCAGGTGGGAGTCAATTGCATTGTAGCTGGCAGGATTCCTCAGCCAAACACAAAACAACTGGGGAGGCCCTTCTTTGAAACGGAGGCACCTTCCAGTTATTCCCCTTTCCTGCTGCACTTAACACAAAAATGTTCATACCTTTTCCCTTATCACATTACTCTGTTCTCTCTTACACAGAGCTTTTGTTTAGATTGCTAAAACAGGCATTTTTGCAGTCTCCTCCTGTTCTTTCTAAATCAGAGCTTCCACACATCAATATGGGAGGCTGACTCTACTGCAGGGGCTCTTTAACTCCCAGCTACTTCAGCAAGACTGCCCAGAGCAACCTAATGCAGACACATTGAAAAGGTGACATCTCTTAATGGTTCACCCTTTCAAACTCTTCACATGCACTTAAACGATAAGCCAGGTCACTTTCACCATGTATTATTATACTCTGTGCAGTGCTGAAAATCTTCTGAGTGAAGTGGAAGTGGACTGGTAATAAAAGATAGTCCCATTTGTCCTGTGAGTGAGGAGGGTAAGAAAGTTGCTGGAATACTGAGCACAGTGACTGTTTCACGTGTCCACTAATGAATGTGCTTCCATCTGCCATCCTGAAAGAGCAGAGAAGCCTTTCCTTTGCAATAAAAACCTTGTGAAGTGTTGCCTTGTGCATTTGTACTGACGCAGAACTCTGAAGAAGATGGCAATTATTACTGGTTTTAAAGAATAAGGTATTTTATTATGGAAGTTCATCTTCATAACAACATATGCAGAAAATGACTGACAGCCACTAAAAACACAAAAAGGTTCATGAAAACAAAAGGATGACTATTTACACTAACTTACTACCCCAAACAATGAAATACCTGAAGCAGTTGAGGCAGTAAATATTCCTTTCATGTCTTGAGAGATTATTGAACAATAACTTGACATTGTACTGACACATACCAACAGGGGTTCAAGATGTTTAGATAGCCCTGACCAAGCTGTACACTGCAGGAGGCCAGAAAATGTTGGCTATACACTTATGTGAACTATGTCTCTCTGTTGTTTTAACTCATAAAATTGATCTCTTACAGGGAACTTTAGGAAAAATGTTTCAGTATGAAAAAACCAAAACCCTCTACAAGACAATGCTTTGATATCTAAAGCAGTGATCTTATCCAGAACTATCTCAATTGCTTTCTCTGCTCCCCTCGCAGTTGCATCTAAACAGAAATCATAGATGAAACCAAGAGTATCACATACTGCTTTCAAATATTTTAAAATCCTAAAATCAAGTTTGTGAATTACTGCATGTATACAAGAGGTATTTGCCAATAAGCATATTTAGACAGTAAAAAAATACCTTAACGTTTATACCTAATTTACAAGTATTCCAACACAATAGAATTGAGCAATACACAAAGCTGTTGGCTCTGTGTAGGAAATGCTAGTTCCAGAGGCTGGAAAATGAACAGCAGTATGCAACTGAGCCCTTGTTGAAAGCTATTCATCAAAACCCAGAGAAGTTCTGGTTTGCACCTGTCCCCTATACTATCTATTTTTTTTCCTCTCTCTGCTTCTGCTTCTACTGCGTCTGCTCCTTTCTCTGTGTTCCACTTTACTGCACTTGTCCCCATGGCCTTCTCTACATTTTCCCCTCTCTCTGTGTACATCTGTGCTGGGGCTTCTGGTGTCCTTTTTCCTGTGCCGCTCTTCACCAGGGCTTTGACTTGGACTTCTTCTTATGTGCCTTTGCCTGCAACTGCTGTGATTTGAGCACGGGCTTCTCCTGCTCCCCTCATTCATGTTTTGGCTTCTACTATCCTTCTCCTTTCTTTCAGTGTCTCTCGTGTTCGTGCTATGGTATCTGCTTGTGGACTTTCTTTCCCCCTCACAGGAGTTCCATTTGCTGTTCTCTGCAGAACTATCTCGCTTTAAAAGCTTGTACTTCTCCCTGTCTTTGTCCTTGTTACCGTGACTACTGGAGAGATCTTCATAAAGTTTTTCCTTCCTCGTTTTTGCCTTTCCTTCTGAATCGCTGCTGCTGCTAGCCTCTGAAAACTTGTCTTTTTTTCTTTTCTTAGAATCCATCTTCTTTTGTGCTGCTTTATCTCTGCTGTCAGTCTCACTGTCACTGCTGCTTACTGAAGTCTCACTGGAGGATGAGGAAGAGGATCTCATCTTATGTTTCTTGTGTTTACTTTTGCTTTTTTTCTTTTGCTGCTTTTTCTTCTTTCTATCTTTCTTTTTCTTTTTCTTCTCTAGACGATCCAACTTCCTTTTGTTTTCAAAATAAAAGAGTGGCACAATCAGATATGTTAAGATATACTAGATTACAAAGTCATTGTCTTTGAAAGTTCACTACTTCTGATGACCTACACAGTAAATACATTCATTTTTATAAAAAAACATGGAATTCTTTTCCTTTTTCAGCAAAGTGTAATTTTAAAACTTCTAACCTGCATTACCCATAGTATGTAATCCACAACTGCTCCCTCAAAACAGGAATAATATGATTTTTTAATTCTTTAATTTCCAAAAACATAAGTAAGAGATGTCAGTTTGGGCCTTGTAACTAGGAATAAAAACATTCAGTAGTGCTTTCTTCCTCCTTGTCAGGCTGCTCTGGAGACTTCAGAAAATCATTGCTGCTTTTGTTTGTGCATTTTAAAAAAGTATTTTGAAAACGAAAAAATGCAATTAGTATTCACTTTCAATTAATGATGAAAACTGAGACTAAAACATACGTCTTTGAGTTCTTTAGGCAAATAACAGATATTTCCAGTAACCTCTTTTTTCACAACTAGAAACTTACATTTTCTATCTGTAAATATACAACATTCCATCATGCTCATGCATACTATTCGACTACTTTCATGTAGTTTTTATTTTGCTTTCTGTATTTATGCTCAGAAAACCAGTGAGTGAATAGTGAAACTGCTGCCAGTGTATTAAAAAAATCCCTTCAGACTAATAAAGCCTAAAGGACCCAAATATTTACTAAACTTCAACTTCTAAAATATAAAAGATTATAAAAATTTCAATGTGTTGGGCCAGCAGAAGTTCAAACAAAAAAACCATTTTAGATTACTCTATCTACATACACATTCCTTACTTAAAAGGAACATAAAACACGTTGACTGTTTTCAGAGAATTATTACATATGTGAATACCATATGTACCTACCTACTACCTGCTTAGCCATTCACCTTTCCCCCCCTCCCCTTCCACTCCCCATATATGTGACATCTTTTATCCTAAAAGCTTGTTTCATCTGCATGCCTCTATGGGATCTATCTGCCAGCAGTTAGTATTTTTCATTTTAAACATTTTGAGATTATTTCAGGATAACATTGCAAATGAAGAGAGAAAAAACGTATTAGTCACTTGGCACACAGCATCACTTGGATAAAAGCAAAGCATGGGAATCTCATTAAGTCAGACCCACAGGGAGCAGTAAGCTGCAAGCCCTGACACAAGCACAGGGTGCAGCTGGGCCAGCCTTGGCATTGGGGTACAGAGTCAGGTTCAGTTCAGCCACAGGGCAAAGATAAACTTTGTCAAGTTGTAAACCAGTGAACAAGAGCACAGAATTTTTTATCACAAGAGAAGATACTGTAAACAACAGAGTGCAGAATAGTATTTTAAAATAGCAGCACAGCATCTCTAGTGAGCCAATTAGTATTTCAGTATCCCAGTTAAACTGGAAATGAGCCCCAGTCAAAGGCATCAAAATTAGATTAAAATAAAACAAGTAGGTTAAAAATCATGTGACATAATGCCATTTGTGGTCAAGTGTATGTTAAACTAAGCTGATTTTCTTCTGCACTGATGGTGCTAAATGGCACCAAAAAGTTACAGTGGCAATCACGGATGTAGTCAGAACTAATGGTGATACATATCCCCTCCACTAAGTACCAGACCTACCTTAGAAGTTTCTGTTTTTGTTTGGTTGATAGTGATTTTAAAAATTCAACTTCTGGATCATCATCTCCTTCACTTGTAACAAACTCCTAGAAAAATGCAGTAAGACCTTAGCTTCTTATAGATAAAAACAATATATTCATTCAGATTTCTGTTTTAAAAGTGGTGCCCCTATATACCTTATTTTTGCATAGACACAAATATATTTGTATTACTAAGTCAGCCTCAGACACTGGTTAGAACAGAATACCCACTAGCAAGTGAAAAACCCCGACATTGTCTCTCAGAGCTGAGTAGGTGTTATAATGTGGGGGCTATACAACAGGAGTTATTACGAACACATGAAAAAATCACTGCTAGGGAAAGAAACATTTCTCAAATAGTTAATAAAAACGAGCTGATTTTGAAGCCCACGATTCCCCAGGATAAGTCACTCCATTGTTATCATGCTTGGATGAATAGGTAAGACACTAGTCCTGCTCAAACTCAGAGTAATTTAAGCAAATTACTTTTCTGTCTCGGTTTAGTCATTAGGAAAATGGGTAACACATCTACTTCACTGTTGTGTTATTAGTCTTTAAATGTGCACAAAGTCTTCTAGCAATGCAAAATACTGTAATCATATAATCTACATACAGTAACACAATCAGCAAAGCAAAACTGCTTTGAAGACCCTGAATTCCTCAAATTAAGTGCATCTGGTACACCACAGTTCTCCACAGCGATGTTTTTAATTTTAGCCATACTCAGAAGACGAAAGAAATAAAGATTAAAAAGCTCTTACAAAGAAACCCCAGCACGCCTAACATAAAGCAAACATACCGATATCAATATTATTCATTTAACAGTGTCCACAGGCTACATTTTTGGGGGTACATAGCTTTTTTAAAGGCAAAGGCACATCTATCTGTGGCAACACAATGAACTGCTGATTTACTGAAGATTTCAAGACCAGCTTGTGGTCATCCCCTCTTTACTAGTGGTTTGACTATCCTGCCATATGAACAAAGGTTACTTCAAGGAGTGTATATTAATCTTTCATTTTACACTTTTATTCAAGCACCTCAATTAGTAATATACTTTGAGCAGTCTAAGTAAAGGCAATTGAACCATTTTCACTCCCAGAAAAAAAAAAAAAACTGGAACAATAGTGAATCAAGTAAAAAAAAAAACCCTTCAGATATAGCATTCCTGACAGTAATTATTTGTGCATACTGCCTCAAACTTCATCCAAAGGGCAGCACTATATTACAAGTATGCAGCAAAAGCCCTAACCACCCCATTATGAAAAATTCAATTTCTAGTCACCCAGAAGAGGGATTTAATTTATTATATGTGGTTTAAAAAGAAGTAATTTGTGATTCACCATTCTGTACGAAACAAAGCTGGAAAACTAAGTTTTCTGACATTTTTCTACTGGTATAGCTCTTCAGCTTTCCTATGGATATGCATATTTGAAAACATTAAGTAACAATTCACAAGCAATCACATTTAGATTTACAGACATTTTCAGCTTACTGTTAAAAAGATATTACCTGTGATGGATCATTTGCGGTCAAGTTTCTCCCCAGTACATTTTGTTTCAGTGCAAACCCACTGTTCCTCATCTCCGCTATTAGCTCCGAGGGGTGCATTGATGGCCCTGTTCACAAAAATCACAGTTTGAATGTATCATTTATATCTCTCTACCTTTTTTGGACTCCACAGTAGGAATTCAGTTGAAGCTTTGTTAAGTAAAATCACAGCTAAATCAACTCAATAATCTTCTGCTGAGCAAATAATCAGATATGATTTTCTAAAACAGCAGTCTGAAGATTCAGAATGGAAAATAATTGCATTTTTCTTTAAGAACAAGGGGATTCTCTTATGTAACTTTGTCATGTTGAAAACAATATATTAGAAAAGTCTAGTAATATATTTTTATTATAGTCAAAAAGCAGAGGAGATCTAAATAAAGCATATTAAATAAGACTCAAGTACCTCCTCTCCTTTAAAACAATGAGATAATGCTCCTCTAATATGTCACTACTAACTCATTTTTCATAATGACACAAATCTTTTGAACTTCAGTGTAAAAAGTAACATTAGAAGAATACATATGGAATATAAAAACACATGAAAAGTATCCATGTCCTTACTTATTCTAGGGATTGCCAAATATATGTAGGTCTAGACTATTATCCCCTCAGAGATTTCTGGTTTTATTAGCTTAAAAAACATGCTATATTTTTCATTACGGTAGGTGTTGGCATTAGGCACATGATTTTTTCTTTGCAAGAATCTAACAAGGAGAAAAATATGTATTATGAATGTATTATAGATCATTCAGACTTGACTGCATAATTTACAAACCTTGTAACTCACTCTTATGCTTTAATTGAATCCCTGTGATCATCATAATGTTGTGTACTTGTCTGATTAGGTACTTTTCTTCACCCTAAATATTCACTCTCTTGTGAGGTCACTTTCAGTAAATTTCCTTCCCAGTTCCTTCACTAACCTTACTGTCAATGAACTGTGTAAGGTAAATCTAAATTAAAAGGAATGTAAAACAGGGCATGGAGCACACATTCACTATTACTTCAGTAAACTACTGTAAATGATAAGATTAATTAGCCTTATGAAATGTACTGATTCTGCTCTGTGGTTAAAGTCTTTCTTAGTTGTAAGACTGATAAAACTCAGATTTTTAACACAGACAAGTAAGGAAAAATAAAGTGAGATTTTTGCTATAGAAAATATATGGAAAGTAATATAGCACTTTCTCAAAAGAAGGAACCTTTTTCTTAGTTTTCCTGTATAATATATTACATTACAGAAACAAACAGGTCTACATGTAAAGCAGGAAGAAATAAAACAAAACTCTGGAAGTGGTTTAAGGAGCCCCTGCATTAATGACGTTCTTTTCACAAGTTCCTTATTTTTCCAGGCAAAAGAATTTTCAAATGAGATACCTTTTAGTCTTCCCTGGAGTTTACATTTTTCTTAAGTAGGAGGTTACTTCCCATTGCCTCCGTACTCTACACAAAGTGCTTTTTATTTTTATGTGTTATAGTGTAAGCTCACAATTAATGAAGGTGTATAGGCCCCAGTGTCTACATTTTGGCATATTTCAATTTTCACACCTTGGTGTGCTTGTCGAAATCTACTCTGGCTGGAACACCTACTGACAGAATTTGGCACCAGAAGAGGCCTTGATTTGAAAGTCCATATAAAACAGCCATACAATTCAGTCAAAAAACCTGTATGAGGAAGCCAAGTGGAGACAAAGCTGGAGACAAAGTGAGAGATTTCTCCACACCAAAAAACGAAAACACTTGACCAATTCAAGCCTAGAATACCTCTACTATTCAAAGGCACTTCCTCCCTATTATTCAAAGAGCCACTGCCTACAGAAGTAACTAAACTAACTTCTTAATTATTCCTCTTCAGTGCTTCAGCATTGTACACATTTTGGTGTGTATCCAGTACCTAATTGTTCTCATTAGTGTGATTATATAAATCGAGAAATGCAACTTGTCCAAATCTACACAGCAAACTTGCTAAAGAAGCAAGACAGAAGCCCTAACTTTGTGGGTCCCTACGAGGACTATGGTCAGAATTGAGACCAGAGGGACATGAAGGCACATTAGCCTTCAAAACCACAATTCAAAATTATTTTCCAGAAATAATGGCATTCTTTGTGCATAGCACAAAGAATTTTGGCAATGCAATTTTGGCATTCTTTGTGCATAGCATGGCAAGAGGCAAGCAAAATAATTTTTTATTTTTTAAGAAAAAGCATGTCATGAATGCTCAACACTGATTTTTGTGCATCTGTTTCCTTGTATATTAATGATGTAAGTGAGAAATTCATTGCTCCACCTACAGTATTTTAGCTGCTATCCATTATTACCATGATAAGGACAATTACCAAACTACTGTTATTCCTGTTTTGTGAACGTATACAAGCTGCATCAAATGCACCCACAAAAACTTGAGACTAAAGTTTTTTAATAAATAAATTATTCCTGTTTTGGTCCCCCTACAATTGTGAGGGAAACAGTCATTTAGGTTCAGCCAAGCTTGTGAGGAGATGCAAGGATCTCCAAGAAGCTTTATTAAGTATGCTATTTTTACTATAACTAAAGGTTTTATAAAACACTAGGAAATGAGATTCAGAAAATAAACCAACCCCATAAATGGAAGTAGGGTCAAAACACAATCCTATTTCACAACTCTTGTGTGTGGAGACCCCAGCCAGGCATGCCATGGGCAGCTGTCCAGAGTGGTTGATTATAGAAGACACTTCCTTGAAGTATGGCATCTTTACAGTTTAAAAACCATTAACATTTCTGAGAGGATGAAACAGATTAACCTGCTTACACTTTTTTTTTTTTTAACAATGATGCCACTGACCTCCTCAGAAGTTCTGCTGCCCAATGACAGCAAGACATCTGTAGAGACACAGTAGGGGGAAAACAATCTCTGATCTGGAAGTGCAAAGAGACTGTTTTCTACCTGGTTACAAGTCCAGGCTGATAAGTTCAATTAGGACATCATGTTTGACAATGACTGCACAGCTTAACTGCAAACCTCTATTACTGCCTACTTTCTGCAACGGAACAAGAATCAAGAAAATGTTAATTCTCATATAAACTCCTTTGCTTGGAATCAAAGGAATTAAATGCTTGGTGACTGTCTTTTCCCATCCATACCTCAACAGACTGCTTTTGATTTATATTTTAATGATGTTGATAAGCAGATGTGATTTTCTTTGAAATATCAGTGACAGGTTGAGGTCTCTCAGGATTCCTGGGCACAGCTATTTTATGTGACAGCACTGAGGTGTGTAACATGCTTCCTTTTGAGATGCTTTTTCACAGAGTTCTAAAAGATGCCTAAATCCGTGAGTAAACAATCACATTCTCATTTCCATTATAAAATGTAATAGGGGATTTCTCCTGGCTAATGTAAATGGGAGAGACAAAGCCTGTAAAAGAAACCCTAAAAACTGAACCTCACTTAACAGAGATTTGAAAACAGCAACTTCTCCAGAGTGTCCTTGGCTTCCCTATTAAGCAGTTAAAGCTTAAACCTTGATGCCAGCAGGTTGCCTGGTAACCCAAAGTGGTAAATCTTTTCAGCCTGCCTTTGGCTTATGACCACAGTTGTGTCTTCACCCTCCACGACCATCAGAGAAAGCAGTACTGGGTATACCTGGCAGCCCTATGCTCCTGCTGAGTCATTAACAGTAAAACAGATGGTAGGACTGAGCTGAGAGGCTCTCAGTTGGCTAAAATCTTTGGCTATGATGATAGCTTATTATTCTTGAACTGCACCCATCACTTGCAGACTCACTCATCAGGCACAAAAATCCTTTATGTGTTATGAAAATCAAACTCCTCATACAGGCATTCCTTACAGACTTCTGAGACAGCGTGAGAAGAAGCCACCTCTGTGACCTCATGCAGGTGAAAACACCCTGAGATATTACACCATGAGCTGGCAGAACTTTAGATACAGGCATCTGATAAAAATAGCTGATTGCTACAACTTCTGACAACTAGTCCCTCAGCATTCTTTCATCAGCAAACTAAAAATAAGTTCAAAGTTACAATGTTCCATCATCTGTTTCTTATTCTTCCTGAAACAAGTCAAATAAAGTACCTTGCTATTTTTGAATATGACTGTTAAGGTTATTTTCTGAAATTTGCATTTTGATAGGAAAAAAAAAGAAAAGGGAAAAAAAATCTTTAAAAACCTTCCCTGATGCTACTCAGCTAAAACTAAACCATTTACCTGCTTTAGAACTAATTCATAGTCTTGGAAAAACTTTTTGTCATATAGCATGACTAACTGCTTGTGAATGTGACATTTATTTTTATGCATTAAGACAACTGACAACTTCTTATATTTTCTGCAGTTACAAGTACTTAACATTATAGAAGGGCTTGCACAAAAAAGTCTCCATCCTTAAATAGTTATAGATTTTTAAAGGGTTTTTTTTTGGCTACTGCAATTCTCAAGAAATAAATGTTGTCATGCAAAGAGGTTACAGTTTCTTCCTGCTTCTTACTTTCCACAGAAATTCTTGCTGTACTAATTCTAATTCTCTCTGTTATCTTCTGTTCAAGATACTATTTAAGGATACAATTTAGATAGCTCAGCTGACTCAAAGAGTTGGGGCACAAAATCTAGAAATTCAAAACATACAATGAAGTGTGAAGATCTGAGTCTTCACAAAGCACGACCCGAGTACAACCTTAACTTGACAGCTTTTGGGGCATCTCTATAATACTTGTAAAATTACATAAACAAAAGAGATGTAACTATTTCAATATATATCAATTACACTGGATTGCAGAAGAATATCATATTAAGATTTCCATAACATATTGTAAATTTGCTTTTTTAGAACAAGGAGCACTCCCAATTTCTCATCACAAAACTGACATGAATTAACAGAATCAGTTCTGCTTCTATTAAGCCATCAGGAAGGGAATACAGTTCTGGATTTCAATTACTTAAGTGCCTGCCTTACAGCAAGCTCTTCCTGCCCCACACCTGTCCCAGAAACCAGAGAAACCTATAGCTGCAATAAATTTCTGTTCTGTCTGTACTTCTCTTGATGCTACAAATGCAGAGGGCATGCAAGACTCTTGTTTCCAGAATGTTTTTTTTCCCTAGGAAGCACGGGCACCCTTAGGAGAGCAATGCCAGCTGTAACACACCATCTAGCAGGCCTCCATTACAACCCACAAAGCACATTTTTTCTAATTATTCAATATGAGGGAGCAGTATGCTAAAACACTTTGTCATGACTCTTGTGATTAAATGCCACATTTTCTGCAATAGCTTCAGTGGCAGTGAGGACAGACCATCAAGTTACATTTGCCAGTATCACAAAAAATAGCAGTTTTACTTCCACCTACCCATGATGCAGAGTCTTGACAATATTTGCCCAATTTACTGATAAAAGCTTTCACTACTGTCACCAGTGCAGATAAGCAAACTGAATTATTCTTTACAATCAATCAAGTTTTAAATGGATTTTTATAGTGGAATATAAATGGAAAGCAAAGACATAAGAAACAATAACACTGTAATCTTTGGCAGGGGAGATGACAGTAAGCAGTTGTACTTACATTGTGGCTGCAGTTACAGAACTATATGATATTTAACATTGTATGTATGTTTTGTTTTGTATTCTATGTATTGTTACAAAATTAAATAGAGTACACTATTAAATAGAGTACACTATTAAAAGTAACTGGAAAATGGTAGAAAATACTGGAAAAAGTAGGTTCTTCATTTAAATTGCAACTATTTACCTTTATTTTAACTACTGCTGATTTTGCATATCATCAAAACAGTATTTAGAATATGGCTTTTAGAACAAGCTTTTCTCTTTTTCTGAAAATGAGTTCTGGCATGGGATATCTTTTAGTTTACAAATGTGATCATTTTAATCTAAAAACATCACCATCATCACACCATCACACTTCTGACTTGTAAGAGAGGTAATTCACATGAAAACATAAACATAGCACACTTGTGTATCTGCTGTCAATTTGCCAGTATATGCCATGGTCAGCAAACTCCATGCTACCATGCTTAAAACTTAATTTATGAATCAAGGACAAGATACTCTCAAGGCTTCCCTTTTATTGCTACACATTTTTTGTTAGCAAAGTAGGCCTAAAGCATGCTGTCACCATCCTTTCTCCTAGGCAGCCTGGACCATGTGAGGCGATAACTCCTCTAAACTGCAATTTATTTATGGTTTTCTACACATCAGTGGTACTAAAGCCATGCTTTGCTGTGGAAAAGTAGATAAATAAATACCTGCAGAGTACAAAAACACCTCTTTTGAATTAACTAGGTTTTGGAAAATATTCTGATGGTGGGTTTCAGTCTAGCACACAACCACATGAAGGATAAATATTCTCTGAATGCAGAATGCTACCTTTTTTGGGTAGTAGCAAAGACATAACCTATGATACAATGCTTTTTAGGTCTTGCTTTAAAAGAGAAATTAACTTTAAAATTAGAATAGACAGTTGTGTCAATACATCCATATACTTTCTTGTTCTGTCCATCGAGTTTTCTATGGCTTTTGTTAATATGGAAATTGAGCAAAAATGGAAAAAAATTACAGATTGAGCTTAATCACACTCCATAGTCTCTGAACTTTTACTGAGGTTGCGATAGAGATGAGAGTAGGCACTTATTTTATCTACAGGACAAAGAACTATAATCAAAACTATGTGATCATGACACACAGTAAGTTCATGCTGCCTCCACTAATTCAGAATCAATCATCTTTTACTGATAATTTTTTCATCTATTTCAGAGATGAGTGCATTCAGACCATATTTACACTTCAAAGCAACTGCTGCAGTTGGCATTGAGAGAAATCAATGACTAAAACCTCTGGCTTTTAATTAGCTCTTCTTCAGAGGGCCTGCAGTTTAACTGTATTTAACACTTTAGCACAGATTTTCGGTGTAATTTGCCATGCTTTTGTGATATGGTATTTCAGAGAAACCTGAGTTTCCTTTTTACTTTTTTGGAGTAGTAAAAGCCATTTAATATTATCAAACTGCTATTGGAATCCATATTTATCACTTAAATGCTAAGCACAAGATTTCTAATAGAATCTGTATTTTATGCATTCACAACAAATACCAAGGCTTTTGAAACATAAATGGAGGATTATTCTAAAATGTGACAGTTCTTAAACTATGTGAAGATTTAGTTAAGGTTCCTACTGTTCACAATCAAAGGTCTCAGCTGCAGATCATAAAGGAAGGTTTCACACACTGTACGTTTCTACAGATGACCATTTATACAAATATTCACAGTTAATATATTCAAATACCTTTTCTTGGTTATGACAAATTCAAAAGGACATTTAAAAAAAATTCCTGCATTCCCAATACAATGCAGACTTTTCTCTGTTGGGAAAAAAGGTACCGTATTTGTCACCAGGAAACTGCAGTGAGATGCAGACATAATGCAACATAAACATAGATTTCATTTTTTGCTGTCTCCACCTGACTGGTAATTTCAATGATTACTCTGGAAAGGTATTTCACCTAAAGGCTTAAGATCAGTGGAGCACACTAAGTCACAGACAGATGGAAACAATGCCCACACTTAGTTTAGGGGCACTCAGGAGATGAAAAGAGAGGGTGCAAACCCCAGAACTGGGTAGTGAGTCTTTAGAAGGCTGCACCTGCACAGCTATACCTGGAGTGGCTTTCTCTTGTTAGACCTTAAGACACTAGATACACATACACAGAGCTCCATCAGAATTTTACCTTAATTTGCCTGAATTTTCTGGAAGGTAAGCACTTTACAGTACTTTTTCCTTAGTAATTCCACAGCATGGCTCACATATAGAGCCAGTCAGCTGTAAAAAATGCAAAGTAGTCACAGCAGAGGAGGATGCCCAGCACTCTCCAGGCTTAGCTTTCATAGGCCAAGAGTGCAAGAACATCTTTTAGCCTTACCATCCCACTTCTAACTATGCTGTTCATAAAATTGGAGACACTAGCCTCACTTCCTAAGATAGTATACCTTTCTTCATAAAAAAGGAACAGATACTGGGTTCCTTGTTCTAAAAACCATATAATAAAAGTTGTAAGCATTCAAGCTTTCATAGCTTTTCAGTAATCCCTACCCCATCTGCCCAAACCATCACTGAACAGGATAGATTGTTTGCAGGAAAGAAGGGAAATGAAAAAAAAAAATTCAGTTTGTCTTAACTTCACCTGACCAAGAAAGTCACAGGCAATTTTGAAGTGAAATAACAGTATTACTTCAAAACACTTTGCACAGGACACCTAATGATCTCTGTTCCAATCAAGTTAATGGCTTTTCAGGATTCACAAAAAAAACCTCACAAACCCCAACAGATGCTCCTGGTTAATGATGAGAAAGGATTGTAAAAACAGGCAAGAGAGATGCTAGTGAGCTGGTTTTTTTGCTGGTATACATTCTGTATTTTCTATATGCATATATACACAGTGGCACGTAAAGTCAGAAGCACAACTGGTATTTTCATCTGGAATGAACTTTGAAAGTTAGGATTTTATCAGTAAAACACTCTGTAAATCAGTTTAGCCTAAAGAAGCATTTTGATTGCCTAATTTACCTTTGTAAAGGAGAAGCAAATCTTCTAAGTTGGTCTCTGTAAGCCTCACAGCTGGAACATTGGAACACTACTTTGCAGTTTTCAGTGATCAAAGTTACTTTATATCTAAAACTAAGAATTTCATAATAGAAATAATGCAACACCAGGGGGTGCAGTTATCATGCAATAATTACACTCCTGGGAGATTACAGACAAGGCTGTACCCCAGGGGTGTGATTATCCCATGATAACCACATCCACTGAAATTGCCTTATTGAAAAAATAATCTCCAGTCACTGGTGAGATATTATTCAATAGGTGCTTTTTAATGGTAAGATTATTTTTTTTTTGTATGAATTACGAGCTAGATTAGTAAAATGGTCCCAGAAGCAAAAAAAACAAGCCACCATGCCCAAGGTAAGGAACTGATTGTACCTATTTTTGTTTGCTGAAGCAATGCAATGTATGTCAGATCTTGAAAGACAGCAGAAGACAGTTCTGTGCCACAGACACCCTCTGCTCTGCTGCGGTCTCACTGGAGGAAAATGAAGGCTGTGACTGGTCTTTGCACACAAAATATTCAACACCAAATCCGACACAGCAATTGCCAACCAGTTTTGTGTGTCAAGAGGAACATTACAATGTAGTCTTCACATCACATTAGAAGACAGCTATTCTTCTGCTGAAATTACAGAATCACAGCTTATAGGATTTATGGGAAAGAAAAAGGCTATATTGGACATGATGGGGGGGGGGGGGGAAATCTCAGTTAATAATTCTTCTTTTTCCCTATGGAGAAACAGAGCAGGAACTTTAGCTAAGTCAACTAAATCAGACATGAGTTTCACTTTCATTTATTTGCAGTCAAATGTTTCCTTTGATGCTGAAAAAAATGAGTCCAAACAAGACATTTGTTTAACTCTTTCCGAAGCAGGAATAAATTAGAACAAAACAAAAACTGAACTTGTATCAAGGCCTGCTACATATCTGTGACAGGGCAGCAAGACCATTTGTTAAAACCTACTTCTGCAGAAATTAGTGATGCCAGTGTCCTTAGCACACCAGATTCAGAACCATGAAGCCCAATGCTCCCACAGCCTGACTGGGCAGAGATTCATCACCAGCCAGGATGCTCAGCAGCACATGGACCAGAGCCTTCCAGCACTGTGCTGATGCATGGTGTGCCCTAGCAAGGGAGAGTATTTGCAAAGTTGGAAGAATTCTAACCTAAATTTAGCTAGGGTAACTACCACGCACTGCCAAAAAAAAATTATTCCACTCAATTTGCATGAAAAGGATGTAAGATTGACTTCTATTAGGATGAAATGATTATAAATCAGAAGAAATAAAGCACTACCAAGTAAGTTAACTTCAAAGCAATAGAGCTCTTTACTAAGAAAGAGTATTAAAAAAATCCAAAGATTTGCTCTTAAAAAAAATGTTTAGTTATTTAGAACTTAAATTTGGTCCTTCTAATACAATTAATTTCATAAACTAATTGGAATTCTTGTACATTGACTACTGTACTAAAATCTTCCTCGTTATATCTGTATTTCTTAGCTGTACCCCCTTTCATTGATGAGGCGATATTTATATTTCAATTTCCTGAAACACCAGCTAGAAAGAAGTTCACCACTACCTTCTAAATGTGCCAATACTTCCTAACCTTTGAAAGTACTATATGCTCTAATAATTTAGCCAAACGTTTTTCAACTTTTTGAGAGTTCATTGCAAATGTATTTTTACACATTAAGTTATTAAAAAGTCCAGTCAAATAAGTTTAGCACACATCCCAGACCTGCTGTATACTACCAGTAATCCCTACCTATCCTTGAAATCCCTATTCACTGCTCTGTTCAGAGACGTGTTTTAACCTCTACATTTTAGAAGTGAACAAACAGCTTCAGAAAAATTGAACGAACTCTACCTTACCTTAGAAGCCAAGTAGTTTTGCACTTTTTTTTTTCCTGTTGCTGACAACCACAAGAAATGAAAACTGTGGACTATTTCCATGGTTTTTACCAGCTTTCTAAGCATGAAGAGACATGTGGAGGAGGGGGTGCTTGGGAAGCAATTAATGTGCAACTCAACTTGTTTCAAGTGCAAAGGACTTTTTTAAATCATCAGTTCACAAAACACAGAACAGTTTCATAAAAGGATGATCTCATTAAAAGTCTCTGTCCCTTCCAAAGTAGTTTTTTCTGGAGTTCTAGCCATTGCCTGGACATTTTTGCAGTACTACAAAGCAATAAAAATTAATCAAGAATTTAGTCTAGAAAGCAGCTTAGGAGTGCATGCAATTACTGATAAAGAGAAGCAGGAAGAAAGAGAGCTTGAGGAGGTGTATTGCACAGAGCAACAGAAGAAGGTTTTTGGAGGTGGAAAGAGATGCAGCAGAGCCAGCTGTGGATCTGCAGCACTGTAACAACTGGGCTGAACTCTCAGCAATGCAAAGAAATTGCTCCCATCCCAGCCAACACAGGACTACTATCAGGGTTTCAACAACAAAAAACCTCATACTTTTTAAAAAAATATGTGGCGTACACTTTAGCATACCATGTGGATGAATTATGAGTCTTAACAGAAGCAGTGAATTCAAGAATTTGTGTTGTCACTTAACTGCAGTGCTTCATTTACACATATTTCCAGAAGTCATCTAAGGAGTGTAACTTAACTTATTATTAAATCAGATGAAATTTTAGAAAAGTTGATGAAAGGTTTGTATTCCTGAGGCTAGAAAAAGCAGACAACCTTTTATTTGATATTGTAATTAATATTACTACTTTCTCTAAGCCTTGTATTTGCTATTAAATCAAGAACTTTAAGCTTTACCTACAGTGTTCTTACATAGTTTCCCTGAAAGAAAGAGAAAGTAGCAGTATCATTACAGCTGACTATTCAAATTCAAGAACAGCTTCTTACAAATTATATATACAAATCCTGATCTGTCGCCCACCCCTACTCCCTAAAAATCCTTCCTCAGCCTACAAGAGTCTAAGCTCAGCATAGCAAACTGTCTTCTAAGTTCCAGAGTTGAAAATGAGAGGGCACTGGCACAGTCTGAGAACATCTAAGTACTTTTATACCATTTTCCTTCCTGCAAAATTCATTATATATGCTACATGCTTTCTTTAGGCTTAGAACGATGGTTTGAAAAGCCATCTGGGGGACATCTCTTCAAGTGGGATACACCCACAGCAGTCAAACGTTGCCTACACCTATACAGATAGTTCAGTAAGGTTTGAAACAAGCAGTTATTCTTCTACTGACACTGCAGTGTCTGTATTACACTGGAACGAATAATAAGGAATGCATATCAGGTTTGTGCAAGCACAAACAAGTAATTTCTGCTTTTTCAACCAAACACCCCTAAAACTGACCCACATCATTTGAACTGAGGTATGGATACTGAGTTCTGTAGCACAAAAGCATCTCTGACATGCAAGAGCTGCACAATATAATTCTACCACCAACAAATGCTCTAAGCACAGTTTTTTTCTAAGATAAGACTCATGCAAGAAAGTGATTTAACTTTATAACCAACTGAACAGAAAGGCTGAGCAAGTCAACTACAGGATGAGTAATACAATGGCATAATCATCAGACAATGCCTCAAAAGACAGGAGAATAAGGGCCACCATTTCCTTTAACTCAACTCTTCTAGGCCTCATCCCAAAGAAACTATGTATCTATGTGACCCAAATCTGGAAAACAAGCTTGTTGGTAGCCTAAATACTAAACAAAACTAAGAGCTGCTTCATAAAACAGATAATCTGAATGAAGACAGAAGCAGAAACCACGGAGAGTGTGCAAATCAATGTAATGGTATCCCTGCAAAACCCAATACACAACAGGTGACTTTAGAGCACAGCACAGCAAGGCTGAAAACTCATCCATGCTACCTGATGTTTTTTTTAACATGCCCCAGTTTTAAGAAAATTCAAAGCATTACAACTTCAGTTAACTCACAGAAAAAAATGTACTGTAGGTAAAAAAAAATATTCAATTTGAATGTTTATACCCACTTCTTCAAGCATAATCTAGCACTAACTGCTGTGTGACTTCAAGTAACAGGAGAGTTAATAGAAGAAAGAAAATTGTAGCTCGAGAAGCAAAAGGAAGTCAGATGAAGGGAAACCAGACATTTGGAAATCTAGGTTTCAATTGCTTATCCACTTATACAATTGCATTTTAAAAAAAAGCCCACAAACGTCTCCTTTTTACCAAGAGATTAACAAAGATATAATGATATATTCCATCTTATCTAAGCAGTTTGCTTAAATCTGAACTGACACAGTCTGTGTCAATCCATTCATTTTTTTGGTGACATAAATTTTGTCATTCTGATCTAAAGTCTCATTGTAGCTTCTCAGTTTTAGGCATGGATAGGATCAAAGCAATACAGAATCTTTTTAAAATGTGTTATTAATTAGAAGATTAGGTCCCTGCAATATGAAATAACTAACTCAAACTTGTGGAGCCTACATTTGGAATTCACTGTTTTCCAGATTTCATCAACTCTCTGAAATATGATAAACTTAAGCCTTCTAAAATTAAACATGATAAGCTCCCTCCATATATGTCTAACCAGAACTTTAAAAGCCATTCACTGCCTACCTGAACCATCACTGGAGACTGAACTTGCATTGATTCCAGAGAGGCCAAACAAGGGACATTCTCGATCAGTGTTTATATGACCCCACTTGTGGCATTTAATGCATCTCACATTCCGCACCTAAAGGCAACAAAGCCAATTGACATCATTTAGTCACCAATGTAGCTGAATGTTTACAGAAATCTCTGTGTCATTAGGCATAAGAGAAGCCTTCAAACCCACTGAAAAAGAGGTGATAAAATTAAGAGAGTCCATGTGAAAGTTCTGCAGTCATACAACATTTGAAATACACCCCAGCACCCACAGAACGAAATGTGTGTAACTTGCCTGGATACCAAAGGGCTGATCTCTGATATTCATATCATCCTTAGCATATCTGTACACAAACACAAGAGAGAACAAATACTCCATTCACCACTATTTTTTAAAAGACATCATATACAAAACTACCTTTTGTTGATAAGTGTGCACCCATTTCAGAGGTATAATTCCTGTAAACGTTGTTTTTAATGCGTTTTCAAATATGGATGTAAAAACCAAATGAAAATAAAGCTACGCTGGAAATAGTTCCAGGTTAACAGGTTTTCCTAATGAAGTGTTAGGACATGACAAGATCACACAAGTGACCTGCTCAAAAATAGAACAGGGGAAAAAAGGGACAAAAAGAAAAGTATATGAAAAAATCCAGATATCTTACTTTTCTCGAGGAGCAACTTTTTGCCATTCAAATTTGTATTCTGTCTCTCCTTCTTGCTACAAAACAGAGAACATGGTAAGTTTGAAGTTTTTCAGAAATTAAGCAAGCAAGAAGAACACGTAAAGAAATAATGTAATGAAATACCTCTTTTGTTTCCTCTTTGAATTTTCAGGAAGCATGCAAAGAAAATAAATGATGCATTAATTATATATGTAAAATCCAGATGGTGTTCCCCCCCAAGCTAAAGAAAAAACATTTTATGGTTTATACTAATCAATAGTGCAAATACTCAGGAAGTAGCTTTATATAAATAGAGTGCACTTACAAATAACTAGCCTCTAGTATATAGCTTTAAATCCTGTAAATCCAGAATCACCTTCTAAAACTATGCTGGCTTGTTACACAAATAAAAACTTCACTTTTTGCAAGAGTAGCAACAATACTTATTTTTAAGATATTAAAAAGAAAATTTAGCAATAATTGCTACTTTGAAATTCCATTTCCTCTAAGCTTAAGAGATTACTATTAGAGCCTCTAAAGTAAAATAATTGCAAAACCTGGTCTACAAGAACGAGTCTATCCAAGCATTTCCAAGTGATTTCATGCAAATGGGAAAGATGCATTTTAAAGGGAACAAACACATTTTCTCTTAGAGGAAATAGATTTTCTTAGTTTTTCACTTACGTTCAGATCTTGTTAAAATTAAGGGATTGATATGAGTGTCCACCAGGTATTTAGAAACTTCCATTTATGACACTACTAAGCAGTCATAGATTCACCAGACACAGGTCAGGCAGCACTTTTGACTACTGAATTTCAGCATTTATTATTTTTATAACTTCTGATAATTAATTTCTTGCTCTGGTATTTCCTATGTTTGACAAGCATCAAGCTGAATTATGGGCATAACTTTTAAACAAAAGCAACCTGCTATTTCTGTAAAGGAGAGCAGGCCAAAATACAGGTTTGTGTTGTCTGAGTCATTGCCCTGGTAAGGTCCAGTCCTCCTCATCCGATGGCTTTATAATTGGCTAAAGAAGCATCCTTGGTTGAAGACAGAATTTATGGTGTTGTCTGGAAAGATATTTATCTGGTCTTCTCTTCACATTGAACTGTTGCTTAAAAATCTCCCAACCATTCTTTTTGAAAGAAATTAAAGCTTTGTGAGATCAAAATTATTACACACTCTACACTCTATATATAGATATATATATATATACATACACACACGTATACATATCTATCTATCTATATATGTGTCTGCAAAATCTCACAGAAAGAATTAAAAAAATCACACATCCTATCATTATCTCACCATGAACATGTTATTTTAAAATAAAATACATTCTGTTTGTTTCTTCAGAAGTTTTTAATTTTGCAGTACTATCTGCCCACAATCAGGAAATTGCAATACCTTTCTTTGCTCCAGGTGGGGCCTCATACATGAAATTAAGACCATTCTTCACACGCTCATCACCCATAAGCAACCTAAATAAAAAGGGCAGTTGGAGTGTTACACACAAAACAGTCACATTGGTAACATCACAAAAAAAAAAAAACCAGTATGAAAGTGTTGGGATAACTAGCATTTTTTCATTTGTTAACGTGAGTAACAAAATCTGAATATCAAAAAACCTGAGAGACGAGTCAATGACTTTGCATGGTCCACTGTGTACAAAAATCACACATTTCAATCTCAGCTGAAAAGTAGTATGAAAAGTAGAGTTATGAAAAACAGATTTCTGTGTGATACAAATGTATTATTCGAGGTTACTGACTGTTCTGCAAAACGTAACATATTTGTAATTAATCAGAAGACAGGCACAAACCACTAAAGAAGTTCTTGCGACTTCTGCTTAATCAGATATCACTTAATGAATCACTGCCCTCTCCTACTACTACGGTCAATGGAGACAGTACTTCAAGTTGGTCACAGCAATACCACCTGCACTACCATGAAAACAAGACAGGAGGAAGAAGGGAGCAATCTACCAATTCTCACCTATTATCGTAGGATTCCTGTTCTTTCAGATACTGTTGCATTAATTCTTCTTGTTTCTTCTTATCATATGAGATTTTCTGTTCTGCCATCCATACCTAATTAAAATAATTAAGCTTCCACTTAAATACAAATACTATTACAAAATATATTAGTGCATAAATAACCCAATTGAAAATGCTTAACAAGGGATGATCACCATTCTAATTGCATAAAATACATTCTTTTCATCCAGTATTTTAATAAATGAACTTCCCACAGCACTAATTTTGAGAAACTTCAAGTTCCAACAACACTTACACGTGGAAAGGACAGGAGAAAATTTGGAAGCTCAAAGGGAAAAGTAGGCTCAGAAGACACCGTGTGGGTGCCACTGTCTTCCCTGCAGCGACCCTTGCTTGGCGAAGTCTCGGCAGACCGCAAGCCCCAGGGCCCCTCGGGGGCTCCTGGCATGGGCCACGGTCTGGAGAGGGCAGCTGCACCCAGCTCAGGCAGGTATGAAATACTGGGAAAACATGGGCACATCGGGACAGGTGGGCTTTTCCTGGACGGGCTACAGCGCCTATTTGTTCTAAGAATCAGGTGTTGAAAAGCCCAAGCCAGAAAAATGCGACAGTCATACACACCTGGGAACAAGAAAACCCGAAGCTTCAAGTATTTCTTAACTATTTCGCTGCCTCCTCCTTCCTCTGTGCCCCACCCCCGGTGCCACCCCAGGGAGGTGAGGAGCCCTGCTCGGTGCTCAGTGCCACCCCAGGGAGGTGAGGAGCCCTGCTCGGTGCCACCCCAGGGAGGTGAGGAGCCCTGCTCGGTGCCACCCCAGGCAGGTGAGGAGCCCTGCTCGGTGCTCGGTACCACGCCAGGGAGGTGAGGAGCACTGCTCAGGCCGCTGCAGTACCGGCAACCCGTCTCCGCCGTGGCACCCCCGGCCCCCCTCACCTTCTTGATGTTGGACTTGGAGGCGGGGTGAAAATCCTTCTTGCACATGAAGTTGGCGAACGACTTCCCCATGGCGGCGCCGGCGGATAGGGAGCCGCCGGCCCCCACACGAACAGGCACAAGAACAGGCACAGGGACAGCGGCGCTCCGGGCCGGCCTCGGCCGGGCCTTCCGGGTCGGCGGGCGGGCCTTCCGCGGGCACCGCCCCGCGCCCGAGCTGCCGCTGTGCGCCACCGGCCCGCGCCGCGCAGGGGCCCTCAGCCCGCAGCATGGTCCCCCGGCCGCCGCCCCTCTCCTGCGACACCTTCGTGGCGCTGCCGCCCGCCGCCCCGGGGGGCCGCGTGGTGTTCGGCAAGAACTCGGACCGGCTGGCAGATGAGGTGCAGGAGGTCGTGTACTTCCCGGCCGCCGCGCACCCGCCCGGCGCCGCGCTGGAGGTGAGGGAGCGGGGCGGAGAGCGCTCCTGGCGGGGGCAGCGAGAACGCCGCTGTCAGCCCCTGTCTGCGTGCTCAGCCCGCGGTTCGGCCGGCGGAGCGGGGACGGTGACTCCGTGTGTGCTCTGCCCTCTTGCAGTGCACCTACATCAGCATCGAGCAGGTGGAGAGGACCCACGCCGTGGTCCTGAGCCGCCCCTCCTGGCTCTGGGGGGCCGAGATGGGCGCCAACGAGCACGGCGTGTGCATCGGCAACGAGGCCGTGTGGGGCAGGGAAGAGGTCTGCGATGGGGAAGCTCTCCTCGGCATGGACCTCGTAAGGTGTGCACAAGCTGGCTTGGGTTTTTTTTTTTTTCCTTTTTGGTACATGGTACCGGATTCGGAATTTACGTGGAAAAATGTTGTTTGAACTATATGGGGAAATAGTACTTCCACTTTCAGAAGGCACTCCTTCCAGTGTTCTAGCCACGGTTAAAAGTAAGTATTTCTTGGCACAAGCACTAGATTTCTGCCAGAAGCCCATAAGAAGTATCCAGACACTAGATGAGAATTCGTCAAAACATTAGCAAACGTTTTTCTTTCTATAAAATCTATACTAAATGGAAACAAGACTTTTTCAAGAGCACAGGCAGATGGCTTTCAGGCACTACCGTTCAGGCCTTTTCCTAGGGTCTGTACTCCTTTCCTATTCCCCCATCTTTCACACATATTATTTTTAAGTTTTGGTCTCAGCTGCCTATTTCCATGTAAATAACAAGTTCATGTTCCTACACTACAGGTGCCAGCGTAAATTCCATTAACCTACAGCAGTCAGTCAATTCTTTTGGTAGTTTCCCCCCAGTCCAATAGTTGCACAGGACTTGTAAGCATTTTGTAGGACCCCTCTCCCTGCCTTTCGGTATTTCCATTTGGTGTTTTTCCCCATGTCAAGTTCATAGAGGACCCACATCAAAGAAGCTCTTTACCTGACTTGTGTTTTTTCCTTACCAGATTATACAACTGGCAGCTGCATATAGCAATATCATTCCATTCTATATAGTCCTATATAGAGCTCATAGTTCCAAAAATAATATTTTCCTTTTCTTTTAGGCTTGGACTTGAGAGAGCAGACACAGCTGAAAAGGCTCTTAGTGTCATAGTTGATTTGCTGGAAAAATATGGCCAGGGAGGAAACTGTATGGAGAGCAACATGGCATTTACATACCACAACAGTTTTCTGATAGCTGACAGAAAGGAAGCCTGGGTGCTGGAGACATCAGGAAAATACTGGGCAGCAGAAAAAGTAGAAGGTATGGATGATGCTCTTTGTTCTAAACATTTCAAGTGCTATGACCTCTTGGAGTTCTCCAGTTTTGATTTACCATTTCATTAAGGCATCAAACTAAGCTCGAGCTGCATACATGTGCCTGTAAACAACAGGCATTGCTTCCTGGGGCACGACTGTGGAGTAGCTGGCAGTTTGTCAGAGGAGCTGAGTGACAGGGGCCTTTTGAGAGCCAGAGGTAACCACTCCTGCACTTGGAAAACAGAGGACAGCAAGAAAGTCAGCATGAGAATGACAGCAGTATGTGTGGTCTTAAGGATGTAGCAATCCATGACAATTTCATTTGGGGACAGGATTGGTGTACTGGGCCATGAAGTGGCTGATTCTTCCAGTGAACTTAGGAGGACAAACTCAATCTTTGGATGTCTCAGAAGAAGAATGTGAAGGTGGGAATAATCAGGACAGAACCTGAAATACAATGCTGGCAATAGAAGCAATGAGTCAGAAATGAGTGGTGGTGAAAATTCAATCAGGAAAATACATCTAGCTGGGGAGAGAGGGCCAGAAATAAACCACCAGACTCACTGATCTTGTAGAAAACTCTTCAGGGCTAATTTGGTTTACTAAGCTAATTGTAAACAAAATACCAAGAAAAATCATTCAATGTATTAAAACAATTCTTTCTGCAACTTACAAACAGGAGGCGTACGGAATATTTCCAACCAGCTCTCTATCACAACCAAGATTGACAGAGAACACCCAGAATTGAAGGAATATGCCAAAAGCAATGGCTGGTGGGATGGGGAAAAGGAATTTGATTTTGCTGCCACATATTCTTATGTCAATACTGCCAGAATGACCACATCTGGAGGCCGATATTGTGAAGGCTATAAACTTCTGAACAAACACAAAGGTATCCTTTTGATTTTTTTTTCAAGATATGCAAAATATTTAGTGAGCTATATTAATTAAAATCATAAATTATTATACATCTGATCCAGGCAATCATTCACATGACTTGGTGAACCACAACTTACTAGAATAACTTTTTGCCTAAGAGAAGCACTGAACTTGGAAGTTTCTATACATTTTTTTCTAATTTATTGAGGAGGAAAAGTTAAAACAAGGGTCAAATGTCAAACATACAGAGCTACAGTAACAACCCTGAGAGGTCACATTAGACCATACCACTAAATGCCCTGTAAGACCTGTTCTGAAACATTTTGATAGGCTACATAATATTACTGTTCTGCTAAGGAAAAAAACTAGAGGCTAAAACAGATTCCCAGCAGTTTGCAGCCACAAAGAACCTTATGAACAGCTTCAGTCAGGTACCATTTATATAAGGCAACAGCACAGCATTCAGATAAACACCTTACATTCATTTTTGACAATAATTTTTAAATCTTTGTCGTTTCACTGTAATGCCTACTCTAAACTTGTGTAGTCTACTAAAACACACCAAGAGCAGAACAAAATAATTTTCTGTTCTCTAAGCAGTCACTAATTCAAACACTTACTTTTCAGACTCCTAAAGAATGAACCTATTACTTCACTTCTAACTGCGTCCATCTAGCAGGTTTTTGCTGTAGCTGTATTCACATGCTCATTTGAAGTAATTAATCTGAATCAAGATTACATTGCACCCCTATGTTTTTTTTATTTATTTGGCTGAACTCTGCCAGACCAGGTTTAGCATTTAGTTAATGCATCAAAGTGAATTACTTTTGCTGTCTTGCTCTGGTGATCATGTAAATCCTGCATTCATTTTGGGAATTGCAGGTTCTGAATACTGAAAGCATTTTCATAATACCTGTATTTACTTGTATTATAACAATGCTGAGATTGTATCTGTGTTTCCATTCTAAATCCCCATTTTCAGGCATTTACCTGAGCCATTTTAAAAATCCCACTAGGTGTTCAGGTTATCAGTCTCATATGGTTCACTTTGTTTAGATTTATTTTAAATAGATGCCTTAACTAAAAGCTATTTGGTTTACAGCATCAGTAAAATCACTGGTTTCTTCATCTACCCTTCCCTGCTTTTTCAGTCAATGGCATTGCAGTTCTGGGAGTTTTCCAGGCTGCCTACTCTGTGAGGGCCATTTTTAGAAAAATATTATTCATATTTCAAAAAAATAGGGAATGTATTTCAGGCATACAAAATAAGAGTTTAGTGTAAAACATGCAGTACCTTCTTCCCTGCTGGACAGGTTGCCAAGTTGTAGCTGACAAAATGACCATTGCTTCTTCTAATTTCTTTGATTCATCTAGCTTGCTGATTTCTTTAATACTCTGACCTTCCCAGGCAACTATAGGAGTACTTAAGTGTGTCTTCTTGTTGAAATGTAGTGCTGCATGCCTGTCTACAGGCAACCTGGATCATGTATGATAAAATAATATTGGAGACATGTAACTTAGCAGCAGAGTAACTATTTTAAGAGGAAAGGGCAAGGTAGTTAATAAAAAAGATATTATGTAGTTAGAACTCAGTAAGGGAAACACTAAAATAGTGGAGTGGCAGACGATACCTTCCAATAAAAAATAAAGAGTGAGTGAACTAATGTTTTTCTGCCATAAGCATACCCATTTATTTTTCTACTCCCCATTTTTAAGGCATGTTCTTATCACCTCTCTTTGAAGTAAATACTTTGGGGAAAGCAATACAAGTGTATTCCATATTAAGGTTTGCCATTAGGGTGATTTTTTCCACCTGCCAACACAGACAAACTAAAACTGGCATTGCCAAAAGCAGCCAGTTGTAGGGAACATGTCATTCAGTTATTATATTAGCTCCGTGGCTAAATAATTGTATTGTATCTTGAATAGGATCTATCACTTCTGAAATAATGATGGAAATTCTTCGTGACAAAGAGAGTGGCATTAACATGGAAGGTGGATTTATGACAACTGGCAGCATGGTGTCTGTACTGCCTCAGCAGCCTAATCTGCCCTGTATTCACTTCTTTACTGGAACTCCAGATCCTGCCAGGTGATGTAGCAGCAAGTAAATTGGACAAAAAATTGTAAATATCTAAATGAAAAAGTGTTGCAGTTTGCCTAGTTATATTCCTTTTTGCTTTGGGTTGGTTTTCTTTTTCTCCCTGAAAAAGCACAATCAAAATGTAGGAGGAACATTAATGTACATTATGTATATTAATGGTATCTACCAACCTACTTAATGGAACACTGCTGTGACAATGACTTTAACACCATTAGATGGTTTTTTAATACTTTCTTCTTAAAAGAAGCAAGTAGAAGAATGGGAAAAAACACAGCAATTTACTGACTCAAAAATTTTAACAAAACAGTGTCAGTAAAGGATCTCTGTTCTATTTTTTCTTTCTAGATCTGTATTCAAGCCTTTCATTTTTGTGCCCGGTATTACTCAGTTATTAAAAACTACATCCCCTACATTTGGTCCTGATGATCCAGTTAAGAAGCAACCACGTTTTCAGAGTAAGCCAGATCGAAGACATGAGCTCTATAAAAAACATGAAAGTGCTGCTGTAGTTATGGAAACTGTTAAGGTACGTTGATTCAATTAGATTTCAATGCAAGCAGGTGGTTTATATAAGGTCCTTGCTCCTATTTTGTTAATGTGATAGCAGTTAATGCCCTTAGATGGATTGCACAGAACAGTGCAGTGCCCCAGAAGCCCAGGGTGTTGGCAGCTGGCAGGCATGTGTTCCTGACACTGGAAACTGCAACCAGCACTGTGCTGTACTGGCAGGCTGAGCCCCAGGAGAGGAGCAGCCCCCCACAGACTCCCTCACCAGCCACATAATGGGGAAATGCCCCAGCAGCCACAGGCGAATACAGGACTCTGCCAAGAGTTCTTACAGCTGTTCAGGCCCCTGGTGTCAGGTGGACAGGAGAGCTTGCCTTGGATCATTGCTTGGTATGGACAGGAAAGGAAACAAGGTGACAAAGATAGCTGAACCCAGAACTTCACTGAACTTTAGGGAAGCAGGAAGGTAGCTGCTTACTTTTAGCAGTAAAATCTCTCCATTTACAGATACATCTTCTTAAAAGTAAGTCATATGCCACTTAAGTTTTGATAGCTAATACCTAAAGGAGCTTTAATATTCCTTCAATCTATCAGACAAGGGAGATGACATGAGTGCTAGATATTAGGAAAGATATCTAAGAAAACCTGTCATGATACTGATTTCTACCAATATAAATGTGGACCCTAGAAACTCTTAAAAGATTAAGATAAGGGCAGTAGAACAGAATTTTGTTAGGGTGATTACTACATGCTCTGTATAGTTTTTAGTGAAATAAATGTTTCTTTTTGCAGGACAAAGGTAAAGAAATGCTCAAAGAGATACAGGAGTTGGAGAAACAGAAGATAAGTCAAATGGAATCAATCCTGCAAAATGGATGCCTTGATACTAAACAAGTAGTTAATCTTTTTTCACAGTGTGTAGAAGAAGAACTCAAAATATATGGCTAAGAATATTATTTGAATGTGGTAAAATTTGGATTATAATTGGGTTTTCTAATGAAGAGGCTATATAGATTAACATCCTGTTTTCAGTATATCACATAGCATGGACAGTTTTAAAGATGCAGATTCATCTTCAGGACAAATGGCTTTTGATTAGAAGAAGAATGCTGGAAAGGCTCCCAAGAGCCAGGCAGTGGCATTGTACATGGCACAAAGCTGTCAGCAGAGATTGATTTTGCCAACCAACAGATGCAATTAGAAAGCAATAGCTTGACTAAATTAGTGAACAGCCTCATCTCTGAATGAAGAACACTAACTCAGCCTGAAGAACCCAGTTCTAGTGTACACACATGTAGCTTTTATAGTCAGGAAAATTGTAGCAGAATTTCAGACTACCTGAATTAAAATGGCCATGCTGAAGACTTTCTAAAATGTAGAAGCTATGATGAACCCTGAAGAAAAAAGAAAGTGACACACAAACCAAGTAAGATTGATACTCAGTTGTTTGGTAAAACCATTCTAACATACATTTCATATACAAACCTTCTACTCTTCCAATGTAAAATGAGGCTAAGAGTTCAAGGTATATTAAAAACAAATCACAGTTACAATAATAATATTTTGCTTTGAGTGATTGTGAAATCTTATTACCTGGAATTCAGCAGTGCAAGCATCCTGTAAGTTCCCCACAGATTTCACTTTCCTGTCTATTTTTCCCACCCTGATAGTGAAAAATAAACTTATTTATATACAAGATTATTATTGTCAAATTAATTTTACAGTGCACTTTATAACATCATGGGGGAGTTCTAAAATGTTTCTTGAATCGTTATTTTTTAAAACTGGGCAACTAGAAAGGAAGAAGTTGGGCTACACAAGTATATACATGTACTCAGAAGGACACTTAAAAGTACTTTTAATTTTTTTTTCATTTTATATAAAGCCTTTTAACCCATGACTTTTTTTGCCAGAGTTAATAGACTGTGGACTTAATTTAATCAAGCTTTTTTCCCCACCACCAGAAACTCTTCCTTCCTGATCTTGTTTAAAAGTAATGATCAATATATGACACCACTTTTATTGTCTATGGCAGGGGCCAAACTAAACAAACAAGGAAGACTCTGATTTTACCTTATGATCAATAAGTCAGGATAACAAGCATGACTGTAAGGAAAAACAACAAAAAAAAGCACTCAAAAGGAAGTACTCCTGCAAACCTTCAGAGGAGAATATGAAATGGTGCGCTAGAGCTGCAGCATCAATGTGGGACAGACACAGCAAACCACAGAAAGATCATTCTTTGACAATTTTTCACATGCAGTTTTCTCATTCTGTAAATTGTTCAATACACCACTACTAAAAAAAGTTAAATATAAAGAATAGATAGACAATGAAGTTTGCAGAATTAATATGAAAATTAAGAGTCTGGTAAAATTTATTCTTTCTGATCCTACAATAAGAGTAGAAATTAATTTGGGATGCTGTGTTCAGATTCACAGCAAGAAAGCACTGAGTTAGGAAAGGCTTATGAACTTTCTATTTCTAGTGACCGAATGTGTAGCACGTGGCAGTAATTTCTTAGAAGTTCAGTAGCACAGTGGTTCAATACAGAAGTTCAATAGTCCAGTTTGATAACTGGAAGATAGATTTAATAAAAATTTGCTGTATTTATCTGTTTTCCTTATGGGATGTCCACATCTTAAAATTATGTATCTTTTCCTGTTTTTGATCATGAGCTGTTCTACACTGATAGCTTCAAAGCATCATAAATTCCAGTTGAAACTGCTGGAAACTAAGGTATGAATCAAGTTTCAGGCAGCATAGCAAACCAAGTGAAACAGTTTTATGCTACAGTGCAAAGAGTGAAGTTATACAGGAAGAACAGCAGTGAAGCTGGAGCAGGCCTTTAAGCAAACTTCTTGGCCACCTAATTGTGGGGTGGCAATGAATGATGTTAAGCACATTGGTGCAGTCCTAACAGGCAGATACAGTCCAACTGTGCCTCTTATTTATGTTGCTTTTTCCTTACTGGTCTACAGAATACAAAGTAAAAACAGTGTAATGTGTGGAGACAGTTAAAGCGATGGCCAACAGAGTACAGGATATTTCAGTACCTTTTTCCTTGGGATTTCATTCTCCTTGAAGACATGCAGTGTAAAAACAGAAAAAAAAGATGGGATCAGGAGAAACAAATAATCCTCCCTCCCACAACCTTATATTAAAAAAAAAAAAATTAAGAATCAGAATGTCCCCTAGAGGGCAATCTTCTCATGGGTTTTCACCTAGGAACATCTCTTTAAAAGGTCTAGAGCTTTATGAAGGATCATTATTGAAATAAAAATGTACTCAAATTTCGTACTAGAAACCTAAGTGTTACATCCTGTTCATTTTGAGAATTATTTTGAGATTGGTCCTAGAAAAAAGATCCAATTTTTCACTGACATTCCTCTAGACTTGTTCAATAGATGTTTTTTCATGAACTTAGCTTCCGAGAGATTAACCCACCTTCAAAATAAAGGAAGTCATTGCACCAGTGACCACTTCTTTAAAGCAAAGCTGTTTCTAACTACCAGAAATCCACATGACAGTATATCAACTATTGACAGAACATCAGCTTGTCAACCATTCAAAACTTGCCAGTGCTCCTTGGTGGAAGCAAATATTTACCAGATAAAGGGTTACTTAACTTTCTAAAACAATTCAAAGTCTATTATTGGCTTCCAGAAGTACCCAGTGATTTAGAAACAAAATATTTGTATTTCATTCCTAGCTTCTTTATTTATTAACCATCACAGACTCATCAGACCAATGGGTATGATATCAGCAGCCACAATATTGTAGCAGTAAATCTAAGAGAATGTGGTGTTGGTTGGTAATCAAAGGTGTTCTCTGTATTAGATTTGTAACAGAGAGTCTTTTCTATGCAGAAATTTTGAGCAATTTCTTATTTAAAACAGGTATCTTGTGTTCAAATCTAGGGGAAAGCAGAACTTCTATGATGAAAATGAGAAAGACAAGAGTGCAAGAACAATGACTATAAATAGAACTGTAAAAATGCCCTAAGATCAAATTCTTGAATGTCTGAAGAATTAATAAAAAAAATGTATTTGGTAAGTTGATGAGAATGTGGCACACTTCTAGTATAGAGGTATCTTAATGGTGGACACCCATTAAGAAGTGCTCTGCCTACTTGTAAAGGAGCAAGGATGGATTTAAGAAATACCAGGACTGAAACCCAAGAGCCACATTAACAAATCTCTCAGAAAAACACATTTGCTGTAAACCTTGACACGCACACACCACAGCTCAGAACTCTGAAATCAAGTAACAGATTTATTGACAAGTTGCAGTATTTAGCAGGCAGACATACTTGCAATTTCTGCTCTTAAGTCACATATATCTAATTATTCCAAAATATTTGATGCAGCTGTCTTCAACATTCATAATGGAAATACACGAACGCTTTCCTTTGTGGCCACAGCCTGATACAAACATCAATTATCTTGTTGATGGAAAACATTAAAATATACCAGGTTGTACAGCATACATAAGCAGCAGGATGTTATGTTTCTGTCACACTGCAACCAGACTGACAGTAAAAGGAATTACTTTTTCAATTTAAGTCTTGCAGGAAACTATAGCAACTATAAAACAACTGCTTGTTGAATAGTAGCTTATGCTGCTAAAATCACTTTTAATTCTTAATACAAAATAGATGGAAAAGTAGCTGTAATAAAAATTTGTGTACTTAAAAAAAAAGGGAAAGACTTTTTTTTAAAAAGGGTGAGAAGACTTATTCATATGCTTGAGCAAATAATTTTAATACCTGGATTTCTTTCCCTCATTACATAAAATTTTTATATGGACATATAAATGCTGTTCTTGCAGTTTTAAAAGGGCAGCATAATGGCTATCAGATACAATACTTTGTCTTCAGCCTTTTCAAAATATTGCAGAAAACATGCAGGTCCTAAGATTCTGCCTTTAGTGCACAGGAATCTGAGTGACACTAAAGTAATTTGGAGGATACCTGAGGTTTATTAGAAACCTGTGTTAGCCAATCAGCTAAAATCTAGAATGTTTAGCTACTCTAAACCCTAATCCAGATGTTAATTTAGGATTCTTTATATATTAGATTTAAAAATCATTAATTTAAAAGTTTTATGATTTGAAAAAGTTTTGTCTTGAATTGCACATGTAACCAAGGCTTTCATAAAATCTTTACTTGAGGGTGGCACTTCTGATTTAAACTGCAAAGGCTAATTTCAGAATGTAAAAATCTGCTCTTGATAAAGCTGTCACTACCACCGTAAGGCAAAACTTCAGAATAAATTGTTTATTCCATTATATAATTTCCTATTTTGGGAGAGTGCTGAATATTTCTATGGTTTTAAGATTGGGTAGATTTGTACAAAGCCATTACTTATTACTTATTCCACTTGGTATTTGCCCAGCTTTAATCCCCTGATATTGCAAACATTGTCACAGCAATTCTGTCTTTTTAATTGGAGTATGTTAACTTTAAGGGAGGAAAAAACCCACCTGATCTCAGGTGTAAGCAGCTCAAAAATGTTCCTGGTGTTAGACAAGAGCAGAGTAGTAAAAACTGAGGTATGACAGAAGAAATCTGTGAAGTCAGGGGGAAGCCAGACTGTAAACAGGCATCACTATTTCATCACACTAAAATATGGAGAACATCCAGCAACACGAAAAATACCTTTCATGGGGATTTTTTTCCTCGCTGTGGCCTCAGTATTAAAGCTGCAGTTATAATGCCTCTAAAATACATCAGTGACACATACCATTTAGTAAAATTTGTTTTGCTCAAAACGGAAAAAACGTTCTAAATCCAGAGCATCTGGTTTTGTTTAGTAGCATTCTGGTTGGAATGCTGACTAAATATAACTTTCTACCATTTTCTTCAGAATAGACACGAGTAGAACCACATCTCTTCATTTTACAAGGGAGAATAACAAAGTTCTCTGAGAAATATTTCCAATTTCAGTAGTGAAGGCAGAAGAGGCGGTGACACTCACCCCAACTGCCTGTGCTTTGCCTGCCCAGGTCAGTGGCTCTCTGCAGGTGATTTTTTGGGGATGAAGCGGTAGTAGAGGTACTCATCGCGGAACTCCAGCTCGTTGCTTATGTGCTGCAGCATGCCTCCTCTCAGCAGCCTGTCCCCGTACACCACTGCCTCCCCACGGTCAGAGGCAAGGCCAACCTGCATCAGCCAGCTCACCAGGTCACAGCCAAAGAAGATACCAGTGGAGACCTTGGCACCACACCTGTATGTCAAAGGAATGATTCACCCACATGTTCTGTAAATCTGGTATCACCACTGCACGATGGGGAAAGGCAAGGAAAAACAGCAGGAAACAAGGAGAGACATCATGATAGTTAAGAGCATGTTAGAAAAGAATTTGCAAGTTTTGTATATTTGGGACATGCCAGTATTCACTACCTTTTCCTACAGACATTTCAATGAGAAGTAATATGGACATACAAAGTTGTTTTAGGCTTCTAAATGAAATTCAAATTGCAAATAAAATTCAGTGGACATCAGTAGCATTCTTCCTGAAAACTAACAAAATGTAATTCTATTTCTTGGATACTTACTTCCCATGTACTTCTTACCATGACCCTTTCTGCAACAAAGTATCTGACCTGAAAGCAACCTAACCCCAGCAACAGGGATTCTGTTTGAATTTTAATTCTTTTCATAATTTCTGAACACTTTTAAACAGACACTAACTGCTTACACATATTGTAAACAAAGCCCATTTATAACTTGCATATCCTGTTAAATATTGACCACACATTATTATTACTAAGAATAAACAAAACCTTTACAACAAGACTATTTTTTAAACTAATTTATGAGGCAATGATGCTATCATCTGCCTAGTTGCAGCAGACATATCATGCAAAAATTAACCTGCAGCAATGAATGTTTCTGGTTATCTAAAATCTATTATGTGGTACCCAAGCACAGGGTTTCTAGAACTGATTAAGAGCTAAAAGACAGCATTTTTTCCCTAATTTTTTAAAGTTAAAAGCAGCAGTAACACAGAGCAAGTGTTAACATCTATTAGCAGATGCAAAAATGAAAATAAATTAAAATCCATGGTTACAACGTCTCAGTTACAGCACATTTAAATCAAAAAGGATAGGATCAAGTTAGATGAATATTTAAAATGACAAGATAAATGCATTGTTTTAATTCATAAGGGGAAATAAGACACGAACCAAGTTCTGCACAAACATAGTATTACAACAATAAGGCAACAAATGTCATAATTTCATGTATTCTCAGGTGGATATGAATAATAAAAACCACAAAGTACATCTAAATGAACAGCCCTAAGCCCAAGAAACCACAATAGCAGCAGAGGCATGGGAAAAACAGCTGTAAAACCTGTTCTATTTCACAAGATATTTTCTGATACATCTTTCTTGTGGGACATTACTGACTTCTGAAGGGACTGAACAAAATCATGATGCTGTCTAGAACAGTTCTGCAATATGGTTTTGGACTGCCTGACCATTAAAAGACCACCCTACCCTGCCTAGGTAGTCCTACTTAAAAGCTCACATTACAGGAACAGTCAGTGTCCTGTTAAAACACTTCATGTCTCCATTTCATACATTTAAATAAAGGCAGAATCTTTTCCTTGTTCCTGCTGCTTCTGTCTGCTTTTTTCTTCTCATCTATCTACACATATTTGAAGGCATAATCCTTGATTTAGGTAACATAATTTGCCTCTGAAATCTTTACTGGTCTCATAAATTGAAGTTTAGGCTTCATTAGAGGTATGAGTAAAAGAAATTATATAAACTCAGAAGCTGTCAAAGTCCTGAGCCCACTATAATCTCACATGTTGAGTGGCTTTTCAGTACACACTACAATCAGTTGCAACAGTTTTGCCTCCTATAAAAGCTACATATTAGTAAACATTTAGTTACAAATATGGACAGTGTCTTACTCTACAAAACAAACAAAAAAAACCAAAACAAACAAAGGGTCTTAATGCATTTCCACAGGTGTTATGGTGTACATTTTTTTAGAAAGATTTTATCCTCTGAACTCCAGTTAAATGCAAAACCTGGAGAAATCCCTTAGCAATATAAAACTTTTTATAATTTATTTAAAACCTAGGTGGGATAATATCATAACTTGCACCCCAATGTTTCAGTGTGAGGCTAGAAACATTTCTGTTACAGTTAAATTTCTAATCCTTATCTTGAGGTTTGAATAAATATACACAACAGGAATCACCTACAAAATGAACTGCATTTCATTGTTTTCAGAAGATGAGCTATGTGCTTTGTAACAGGTTATATGTGCAGGGAAGGACCTTACCTTCTGCCTTTGACAATACTTTTGACACAGTGATCTCTATGATAACGAACAAACTGTTGACAAGTCATCCTGATCTCCTCAGGCACTGAGGCATCTGTATGCCCTGCTGCTTCTCTTCCACCCCAGAAAAACTCAAGTCTACAAAACACACACACAAAAAAAGAAAAATTCAAGACAGCAAATCAAGGAGGGGCATTTTTTTGGGAAACTGCAAATAATAAAATGGACCTCCCAGGAAGCTTATCACCACCTCTTTTTGTGCCCAATACTTTGTATATAATCTTCCTAATATATTTGTATGGCTTTTGAACACAGAGGTGTTATTCTAGGCTTGGGCAGAAGGAAATTCAGAGAGTAGCTGGGAGCCAGCTCCAGCTGCTGGATTCACAGGGCAGCCAGTCAGCTCTAGGGTAAAGGCAGCTTGGTACAACTCACTCCTCCACTGTGGAAGGGTCTGTCCACACAAACTACTGGCATGGGGTTATGAACACAGTGCTTTAAAACAGTGATGACACATTCTGATTCAGCATCCAGATCTAAGTTTTAGTTTATCAGCTGAAATTATTTCTGAAGATCCTTCATTTGGCAAAAATTTCACCTCTAGGGAGCGTGCAGGACTTATGTTTCTGAAAGTGTCATTAGGATGGCAGAACAACCTTACTACAAGTGGGAGAGAAAAGAAATTTGGAAGCTTAACAAAATAGGAAACCAAATACTACAGCACTGAAAACTCAACACCCTTCAAAAATGATTATTAGAAATAATTAGGTTTATAGGTGTAAGTGCAAAGATTCTATTTACCTTCGCTTGAATGGCAGAATGATTAAATGCTTATCTAAGCCAAAAATACCGAAGCAAATGAAGCCCTGCAGGAAAAAAAAAATACAAGAAAATGCAACATGAAGCAAACACTTTGGTTTCTATAGGACAGAAGTTATAAACTCAGTGCCAAATACATTTCATGCAAAGTATCCCTCTTTTCTAAATATTATTAAAAATGCATTTTGTTTCTGCTTTGATTTTTCATTTGGACCTTAGAAAGACATATCAATACCTAATAGTCCATATAAAACCTTCAAAGAAATAGTTCACTAAAACTAATGCTGTGACATGCCACTTGACACTTTGGGATAACTGGCAACCTTACATAGCCAGGTATTGAATCTGTCTATGTTAGTGCCAAGGAAAGTACAGACTTGCTGTAAGTGCTAGAATGCTCTCTACTTAATTCCTTTCTCTGTGCAGCTTTTATATAGAGCTGTCATTACTTGATACTGCAGAGCATCCTGTAGGCACACGTGCCATGGCTGTGTAAAATGTTCCTCCAGAGTGTGCATTAACACTGCTTGGCTTTCACCTTCACAGGTGACAAAGCTGCCTTGTATAGTCAGGAGCACTGAACCAGGCCAGGTGCAGCCAGAACCAGCATCCATCTTCAGATCTTTGCTATGGTGCTGTCACTGAAACCAGAGATAGTCATTTAAACCTTACAGAGACAGCACCCATGGAGCTGCCTTGCAACTGATGTAACTCCACAGAAGAGACACCAGTGAAGCTTTGGTACAAATAAGGCTAAATTGCAAATCAGTTTCCATGAGCATTTGGCATTCAGTTGTCACTTGCACTTTTGAAAGTGTTCATGGTCATAGAAGATGTGCATTATCTGCTGCAACACCCACCAACATGGTCATTTTCAGAACAAACATAGGTAAGTACCTGACCAAAATTAAATACAGCACAGAAGAACTGCAGTTCCACATACAGCCTTCCAGGCTCTTGGTTGAACAGCCACCACAAGCAACTGGAGAGATTCTGTAAAGAAAATAGAAAAACAACAAAACCCACAAACATAACCTAACTTTCAAAAATCAAAAGTTTTCTTCTCCTCACATGCTAATAATTCTTGCACAGTGTTCATGGTCTCCTTATTCAGATAGAGACAAGTAAGAGGGAATAAGCACCTTAAAACATCATCTCAGTGAGGCTTAATAGCTTGGTGGGAGGGGGAACCTTGGTTGTTTTAAACATAACAATGCAAAACATAGCAGGGTAAGAGTTCTTTACATGTTTTTGTAAGGAACTTGCCTCAAGCATACTTAGGTTTTCAACATAACAGAGACAATAGGAGCCCAGACAGATTTGCAGTGTTTGTCTTAAGGCTGCTTAGCTGAGGCCAGTGCTTTCTACATATTTCTTGCAGAGTTAGGATTATGTTAAGGTGAAGCACATACCACTTCAGCTATTTGAGATGCCTGAGAGAAGGAGAAAACCTCCAAAGTTAACCCATTTGAGTGTAAAGGCTAATCCTTTAAAGTAACTCAACTTATTTCATAGTATCTACATAATCATTCAGACACAGCTAAAATATAGGCTGACAGTTGGGGTATCCTTTAAATATAAAAGATGCCAAAAAATACTAGCATGGACTACTTGGTACAGGAAATTTGAGAGGGAAACATTTCATTTTTCAATTTAACAGAACTTGAAAAGCAACAGCAGTAGCTACTAACCCACACTGTTGTGCTGCACTGTCCTGCTTTGTAGTATTATATATTTCTGCCACAGTATTTTCCATTTCAAATAAAAATGCTTCTCCCAACTGACATCCACAAGAAACTCAACTGAGCATTACATTCAGAGAAAAGCTTCTTGCCTTTGTCACAGTTAAAAAGTAAAATTATATATATATTTTTTATACCAACATTATGTGTTTTTTATACCAACACATTACATTCTGGTATTTCACACTTGTACAAAGGAGCAACCACCAACACATCTTGGAGTCAGTAATGATGAGTGGCAACACTAACTTAGCAATGTTGCTCCAAACACCACTAAAACCAACAAAATTGCATTTTCCCATTTAAAATAATCTTAAGATTATTTTTTAACACCTCAGAGAAATTCAAGTTCCAGTACAAGCCTGATCAGATAAAACAATTTTTGTAGTCTCCTCCAGAAACAGAATTCAGTTTATATTTTTAATTGATAATTCTCTAGGGAAGAAGACCAACTCTTGAGAAAACTGGGAAGAAGGGCAGTAGTGACGAATGATATAATGATATAACTTCACTTTTTTTTCCCCTTTAGGGTTCTCCAGTATCTTGCTCAGCATCATCAATCTTAACTTGCATTTAATTTATGATGTGGCACAGAAAAATTAACTGTATGACATCCCTCTTCCAGTAAGGAACCAAATATAGCCTCTGTTTTATTTAATGAATTGTTACTTAAGCAACTGGAAGATTTTTACTGGATTGTCTACATAGTTTTCCTAAAAATCATTCTACTTCAAAGAGTTAACATGGGGATACAGAATATTTACAGCAAATAGGCCAACAATAAGAAGTAAGCACAGCAGCACATGTCTGGCCAGCTGTTTGTCTCCAGTCTGTAGAAGCTGTTCTTCCTGAGCCAACACACACGTTTGAGCACTGCAGTGACTCACACACTGATCCACTGAAAAACAAACCAGAAATTCTTCATTAGGCTTCTATCTTCAGAACTCCATGAACAAACTTGTTCATGTAACTTGCTGGGTCAAATTACCTTGTTAGGTAACCCTACTGAAGTGACACACACAAAATTTAATATTGGCTTTGACAATAACCTGTTCAGACACCTTACTCTCAAATGAAACAGTTGAAGTTTATGTGTGCTCCTAAATTGATAAAAGCTTTTCCAACAGAACTTTTCTCTCAAAGATTTAATTCAAACTGAATGTGTGGTTAACATTGAGAAAACACTATTAGAAGTAATGAAAATAATGAAAAAATATTTCTCTGAACAGTTTTTAAATTTTAAATTTATTTCTGAAAAAAATCAAATATACTGTCAGCTCTAATGTTTTTACTCTGCATCTGTGTTGTTTACCTCTACATCAGACAGAAAAACATATTTATTTCAGGTCTGTGACTGTATTTTTAACACAGTATATCAGAACATGATCATAATTCTACCAATGAACGGAGTCAAACACAATGAGAATGGATGCTTGTCTTCCAGCTACAGAGTTCTAAGAAATTCTGAGTATCTTCCTCTAGATGGCAGTGAAAAACTTCCTGGCAAGGCCATATGAAGGAATTGGTACCAGATGACTCGAAGCAGTTCAGTGAGATAACAGAATAATTAGTAATTATTGCAGCCAAGGTTACACAAGTGTATGCATTACAATTTGCTTTTACTGATTTATAGTTTTGAAGTGTTCACTCAGGAGGTTGAAATAATTTCCACTCAACCAAAAAGTATTTTCTACCTTATCTTTCAGGATAAGAAAATTATATTGGCCTTCCTTTATTCTTGAAGACATTCTTATGGTGCTTGTCTGAATTACTTAATAGATAAAATAGTTGGCAATAGGCAGAAAGGGAGCATTTTGTTGGATGTGACATAACTGAAGTATGCTTCAGTGTGAAATATTTAGATTAATTGAAATTTATGCTGCATGCAAACAAAGCATCAGGATATGATCTCCTTGTTAAGAATGCATGAAAACAAGAAAAAAAATAGGAAAAAGAGCCGAGTTGTACTGGCAGCCAGCTTTGATTACTGACACTGATGTGCAGTGAGAATGCACTGGGCATGCAGTTTTCAGACAGGTGTTGAACAGTCAGTTCAATCCAGTTCTTTTCTATTTTAGTGACTCCTAAGGCCCTCTTAGTTGATTTTCTCCATCTCTCTTCTCTAGACATAAATAGAACACAGCAGCATGGACATTTAATCGAATTTGCAGTAAGCACTTGCTCCTCTAGATCTTATTTAGTGTTCAAAACCTGTGCCTGATTACAACAAAGGCTTTTTAAAAGATGCAAGATGTGAACATGAGGATGTAAAAAAGTGGTTTATGTTAAAAACTTGACGCAAAGTAAGGTTATGCATCCAATTTCCCAGCATCCAAACAAGGAAACAATGGAGAGGTAAAGTCTGAATGCTCAGAACACACCAAAGTATCTTTGTGGTAAAAAGTGACATCCAAAACAACTGTCCATCTTGCACACTGAAAGACTACAAACAACTATTAGCAGAAGAGAACAAACAGCTATAATATTGCCTAATAATTGATTTTAATACAAAATATCAGTTATCCAGGTGGAGTCAAGAAACAATAGCTCCAACAGTTTCTTTGTGAGAATAACACACAGATGTTGGGGAAGAGTCTGCAGTATTAAAACAAGGAGATACTACTGCTTTACCTGTCTCAATTGGAGGAATCTTGCTTTCAACAGCATCTGACACTGCTTTGTTGTCTTTAGCACAGGATAATTCACCATTAGTTGATTGACAAGGACAGCAACCTATTAAATATATACAGTAATAGGATAGTTAGCTTCCTTCACTACCATAATTTATTTTCCAAGTGTAACAATACATTCTATGCAGCTTTAACTACTATGCTCAAAAATAACCCAAAAGAAGACAGACTTAATTTTTCCAGTTTGTTGAGAGGGTAAATGGGTCACTAATACTAATAGTTCAACATAACACTACCACCATTGAAGCAACAGAAGCACTTTTAGTTACAGGCAAAAAACTAGGAGGTGATCAAAAAGGCTACATACAAAAAGGATTAGAAACACATTGAGTGTTTCTGTTGGCATTTAATCTCAGTGAGACAATTTAGTAGGTAAACAATCTAAGATGCCTAGTGGGCTGCATTTATCACATTCTTATCAAGGCATCGCTACTTACATAAAAATCATCCACTTGTTCACTTACACAACTCTTACAATGGTAACAATCAAACTTTAGGAACACAAACCTAAATACTTGGGCAGTTATATCTAGATTTTCTTCTGTCCTAATCTAACACCTGAAGCTGTAAACTGTCCTTCTCAGAATAACATTTGAAATATTAGTTCATAGCACCCTAAGCCAATTATTCTTTGTACCAATATACTTTGTCTACCTTTTTCTGCAGATGTCTGTGCAGAAGATCTTGGAGAAGACTGTGCAGAAGATTCTGGAGAAGACTGTGCAGAAGATTCTGAAGAAGACTGAGTCGTAGGGGCTGAAGTATGATTCTGCCCACTCCCTTCCACTTCAACCTCCTCCATTGAACTACGTGGTGAGTATGGGTTCAACACCCCATAGCTGGACCCTTGCCTACTTCTGTTCATGCACATCAGTGAGATACCTGACATCAATATACTGATGAACAGTACCACTGCTGTGGTAATTATCTGGTAAGAAAGCAAAGAAAATGCACTTAAATATAGGAAAATAGTTGCACATGTCTGTCTTTCTAACTTCTGTACTTTTCTAAATACACTTACAAATGAGTCTGAACAAGACTATGTTTCCTATATTTACTGCTCTTGCACCTCATGGCACTGAAAGAGACTAATTTTCCTTGCCTGAGTAACTGAGCTTTTTTTGTTTGTTTTTTAAAGTGTGGACCCGTTTCCCATGCAATCCAAAAACATCCCCTCATTGTCTTCCCCCTTCCTCTCAGGATCACCAGTTTCTGGGTTAAGTTCTGCTCAGGTACCTTTTCACTCCAAAGAGGAATGTGCTCTAATTTACATTCTTTAGCCAATGGGGAGCATCCTATTAATTAGCCTTTCCTTCTAATCACCTGCACTGATACCCAGAATCCACTCTGAGGCTATTTAGTATTTGTGAAAGTGCCACATGAACAATCCTGAGTGACCCATGGACTCTACCCATAAGAAAGAGAGGGAGAAAACATAACAAATACCTATGCTAGTACACTCTATATCCTCTGATAAGAGGAACTATTTGCTGGCAAAAATGGTAGTTCAGGGTCTTTCAACCTATGATTGTGCTGAGAAGCCTGCCATAGTGCAAGCAGTTACTGCTACACAGGTGATGCATATCCTATCTATTACAGACCAAAAGCCATTCATTAGATACTGGATAACAACAATTTTAGATAAATATCATGCTAGAATACAAATTAGTCATCAGGAAAAGAGCTCTGTAATTCATTACCACTCCTAAGTTTTTTCTTTAAGAAGCCTACTACCTTTTTTCCTTAGTCATAGCTGCCTAAACGTGAAGGTCCTTCTCCAAACAAATGTTCCTAGTGGCTCATGACAGAAATACGTTTTTGTATCAATCTATAAGCATTCTACAAGGATACTTTTATTACAGTAGCCTGCACTTTGACTGAAAGCTACTTGCACAGGTAGCATGGCAGAAGTCTGAAGTGATGAGGACAGAACATGTTCCTACCTGATGCTTTCCATAGAAAAAGGCAGAGTCAATACTGGTGTTGTTACGTTCACCAACAATTAGTAAGATTCCTACCAGAACTGTTGGGACTCTGAAAGAACAGAACAGGAAGTACATAACATATTTATCATGCTCCTACTAATTCAGCAGGGAAGCATTTGAATTAACTTACCCCCATCCAGCTACGATGATAAACCCAATGGGAATCTTTACTGTTTCTCTCTTCTTCAACAGAAACAAAGAAAAAGATAGAAAACCTAAAAAAACACCAAACAAAACCAAAAGAAAACCAAAATAAATGCCTTGTGTATTATTAAAAAGGGAACTGCTAAGTACAGAGCCTAGAAACTCTATGATGTGACCTGCTCAATAGCTTAAGATATTCTTCTCAGACCTTTAAGTATTCCAAAATCATTTGTTTGACTGTATTCTGAGAAAGTAAATTAGAAATACCCATTGCCTAAAAAATCATGTTAATAGTGAAACACTGAAAAACTGCCAGGACATTTTATATTAAGTATTCACTTCTAAAAGCTAAGAAAGGTTCACAAGAGTAAAAAAGATGTCATAAGAACATTTAAGATACAAGTAACTCATTTCCTGAGGTATAAACAGCAGTTTTCTATCCTAACACTCTTTAGCAACCAACAAATAGTGTTGCATTCAGTTATAACATTTCTGTAAAAACTGACTAGTCCTTTGTAAAGTCTATGATAAATTTAACTAAAAAGTTTTGCATGTTTTTACCTAACTCTTTTGGGAGTATCTTCTGGAACTGCCTAGCCTACTCACACCTCAGCAGCTCAGCAACATTCTCATGTGGAAGCAAAGCTGGTATTTATATTAGGTCCTACCAATCATGAGCTATGTACTTCAGCTAAATAAATACAACTCACTCCAGAAAAACACCACAGGAATTAAACCTGTAGATTCTGGACAAAAATATCTTGAATATCTAAAGTCACTTTTCTTTTAATCATATATGTAAGGTACTCCAAGCTTCTTGAAGCATCTTTCAATTCTTTCTATTTCAATTCCTGCATTAATCTTATGTGCACATATTGCTTTTAGAAACTACAGTTTCCAGGGGAAAGAGGCGTTTAAGCTACCTGGGTATTTCCCTTCACTCTGTATTTTCTATTTTTTTTGTTGCACCAGTTTTTAAATCTACTTAATGCTGAATAATTAAAATCTTAAAACTCTGCATTAATTAAAAAGCATTATTAAGACTAGCTGAAAGGCAACCCCCATATTCACTCTACTTGTAGTTGCTTCTGCCTTGAGAGTGGGCTCTTGTCTCTTGTCACACACCGGCCAGTCTATTGTATCCAGCAAAGGCAAGCCACAGCTGCTCAGCAGAAGCTTCCACCAGCAGCAGCAGTGCCTAACACTAAACCTCAGCACAATTTCAAGGTATTCACATTTGTAGAACTACAAACTAGTGAAAGGAACAAGTACTCTGAAGAATATAATCAACATTATTTCAGGACACTAATCTTTCATTAAGTACTTGGGCTCTGCCCAGGAAAATCATACCCGTCCATAGGTAGGTGCTGTAAAGTGAGCTGTAGAGGAATATAAATACAAGGATCTGGATGGTGATGTCTTTCTCTTTAACAGTGAAATTCCATGCCACCATTCCAATGCAAGCAATAAACTGGAAAGAAAAGATACCATCATTTAAACTGGGAAAGCAGAATGACAAAAAAAAAATTAACAGAGAGCTATATACCTGCAGTGAGCTTTAAACTCCACCCCCAGATGAACTGGAGGGTGATTTTATGAAATGGATACTTCATTTAGCAGTAAAGTACTGCCACAATTGTGTCACCTGACTTTGCTACCTTATTTTCAGGAGGGGTTTTTTGACAGCAAGTATATAGCTCATATAAACTAGAAGTAAGGCAAATCAGGTAATGCCCCAACGTTGTATACCTTAGGTGATGTTTTTGGCAAGTACAAACCACTTAACTAAAATTATTTGCACATGAAAGTGAGGTTAATTGGTGTTTGTTCAGCCAAGAATTGCACCAGTTGTCACACACTGATATTGCATATATGATAATTTTAACACTGAAGGAATCTAAAAAGATAGGCTGAAGTATTGTGGAAACAGTAACAAAATAGTTCTATTTTTTTAAGATGGTAAAAAAGCTTTGTTTCTGTACCAAAAGCTTTGTTGGTACAGAACAAAAGCAAGTGCAGTTCTCATACATGACATTTTTAAATGTGACTCCATGATCAGATTAAAAACAAAACCAACTACAGAACACTTCAGAAAGCACTACCATACAGATGTTATAGAAGCACAGGCTGTTCCAGTAGTGCAGTTGACTTCAAGAGAATAAGGAAGTCTTTAGTGTTCTCTCAGATTAAATAACAATTAAAATTAATCCAGAGCCACTTGGCATTGGCCTTCCCTAGCCACCAGCCATACATTCCCACACATCCTTGCACCAGCACTTGCACCTGCTGATCTCTCTGCAAGAGCTTCAGGGATATAAACCAGTACAAGGATTATTTTTCTATTTAGCTCCTTGAATAGGGTTACTATAGAGTCAAACACAAGCTGCTGCTCCTGGTATTGCTTCAGATGGGCATAATTGAAACAGAAGTGCTCTCAAAAGTATTGGGCAATAACTAAGAAAACATCTCAGAAGCCACCCTCTGTTCTGATTGTTTATAGCTCTGTTTAGCAATCACAGTGCCCACATTAACTATCATTTTCTTCAAGGGTGTATTTCACAGCACTGAAATTGTTTAGACAAGTCACACATTAGATTCACCTGCCCTCCACAGTTTGCTATAAAGATCTCACTGTAAAAATCAAACTTCCAAAATTGTTAAAAACTTAAACCTTAAACCTCACACAACAGCATTCTCCTTATTACTGACCTGAGCAACAAGTAGATGTGTTGTAATCATATGAGGAATCTGTTTGTATTTCTTACTCAGAACAACAACAGTAAGAGACCAGGTCTGTAACATACAAGAAGAAAAATTAATTAAAGAATAAAACAAAACCCAGAAGAACAAGATAAGTATTCTGGCAGATGATGATGAAATGAAATACACAACAGATCTTAGCAACATGACTGCTACAATATGCTGCCAGCCCCTTTGCCTCAGCAGCTGTGGTCAGAAAAAGCATCTTGGTGCACTCATGCTGGTGAAGTATTTCCAGTAAAGACCAAGCACTTGTCTGGAGCATGCAGAAACCTTTTAGTTCCTCAGGACACAAATGACCAAAGTGTAGCCTGGCAATTTAGAATTTAAAATCCACACCCACATTCCCTGAATCTCCCAAAATTATCTGACCAGCAAGAGGTAGCATTCACTTCTGGCTTCCCTTCAGGCAGAGTTTCAAGGCAAGAGGACTTCAGTGAGACAACAACTTCAGAAAATTCCAACTCCTTCCATGGATGGAAGGATGTTTTTATTTTTAAAAAGCAAATAAAATAATCATACTATCTATACTTTCTATAAAACCAAAGCAAAATTGACATTGGACTTCTGGATTACCAACTCAGTTTTTAAGAAAATAATTTCTAGTACAGAAATTTGATAAACAAAAATTTTTCAGGTTAAACTATTTCATTAATGCTCATTAAGACTTCATTAAAAAAATATGCACTGACATTTCTGAAGCTGAAGTTTGTACACAGCCTTCATTACTGTGATATCCAAGCACCTCACTTGGCTTGATGTAACTAGTCTCTGTGGTGTAAACTAGTACTTTAATTCCCCCACACCCTGTTACTAAAACAAGAACACAAACCTAACAAAAACCCTCTCAAGCTCTGCACTAAACGCTCTAATTCAGTCACTCATCTTCCTGTAGAGTGCAGCTTTGCAGCAGACCCACTGCCTAATCAGGATGTTTAACTCCTTCCTCCCCCTGTGCTGAGGATGTGAAGAGGAAGCACAGCTCCTGCAGTGACTCAGTTGCTGCTGGGCTGCCCTGACTGGAGCTCTCTGCGCCTCCCCTGGCAGCGCCTACCAGAGAGATGAGGCTGACGATGCTGATGTCAAAGCTGACGTTCTGCAGGGCAGCTGCCAGGGGGTTGGGGTCCATGGAAGGGATGGTCAGCAGCCATGCAGAAACATACATGATGGGGGCAGACACAAACGTGCTGATCACCATGCCTGAGGTAATCTGCCAAGGGTCAAACAGAAACAACAACCCAGTCAATCGCATCTCAAGGTAAAGAATCTGCTTTCAGGAATACAACTACCGGCAAAATTGGATCTTTGAATTAAACATACCTAGAACTTTCACAAATAATGAGTTACTTCTATAACAAATTATTTAGAAGTTGAGCCAGAAAGTATCTGGTTTATACGCAGAGCTAAACTGAAAATTTTAACAAACTTCTGAAATAGCAGGAGTAGAGTTTCCTACTGCAGATTTCTACAGAGCTTTTTTATGGGCATCAAATAAACTATTAACTGCTGTCCAGGGGTAAATTTACACTGTCACAATTTGCTTTTGGATATAAACATTCACACAATAAATAACTAGAAAACCCATGTAGCTATACAAATATTAATATGCACCAATGCATGAGAAGAAACCATATATATTTACAAGTGATTTCTACTTTGGCTTCTCATTGTCTACTTTCTCAAATTTGTACAATGATGGAAGTGTGAGTTGTTATTCATACTAGAGGCTCTGCTTTAAAGAAATTTCCTAAGTTTGTAGAGTATAAAATTCTATCTTGCAAGATTTACTTTTATTGTCCCTTTTCCTTAAAAATACAAATACAACGAAACAACTCCAAAATAAAAACCATTAAAAACAATGAAAAATCAACAAAAGTGTGTTAATGTCACTTTAAGTGGAAGAAACAATTCTAAAATTTCTATTTAAAGTCAAAAAGGTACCCTCTACTATGTACATATAAAAAAAGTAAAATGCTTTCTATCACAAGATTTAACTGAAGGGCAGCACATTGAATCAGTTAAAGCTTAAGATCTTCCATAGATTTTCAGCTATGACACTATTCTTACTGAAGTCAGTAATGTAATTTCTTTTTTCCCCTACAAAAACATCTCAAAGATAAGTTTGTTGAAAAAAAACAGACAAAAGCAAAACCCCAAAAACCAACAAAGATACAAGTTCTTTATATATGAAGTTATCCTATCTCTTTCTATTAGAGTCACAAATTAAAAAAAAAAAAAAGAGGATGAGGGCTATCAAGACACTTAAGACATCAGGAAAGATCCTGGGAGTACAATTCTAAGATATGTATACTTCAGAAAAGCAAATTCTTCAAGCCTACTTATTTATTTATTTAATCAAAGAAAGTAAGCTCAAAGTTAGGACATATTTGGAAAAGTTTAACTACATACAATTCCTACTTCCATGTTAAATTGACTTGCAAATATTGCGACACCAGGTGCTGCTGGAAAAACTCCATAAAGAAATGCATAGTTTGATAAACTGGTGTGATTGACCACGTTGTCAGTCTTGTCCAAGAGCTCCACCATCTCTCTGCACAGAAATGGCAACATGAGCCTGAAAGAAAAGGGGAAAAAGTAATTGAAAAAATATTACTCAACCTACAATAGACTCTTCTTTAACCAGAAAATGAATAAAAAGAAAATTTAAGGCTTTGAATACTACTTATGAAAAAACATCACTTGGAATGATTGCTTTTATTGTTATCAAAGTATTTCCCAGCTGCTTAAAAATCTTCCATTACAAATTACATTAAAATAAAAAAGGACAAACATATCAACAAACTTGGGTATAGAAGCAGCTTCCCTGACCGTGTAAACACATTCTTTGTACAAACTTCAAATTTAGAATGCCAAGACATTAAAAACTCTCTCATTTTACAGCTGTTACAGTAAAAGTAGCTATAAGCAGTCAGCAGCTCTGAAATTCAGTCCACCTTTCTGCAAGCTGACTGAAATATAATAAGGGCTCAAGCTCAAGTATCCCATGCCAAAAGTTCTGGCCAGCAAACCAGTGACATCAAGGCTATTTCAGCAATAGCCCAGATCTCACACAGACTCAATGTAAATCTTACATAGGCCTACAGTAAACAAAGTGGTAACATTAAATCCCAGTGTTTTTCACAGTTTTTTTCATTACAAAATTTGTCATTAAGCTGGTTTACAGACTAGGTCTTTAGCTTTGAGAGTTAGTTGTACTTGATACTGAAATGCACCTTCAAATTTTACAGTATAAACTTAAAACCCAAACATTCTATTAAGTTAATTGTAGTTCTGTAGGAAATAAAATATTTTATATTAAATAAATGAATATTCCCTGAAATATATTCAAGGGAAGATTATGATAGTACAAGTTCTAAACAGAGCTTGGCATTTATTCATGCTTAAAAGTCAAGCAGTTTTAGAGCATGAAGTGACCATTTTTATGCTCTTCGAGTATAGTTTCAAAGACTTATAGATAAAATAAGGAGAAACAACTAATTTGGAGATGCCAAATAATTTGTTTAAGCCAAATAAAATACAAATACTAATCTAATCTATTTGAACTCACTACTATCTATTTATTCAGTAAATTTTGATTTAAGCCACTAATTCCCCAAATACCCAATTCATGACAGATGGCCTGTAAGCAGTCCATGAAGGCTCAGCACCTCTGAACTTCTTTCTCTGCAGAGCCTGACAACAGGTTTTTAGTCTATTAAATTTCCTTTAAAAATTAACAGCTGTATTTTATCAAAGAGTTTGGGAAGCACTCACTCAAATTCTGGGAGTGAAATGTACTATTATCATAATGTTTTTGAGAGAAAAGCCATCTGACCAGGGTATTCAGAGCTTAAAACATCTAGAGAACAAAAGTATAAGAATACATAAATTGAACTTACAGTTTGGCTGTGATGAGAAGGATCAGTGCAACAAACATACCCTTTGTCAGTTTTTTCGTTTGTCCCACCATAGTCAGTCCAAGGTAAAAAAGTGCAGAGCCAGAAAATGAACTGCCCAGTCCATCAAGGAAGTTTTCAAGGTATTCAGGAATTTTCTGGCCAAGAATAAAATTTGAAGCAATTCCTATGAAGACCATGAATACAATTGGGTTCTGCAAAACTCGAAGGAGTGCTAGGCCCACTATTTTGATTTTGCTCTGTGACACAGTGCGATTATTCCTCCACTTCTGGATTTCACAGAAGATAAACCCCAGGGGGTTTAGCATCATAAGAGATATTGGAGCCACTAGGTAAATGTACTGGAGATACTCTGGGTAAGTGGTTTGATATAAAGCTTCAACTAGAAGACAGGAAATGAAGAGTTATGAGTGATAACACTTCAGCAGAAAAATACATTGAAATACCGAAATTAAATTTTGCTCTCTGAAAACTAAAGAAAATTATTTAAGTTTCCTCCAGAAGGAACTGAAGGAATCCATTTCATTAACAATCAATATAAGATAATGCAGGAAGAGAAGTATGTTCTATCATGTTAGGCAACAATTATCTTAAGAACACATTAAAGACCAAAGATTAACTATTCAATGCTATTTAATCATCCTGCAATTAGCCACCAGAAACAGAAAAAAAGAAAGAAAAGAATGTAACAATTCTGTATTTCCTTTAAGTCATCCCAAACACTGGAAAAATTTTGGCTTTATTTCTGACTAGATTTTCCTCCCCAGAAACATGACAGTTGTGGAGAATTAAATGCACCTTTTCAGGATACAAGTTGCTTCCCATCTTAAGGGAGTCTCACTTCTTTGGAACTTAATCAGTTTCCAATGGGTAAGTCAGGTGTGATCTTTCTACATTGATTCAACACAACACAACAAAGCAACAACTGGGAAAAAATTTTTATTACATAATTATTGGTTCATTCTCTGGGACTATTTAGGACAAGAGTTACTGCTGTAGTTATGGTCCCTCAAGGAACTCCAAATCATAAGCTTTTGCCTTCATTACTACTACATACTTCTGAGTCAAAGAAGAATTGCTTCTTATTTCAAGTTTGTACTAAAGGTGCTTCAAAAATAATGAAAATGGTTTGGAAACATATAAAAGATTCAATTCTAATGTGAATTAAAAAAAACCTCAATGCTTTAAAAGTAGAATGTTCTCTTTTACCTGACTTACAATTGTTATATTTAATAACTTTTTGTTATTAGTCATTATCAATGACAATTATCAATCAATATTAGTCAATATGCTATAGTTATTAATAGTATGTCAATTATAAGATATGTATATATTGCTAATTCTATCATAATTATTACATATAATATGCATTAGATATATACTATGCAATTCATAATTATTAATAACATTATTAACCTTTTCTGAAAAAGTTTTTCCTCGTGACTACATTTTTCAAAATCCAAAGAGTTTTACCTTTGTATTATTTAAGCCTCTGGAATGACAGGAACTTCCAAATGCTAAATCAGCACTCACTTTGAACAGTCTCCTCTTTAGAGCAAATAAACTGACATTCTCAACTAGCTGATTTCTTATGTATATAAAAAAAAAGCACTAAGGGAGTTTTTACTTTTACAGGCCATTATTAAAATACATGTAGAAGAACTAGCTGTATAAAATTCTAAATAGACTGCTGAACAGAAGTACCAGGTTTGGGGTTAGTTACTGCATTGAACAAGCCAGTTTTAAGCACTAAACACAACCTGGTAATCAAAACCACTTTAAACATGCTGGACTTGTTATGCAAATAGGCTTTTTCCTAAAACCTCAAACCTGAGACTGATGTCTTATATTGCTTTATACAGAATGCCCACGTCACTAGAACACAACTCCACCCAAGTCTCGTGTAATTAATGTCTGAGTGAAAAATTAAAAAAAAAACCTTTACATTCTGGTAAAGTGAACCTGTATATTTAGGACAATAAAACAGGTCTATAATTATAAAATTAAGGTCTATAACTTTAAATCAGGTCAGAATGCATTTTACTGGCTACAAAAACTGAAGTAAGATTACTGAGTCAGTGGGTGGAAAAAAAATAAGAAATCAGTCTTACAGAATCCTTAAGGCAGTAAAAATAATCCACAACTCCTACCACTGATGAAAAGTTTTTCTTTTTATTTAAATCACGGTGCCTGCTTGCTGATCATAAGAAAAAACTGAAATCAAATATACTTTAATTTTTTAAAAAAATCAATTCTCCATGTCCCAGCTGCTCAAAAGTACATATAAATCACACACCAGTTGTCCATGCTTAATATAATGAGTATGATTAAAGTCACAGTGACTGTCACCCACACAGCACCTCTGCTACACCTTTGCTTTAACACACAGCTCTAGAGAACACCTGAATCTGATTGTCAGACTTGTATCATTATTACCCCGTAATTAAAAACCCCAAAGCTTTTTATCATAGTAATTCTGACTATATCAGGGGTGTGCTAACAAACCTCTCTGCCAGTTGGTTCTTTTTTACCCCAACATCACTTTTTAATCTAGAACTATCGTAACCATGATAATAGAAAAACAGTGATAAGCTTCAAAAATTTGACTCGCATTTTGATTTCGCTATGTGCAAATCTTTTCAAGAAAGTGCATAGTAAAGAAATAATAAATAATAAGAGTCATGTATTAAAGAAATTACATGGGATGAAGACTCAGGAATTATTAAGAGTTCAAAATGCCTTTTTAAATAGTGTTGGTTTAGTGCACAATTTGTCAATATTGATTTTTTTCTTTTACGAATTTCCACCGCCACAGCATTTAAAACAGTTTTTTCATTAAAAGATCAGGCTTTGTTCAAAACACTATCTCTGCCACATAAAAACAGCAAGGCATTCTTTGTTGACCAGTCCCTCAAACACTTCAGAGAAGCTTGGGTAATATTTTACTAATAGCAAAAAGTTTGCACAGGTGACAGCATGAAGCCAACACCAGTGAAAGTCTGGGGATGGGAGAAGGGAAAGGACGAGAGGAAATAAACCTCAAAAGCCTACAATGTTTCTGTTGCAGTAACTATTCCAGTAAAGCTCTAAATGTCATAGATTTTGTCACTATCATACCTAGAAAAAATATAAATCATATCTTATAAATCATGAAGTACCTGAAGAAATATGCAGTCTTATAAGAAAGTAAAAGTTGAAAGAATGTTTTAACCAGGATACAATGGAAATACATTCAGAGACCCCCAAAATACATATATTAAAAAAAAAAGAGAAGCTCTAATTGGCATCTAAAATGCATACCAAAAAATGCATATACAAAGGTATAATTCTCACAGCCCCATTTGTGGCATACTTCTGATTTCATTCAAGAGGAATAAATCTCAGGAAATGCAACTGAGGGAAACACAGTATTTTCATTTAAAAAAAGTATGCAATTGCATTTGTCTAGATTTTATATTTGCTTGATACATATCAAGCAAATTTGAAGAGAATAAGAAATATTGAAGATTCTCCTGAACATGCTGCCTTGGAATAATGAGAAGGATACTGTTAACTCCTAAAGTAATCTAAAATATGGATCTACTTGTTACATATAATCTGGAATTGCATATTTGACATTGCCTTTGTAGTTGTATTTTCAATTCTGTAATCAAACATCTTGGTTTTTGTTTTGCTAGAACCAACTCGCTCTCCTGTTTTGGTTTAATCTTTCCTAGATGATGAGCAGTCTCAAAGAGAATTTGAGAGGCACTTCAGAAATTATTTCAATTGCATGGAACCTCAATTCAGAAGTCAGTTTCAAATTATGGTTATATAAAAGCAAACACGTCTAGAACAGTGACAATTAATTTTAAAGAAGAAAACGTACTCACCTATTGGATATCCCAGTGCAAAGTCATTGCTTTGTGTAGCAAAAATAGGGTACAAACCTGCTTTGCTAAACCGGTTCTCAGGACTGGCTACCAACAATGTTAAAACACAGACTAAAAAAAACACAGCAGCTTTGGCAACTAAAACACTGTACAGGAAGGACCAATTCACATTAGAAAAATTAAGTACCACCATGTTTTTGAACAGTAAAGCCGGGAGTGCAAAACGGGACACAAAATTTCCCAGTCCTTTGGCCTGAGTTGATGTGATAATGTTGGCTCTTCCAGCTATGTAGCCACAAAGAATTATTCCAAAGCATTCCAACAGGGCTGGGAAAAGCCTGCTTATTGACATAGAAGGGGGATCGCCGGTGGTGTTGAGTCCAGCTTGTCCAGGCAAAGAAAGAGACATGTTAGCTGAAGATGAGAGGCTCTTTGCAGTCAAGTCTGAATAGCTATCCATTTCCTCTGATCACCTCTTCCAAAAGAAGAGTGTGAAATGATCTCATCTGTAAAAGGAACAAAAGTACACTTATTAACTTCATTCCTTTAAGCTTATGCCCTCTTAAATTATTACAGAATGGACAACAGGAATAGCCCCTACAAGAACTGAGCATCAGGAAAGAAAGATAAATGTGATGAAGAATCAAAGCTTCTTCACTCTCGTACAAAAACATTTGGCAAGGTCCTCTTTACCTTCCAGAAAAATTTAGAGTTTAAATTATCATATCACCCTTGAAGCTTGTACTTTGCTTCGAGCAACTTTGACCTCTCCCAACGTTTCAATATCATGTGCTAATGATACACTCTTGAGTTAGCAAAGAATCCACAGGTGACACAGCAGCCAGTGATCTAATTCATTGCACTAGAGCTGGCCCATATTTCTACATGCAATTCCTTAGGTCTGGACCAGGGAAATTTAAGCATGCATGAAGCATTTATTTATAACAGAAGTATCTGCTGACCCCCATTCCTCACTTGTTAGCAGCAATTGCCTTTGGAAGGGCTGATTACAACACCAGAGGTTCTATATGGAAGCAGACATGTAAAGTCTGCAAATCAGATGAAGAGAGTGGATATCAAACACAAATATTCATTGGTGAATAGCAAGGTCCTGCCAGAAACAGATCTGGCTTTGGCAATATAGCTCTGAAACCTGTGCAGTCCATCAGGTAACTGCACATAAAGTTCTGACGTGACTAAATCCTGGAGTACTTCGTTTAGGAAGTCAAGATGATTTACCTCACTTTGTAGGGATAGAAACTAAGGCAAAGGTGAACAGATTTCCCCTAAGCTATTTAAGGTATCAGTGGTAAAGTCAAAATTGCCAAGTCCCAAGCAATGCTTTGTACGGCACAATTTGTGCAAATTAGCGACTGGTTTAAGAGTCTTCCCAGCCTCTTTGTATCCTATCCACAAGGAACACAGAACACACCAGCCACGTAAATAAGCAAGTAAATCAAGTCAGTGCAAAGGTGAGGTCTTGTAAGGTCTGTTTAACACCCTGGCATCCAGCATATACATATTCACAAGCTTCAACTCTTTGACTCATGACTTATTTATGCCTGAGGCTTTTGGTAAGCACTTCTATGATGCTTTGGTAATTCATCCGGACTGAGCTGCTGCATCATCCAGATCTGTCTAGTAGCCTTGGCTATCCCTTCTCCCAAGGAAAATGAGTCTCACTCCAAGTAGGGCTTATTTTAAAGGCTTTACTTTCTTATATTATAGATGATAAATTAGCTTAGATTTATTTGGACCAGGAGCTCAATGTATTATTTGCTACAGAACAATGGAAAAACTTGCAAGAAATGAAGCAAACAACAAACCATTTCTTCTACTAAAAAACTTAAGGACATTGTTTGAATTTGCAAAATGTTCAAAAGAGGACCAGAGACAGATTTCCAACACTGAATTCTTGAAAGAAATCAGCCACATTCTATACTAGCTGCAAGGTAAAAAGCAGGTTTTCAGCACAGCTCCATGTCAAATTCTCCAAGCTTACAGCACTGCACAGAGGTAAGGCTCCCAGCAGTGCAATGTGTTCAACCTACCCACTGCTCTCTCAAGGTACTTTTCTTCAGCAATAAGATACAGCTGAAACTTTTTTAACTAAATGCAACATTTGATCTGTAGTGGGAGTGTACTCCAGCCATATCTATCCCTAAATTCTAGCATTCCTTCTCCTGTGCCTTCCTATTCAAGGCTAATGACAAGCCTCTCTTCCTCCTATATAAAAATCATTATTTCTCTTCACAAAATTGGTACAAAATACAGAAGTGCTCTTGTCCCCATTTCATAATTCAGAACGTAAACGTGACTGACTCTTACGTTGTATCAGTCAATAGCACCTACTAAATCCTGTATCTTCCTCACTAGATCAAAACTGACATGGATACACACCCACACAACCCTAACCATCATTTGTAAGAGAGAGATAGATAGACAGACAGACAGACAGATTCCTGCAGCCCTCCTTCAGCCTACCTTCAACTTCATTACAAGGGACCCTGTCAAGTCATACAGGACAAATTTTTGGTAAACCACAAGAGTTTCAAAGAGAAGAACTCCATCACAGTAAAAGCTGCTCCTGGCACTCCTCAGAGGGCTTTGAGAGTGAATCATCTCTTCAGCTCGAGAGACATGCACATCCCAAACCCTTCATATTTAACACAGAGCATCTATTGCCAAGCAGTGTTTTCCAGAAATGCAAGCTTTTGCATTCTGCTTAACACTCAGCACTTATTGCTCTATAGGATACAGACATTTATATAACTCTTGTGAGATTATGTAATGACTAATCACAGATTTAATATACAGCCTTGTTACACTTCAGGCTTATCCCAAACTAGCGTCTCACAAGAGTGAAATCATTTTCAATTCACTGTTCTTAATGAAATCAGAGGTAATGATCTCATGTAAACCCAAAACCTGATATATTCTACACAGCAATTAGTTTGTTCTTCTAGTAGATGTAGCAAACTATCCAGACAAATGACACTAAAATAAGGAAATATAATACAGTTGCAAGGGAAAGCATTTAGCTTTGACTCCATAGAAGATACGATTTGTAGTCACCCCTTCAGGGATTGAGGATTGAGATTTGAATCCTTGAGAACTCAGCCACAGCTGCATTTTTGGGAACTGGAGGACAACACAGACACAGCTTGTAGGAATAATGCTGCCTTATCTGCTGTCGACTGTGCCAAGCATAGCTGCTTGCAGGCAGACTGTCAGCTTGCACGAGAGGAAGCTTGTATGAAGACCAACAATAGACACAGAGCAAATAACAAGTGCAGTTTAAACTTCCCACAAAACATTTCTCTTGTAGGTTGTCAATATTTGTAAATTCTTAAAATTCACCAGACCAGAAACTCAATTCTCCAGCAGCTGTGAGTTAAGCAACATCAGGTTCCTCTCCGAGTACAGAAATAGAGAAACTGCCTCCTTCACCAAAGGAAGGGGAAAACCCCTTTCATCTTCTTTTTCTAATGAAAGTCAAAGACAGCATGAGTCAATAAAAGAGATAACTTCAATGTATATCTCCCCTCTGGTCTCTCACTCTTAAGTTTCCAACTGGGAATCACTCTCAGGATAATATGGTGACACTGGCAAGACCGTGCACATTGTTCATAAATTATATCCCACAGCATGACCTACTTTAATGCAATGCAGAAACTCTCCTACTTTAACATAAGGATGACACATTATTTTACTCAGGAAAATTAAAATGGAATTGGGGTAGGAAGAGTTACCACTCGTAGCAGCTCTACTACACCATTCTCAGCTAAGATAAGCATGTACTACATGCATTTTCACGTAAAAATTTGCGAAGTCAAAGAGGAAGCAATTTCAGGGAGATAAAATGATAAAATAAGTGGGAAGAAGTGATTACTGCAGTTCCTAATTTCTGCAAGTTAACCACAATTTTTACTTTTCTCTTTATTCGGCTAAGAAAACAGAGAGAACAATATAGCAACAGCAATTAGCACAAGAAATGTGCCACCTATATGTGGAAACCTGGACAATGTCAGTTGTTTTTGACGATCTCATGTCCTTTTCCATCCTTCTCCCACGATGCCATTCCAGGAAAGCCCCTGGCTGTGCAGCAGCTGCGTGCCCTGGGCACCTGGGGATGCTGAGGCCTGCCCGGAGCACACGGCTGGCACAGCTCACAGCAACACTTCAAGCTCTGCAAAACTTTGGCAGTGCAGGAGCTCAGACAAGACCAAATGAAGCAAGAGCTGCCAGCGGCACCAAATGTCAACTCAGAAAATGAATGAAAAACATACCTCCACGTAATTTTCACTTAAGCTGACATTTGAGCTTGTCAACAAATAGGTATATACTTCTGAAGTAAAGAGCAAAACATTTTTCAAAAGGCAGATAACATTTTCTTGCCAGCACCCCTTAAAAAGCAGCTCACTTGCACCACTTGCCAAAGGGATGTAAAATCCTTTGACTTGCAGCCAGAGAGCTAACACAAAACCAACGCCTCTCGCCTGCCCCTTCCCGGCCCATCGCTGCTCTCTTCCCATGGTCATCCCAGCTAGGAGCACAGGGCATTCCAGTCAAAGACCAAAAACCAGCAGCACTACTCTGCGTGACAGCTGCCTCAGCAGAAAACAGCGCCAGAAGCCGGGGAAAGGAGCGGGCAGCTTACCTACTCAGCTTTCGGTAGGCGCCTCCGCACCGGGGTGCGTGGGGAGGGTTTGTGCTCTGCCAAACTCAGAACCCCTCTAAGGCCGAGGCCGCCGGTACCGAGGCCAGGGAGGGGAGGTCTGGCCCGCCCCGGCCCGCCCCGCCAGCGACAGCCCCGCAGCCGCAGCCGGCGGAGCGCCGCGGGCGGGCGGGCTCCGGGCGGACCCCGGGCAGGCCGGGGCTGCGCGGCGGCGCGGCCGGGGGAGGGAGCGGCCGCAAGATGGCGGCTCGGCCGCTGCTGCGCGGGGGTTGCCCGGGTCTCCGCCGCCGCCTCGGCCCCGGGGGCTTCCCCCGCGCTCGGGAGCCGCCTCCCCCGGAGTACGAGAGCGGAACGAGCCCCGGCCGCTCCCGGGGCGGCCCTCGTGGCTGCCGCCAGCTTCCCGCAGCCCCGCGGGCGGGAGGCCGGGCAGGGTCACCCCCCGTTATCGGCCCGAGGCAGCGTCACCTGCAGCTCGGCGGGCCCGATAGCGGCGCCGGCTCCCGGCGGCAGCCTGGCCCTCAACCTCCTACTCCCGTTCCAACTTTCCCCGGCAGCCAGAGCGCTTAGAAACAAAACCCCGTGTTTTCCACGTGCCGTCGGTTCCACAGATCTGACCAGTCAGTCATTTCCCCAGTAAAAACGAAAGGCTGGTAATGACCAAGATTCTCTTGCAGAAAACGAGGACACAGCTTTCTCAAGGCTTTCCCTTTGTCCTGCAATTGAGGGCAGAGCAGTTCCAGCTGCCCTTTTCCTGAGAGCCAAGACAGATTCTGCTGCTGCAGAGACAGCAAGAGTGAATTCAGTGTACCTCATTCTCCCCTCCTGACCAGACTCTAACCGCTTCCCTTACTTGTTAAGTGGTGGCAATAGGTGATCCACTGGGAGCAAGGCAGTTTTCCTGACTGGTGGAATGTCGACCAGTCTGTGTGCTCAGTAGCTTCCCATTCCAAACTTCTAGCCAAAAAAAAAAACAAACAAAAAAAATCAAAAAAAGTACTCAAAAAGCTTGCAAGGAACTTCCAGGGAAAAAACCAACAAAACAAGCCCCAAAATCTCTTTCCCTTTCAGTTAAACCCAAAAAAGACCAAAACAGAATGGAGAATCATCTCAACCAAAAAAGATGTGACTGACATTTTATGAAGCATTGAGTCAGATATGATTTTTTTCCATTGTCAGTTCTGTCCACAAGGTCTACTGTTGAAATGCGTACCAGAAATTTATATTATATAGCAAGAGCAGCAATATAACAGAAATAACTCTTAAGGGGATTAATTGGAAGTCGAGTTAAAAAAAACCTGTAAAGAATGCAGACAGGGACAGAAACTTGTGGGGATAAACATGGCTGCTAGAAACTTTTAGAAGGCAGTACATTGTCTGCTTTAAATTTAATTTAATACTATCATATGTCTGCTTTAACTTTAATTTAAAGATACTGATGCTTAAATTTTATCTTTCTGTACTAGTTGTGTATACACTTACTAGAACCTCAGCTGACATGAAGCAGCACTGTCAGTGCTTGACTCCTCGCTGCCTCTCATTCCTGTCTACATCCTGTCCCAAATCTGGGCCCACACAGCCCAAGCAAAAGATCAGCAAGGGATTATTCCAATGCTGTGCCAAAGTTGATGATGTATGTCTACAGCTGGAAGGTGGTGCAGCTTGTTGGGTAACACTCACCCGCTGGTAACATTAGGGTGAGACTTTGTTTTGATACAAACACTAATAAAGAAGATTCTTTTGTTAATTTTTTCACTGTTGAAGTTTCTCTGCTTGGCACCTGACAAAGAGCACTTTCAGACTGATTGGGATTTGGTTTTGGAAATACAGTATAATAAGGCCTTTCTGATTTTTTGGCTTTCTGTCATTCATTCTTTCCTATAGAAATGACACCTTAGAGGGACATGCTTTGGGGAGTAGCAAGGGAGGAATACCAGACCATACTAAGAACTCTTGGTAAAAATGTATGCCTTCCCTTCTCTTGAATGCATTTTTTCCCCTTTGAAAAGATCATTAGTGCTTTAGCATTTAATAAAGTATTTAAAATACAAGAATCTTTCAGCTGTTTGAAAAGAGCATAGATTTGGCTGGATAGGCTGCTCATTGACTGCTATTGATGTCCACCAACCACCAGCCTGATTTGCCAAGGGATCAGCAGTAACAGGACAGAGCTCTGTTTCCACCTCAGCTCTGGCATACATAGTGTGCTAAATCAGGTAAGCACATTTGACCCGAGTCTTGTGTCATCTTTGGGGGAACACAAACAAATTAAAAGTGTAATACTTAAAAAAAGTAAATAGTAAACAACCTCAAAACCCAGAAAAAGTAAAATACTTGAAAGTATGAAAAGGTAGTATCAAAGGCATGTGAAAAAATACAATAAAATTATTATATCTGCTGTCTAAATAAATGAAGCAAAAGTATATAAATAGGACTTAATAGGGCATATTTCCTCTTGCAGATTTTAATCTTTTAAACCATACTATAAACAGCCTAGCAACTCTCATTGACATGCAGCATCTTCTGAGCTGAACAGAGAAGAACACTAGGGTCTTATCCCTTGCCCTGTTAAGAAACATGAAATCATTATTAACCAGACCGTACCATCAGAATAGCACTGTGAATAACTCAAGCACCAGATTACAGGACCAGTTCTCCACTTGGCTGGGAAATGTTAGGATCCCAGTTTTCTGGCTTTTTTCAGTCTAGATAATTAGCAATGATAACTTAATGTTGAAGTCAAGAAATCTTTCTAATGCAGTATTCAATATACAGGATACTCCTGACCATATCCAAAGACCACACAAAGTCCTGCTTCCCAGAGCAGCAAAGGACAGTATTTTCTTACTGCCTGATACCTCCTCTCTTCTCCCTGAACACTTAACCAAAGCTCCATAGGTGCTTTCTTTGAGCCACGTTTTCTCTGGCCTTGAACATCCCCTTGTGTTCCATTGAGCATCTTTCTGTTCCAACATCCTGCCTTTATAGTAAAGTTTAATTTCTTTTTCCTTGGAAGATCTCTGTAAACTAAGGGTGACAGCCATGGACATCAATTCTCACGGAGTTTCACCCAACCCATAGAAATATCAAAAAGCCCCCATGTATTAATTTAACACCCAAACATAACTACACCCACAGCTATAACAGTGCAAATAATGCATGGGAAAGGCAAGATTTTTGTGTACAACCTCCTGGGAGGACAGGTTTCTAGAGACCATCAGCTCTTTATCACAGCTACCCTCTACCACTGGCAGCTCAGCTCTGGCAGTTGAACTGTGGATCACAGAAAACACAGTTACTGCCACTGCAAAGCCAAGCCTTCCAAAAGCCACTAAACAAACACAAAAATTGTCCCCAAAATTTTAATTCAATCCTCCTGAGCATTCTTTTAACATGACATAACATTGCTTAATCATGAACTACTCTCTCCCTTGATTTTTGTTATTTTTCACTCAATTTGGATGTTTCCATCCACTTATGTGCCACCAAAGGAGCCAATAGATGATATGGGAGACAATTTCTACTTTTTGATCTGGGCAGCAATTTAACCAATGAAAAGCATCTGGAGCAACCATTACATGAGTCATCCTGTGGCTTTCATCACACTCATTTCCCTGCAACAATTACACACACACAGGCTGGGCCCACACAGGAACTGCGAGAGGTTCACTCTCAGTGAGAGCAGGTTTCAGCCAGTGTCCCTTTCAAGGACTGGCAGTGACCACATAGAAACGTTTTACAAAGGCCTACAACTGAGCCACCTTGGAAAGGTTTCCTGGGAAGTCACAAATGTATCTTTGTACTCGGCGTGAAGGCTACTTCACTGGTAAACATAGCAAGGTGTGAAGGCTACTTCACTGGTAAACTCAAGCACTTGTTGCATAACCTGAAATTTTGGGGTATTCTGGAGAAAAGCACTCAAGAATTTACTGGAAGCAATACATTTCTCCAGTTTGTTTCTGAAAACACTAACATTTGATTTGTAATTTTTTTTTTTCTAGAGAACTAGCATGGAAGTTGTAGTCAAATTGCTAGGGTGTGGTGATAACTGAACAACAACCTTGCCTTACAGTAGCAAGTGTCAGGTGAGCTTCAAAACAGCATTATTGATTAAAAATGTGGAAAATTTCTTTAAATTTTCTAAAGAAAATTTTCTTTAGAAAATTTAGAGAAATTTTCTATTCTCTAAATAACCTCTCAGTAGGGTATTAGAAAAACATACCTTTTCTAAGAATAGACAAAAATAAAGAATACAGAATATGAGAAGACAAGAAGAATGTCAGCAAATGCCTCAGGATGAAATCTGTCTGGAAATTTACAGACAACTGTGCACCTTGTTTTCAACAGCATGGAAAAATCCAAGTACCAACACAATAATTGCAGCAATGGATAGAGGCATTAGCCCTTCTTAGGTAATCTCCTTATCAATCACAGGAAAAATACTTCCTCAATGCTCCTTGGCCATTGACAATGAGCCACGCATTATATGAATATTGGATTTACACCTACAGACAATGTGGCTTTGTAACTCCAGTACTGGAAAAAACACCCTTTTCATACAGCTCATTGCTTAACAAGTAAATGGATTATATAATGCACAAGGCAGAATCCGTGCTCAACCTCTGTTTTGACTCCATCCAAAAATGCATGTCTATGGTTATCTAAAACTGTAGTTCAGGGTTCAGAAAGTTTGCTGGTTCGTGATGTCTGCTCTCCTACAGTTGTGCGTAGGACGTGCAGGAAGGACATGAAATGCTTATCAATATCTAGATGTGTCTGGTCACTTACACTGACTCACATGGTTACTGGCAAATAAACTATAGTGCACAATACACAGATGGTTGATTAAGCAACAAGGGAAACCTGAGGAAAATTAATCTGTAAACAGGAAATAGGCCCCTGGATTGTGTCTCTGGAGGGTGGTGTCACACAAAAAGCACTTGTCCCATGAAAGAATTTCTAAAACTTCTGAGGCTTAGATAGAAAAATCCAACACCTGAGAGAAATTCTGAGTGTCCTTAAAGCAATACAGAGATCAGGAGAATGCCACATGTTACTCATAAGCTTAAGTCTGTTAACACAGAAATTATGAGGGATGCATTGGATGTTTACATTCAGTTCAGTTACCTTGGAATACTTTTGTAAAAGATCTTCCTTCTTAAGAAAGCAATTTATCAGCTCATCTATAATTTCGCAGTTGTTCTACCTCATTATCTGCGTTGGTTACGGGAACTTAATTGGTATTTTTCACATAGCATCTTTTGTAAGACAGTGTGTATGCCCAAGCTGGTTTTGAAACCATGTTTACTGTACTCCACTCATTCACTTCCACTTTGTTCTCTGGCTGAGACAATTCCACAGAACTGAAGGTACAATTATAGCCTTCAAAATACTGTATCTGCCAAAAGAAAATACATGAAGCCAGTACAGACAAATTGCAGGAAGTCAAACTAAGACTTTTGCAATAATTATGTATGTTCAGGTGTGTTGAAATAGACTGCTCTAGAAATTAAGCCCGGTAAATATTGTGCATGGTGAAATTCACCTCTCTTAAGCAAAAAATAAAGAAAAGTTCAAATTAAATTATATGGAATTAAATAAAGTTCAGAAAACCCCATGTGATTTTAACACTAGAAGTTTTTTTCTGAAACTGTTTTCAGGGGAGACAAAACGAAGTAGAAGAGACCTCCTAAACATGCAAATTCCATCCTTAATGCTAGGGCATCAACATTTTACTTGGCTCAGCAAGAAGGTAAGTGTGTTAAACTCAAATGCAAGTACTCAAAAATTAGTTACGTACTTAACCAGACCAACTGGGGAAAAAGATGCAAAAGTTAAAGAAAAAAAAAATCACTATTTTGACTTACAGATTACAAATGCTTTAGCTGGAAAATCATTATCAAGTTTTTTCCATTTGCCTCATATTATGGTTAGAGCTCTATCTAATGTATGCAGACACTTAAAATATTAAGTAATTTTATAATAATTATATTAGAGTATTTTCAAATACCAACAGACTAACGGTATGGAGTGAAATTATTAAGAACAGGGCATAAGAGTTACAGCTCTTCCTCAACCTAAGAAAACCTTTTTGCCCATTTTGGCATAGGCAGCTTATTACTTACATGTTCTCAGTACTCTGAGTGCTCAGTCACTGGAAGACCACTCAAATTTGGCCTGAATCCTCAAAACCACCACCAAAAAACCAAACAAAACCAGGAGAGCTATTAGTGCTGCACACAAGTTAGCAGATGCTGCTAAGGAAAACCATTAAACCATTTTGCTCAGGAAAACCATTTAAAAGCAAGCTGCAGTGCTTAAATAAGCTGCTTCTGGTGTGTGACCTGCTGCAGCTGTTGCTTATTCAGCAAGAAACTGATTAGTAAAGAAATCCCACCAAATATCCCACCCCCCTTAAAAACGCCAGCAAACCAACCCAAACAACCCACAAAACCTATTTTGATATCACAAAGTAAAAGCTTTGGAAATATTTTCAGAATGTGACCCACATCTCCGTATCGTCTCTCCATATACTAAGTTTCCATTTGTGGTCGTACCACTATTTTGCAAGCCCCTATTTATTACTTACACAAATACAGCTTAAATGTTGTCCATCAAATGTATAGATTGAAATGCATTGCCTCTTGTGATAGAAATCCAATAGTTTTTTATTTATTTCATATTAATTTCACCACTAAATCCTTCCTGCTACTTGTGTCACAGAACTGTATTAACAAGCCCTCTTCTTCCTGAATTCTCCAGCAGAAGGCTAGTATACCTTCTCCTCATTATGTTCAGCAGTTTGTCACTACATTTAAATTAATGGCCAACAACAATACAAAGAACTTCCTTTCTTAACTTTTCTTATTTGAGTAAGAACTGATTTTAAGACTGCAATATTGACAGAGTAGCTTCCTTACAGCTCTCTGTTACTTCCACTTGGAATTTAAAAAGATATTTTGTTTTAATTCTTAGCTCCTTCTCCAGCTGCAGTTAAACAAACAAACAAAGTTTAAAAAAAATTTTAAAAAAAGCTAAAGACTTGATTTTTTTAGGTCTAATACCGTGCTGCTTTTTGTTGAACTGCAGTGGAGTAGTCAGGTGTAGTACTCTGTTGCATCATTTTAATGCCAGTACTGGAATTTGACTTGCCTAAGAACTGTGTGACTGCCTGAAGAGTCAGGCCGGATGCACCTGGAGCGAAATCGCGGTGGTGAAACAGCGCGTAGTGTTCCTAAAGCGCTGAAACGCGTGTGGCCTCGCGGAACGCTTTGGGTCGAAGGGACCCGAAAGATCGCGCAGCTCCAGGTCCCCGCCATGGGCAGCAGGGGCAGCTGTGGGTGGCCAGGCTCGGGGAGCAGGGCAGGGCAGGCGAGTGGCGGATGGCGCACGCCGTGGAGCGGCGCTGAACGCTCCCGCTGCCCGGGCCCGGGACGGGCGGGAGGCACCGCGCGGCCACGGCGGCACCGCAAGCGCGGCACAGAGAGAACGGCCGGGCGGCGGCTGCATCACACCTGTGCCCGCCTGCCCGTAGGAAAACAAACACACACACAAGGCGTCTCGTTTTCTGATGCATGTTTGGATGTGGACTAGACACGTTCTCAGTTAAAAAATATATTTTCAATTCCTCCCCTTGCTCACAAGTAGCCATATGTAAGAGAGAGGGAGGAATGAAGGTTCTGGCACACACGGTGATTCTCTTAAAGCACACAGCAGGGTATTGTTTCTAAATCAGCAATAAACTGGAGCAAACACACCAGCCCCCCCAGTTGACTGGCACTTGGATGAAAGCACAGCAGCAGTCCTGCAGGCACAGCTCAGGAGATGAAAGTATCTATTTAGAAGAAAGGATCATGTATCTGTCTGATTTCAAACAAAAACTCTCAGGTTTCATAAGGCACCCAAGCTCCTGGTCAAATAGCAGAAGTGAAAGTTTCTGTTTTAAGTAAGGAGGGGAAAAAACTTCAACAGAAGGATTTCAGCAGTTTGCAGTGAGGGCTGGTTTTTGAGACAGCACAGAAAGTACTGATGGGCTCTGCAGTCCCTGAGAGCACAATGATCTATCTACAGGTACACTAGTTCCAGTATCAAAATACCTCGACAGGCTGGGGTTTCAGCCTGGACTTTCACCCACAGCCTTTATCTTGCTCTCTTCAAAGTGCTCTGATTGCTTCAGCTGCCTTTGGCTCTCATGGCTTGGTAGTGCTCAGCCTTCAGATGCAGGGGCTCTGCTGCTCCACAGGGCACACGAGGGCTCACCACTAACTCTGAATTCACTAAAATTTCTGCTAGAAAGGAGAAGGACAGGAATGACTCATTTTCACATCGCTGTATACGTGAACGCTTCCTTCAACTTGGGTTACACCCAACACCCACTGCTTAAACAGCCATCTTTGCATCAATACAAAAACATTTTCAGAAGGGAACTGGTTACAGGCCTTATCGTGTACAGTGTTCACATGAGGTTGGAGCCAAAACTTTCTTGTGTGGAGGGCACATGCAAAAGGTAGCCAAAATGGCCCCCTTTGAGAAGGGCATTGCACAGTGATAGAGCCCTGCCCCAGCTACAGGGAGAGATCACCAGTTCCTGTTTTGCAGAAAGAAAGGATGGACAGCAACCAACAGCCCTCTCAGTCCACCTTTAATTTAAAGGTGCTTAGGCAGAGGCATCTCCTGTATTCCAGCAAAAAAAAAAAGGAAAATAAATAACAAGAAGAATCCCACTTTGAAAATGAGAAATGTATCTATGTAGGCTAAATCTCAGCATTCTTGAAAAAAAAGCTTTTTTTATCTTCAAGAAAAAGAAGAGTGGTAATAACAAAGAAGAAATGTGATGGGAATGATAAGAGCCTTATTGCAGTATCATATAGACAGCTTTCATGATAGATTGCTATTTTACATTTTGAATGTAGCTTCTGCTGAAGTCATATATCATAAACCACAAATATGTTTTAGGATTAAAGAAGAGATTATCTGATGTTGTTGTTCAGTGAACAGATAGATATTGGACACAAGGTAATGTTAGCAGCAACTACCCAATTTATTCTCTATGTTTAATCAAAATATTTTTGTGCCAGTCATCCTTTCCTCGGGATTGTTTCTGTACCTGGACTGCTGCTGAAATCCTTAGATAGGTTAAGAGCTTGATTGCCAATGGTCTGTTTCATTAGTTAACCTAAATACTATATTTACAGAGATGTATGAGCTAATATTTAGTTCTGAAATCAGTAATTTGCTGGGACTAAGTTACTATGTTCAGTGTAAAATGGAGTCAGACTGGGTGAGAGGGCAGCAGCCTGTGCACAGGAGGCAGGAAGGTCATTGGAAACTGCTGAACCATGATCAAAGGAGTTGCGTATTTATGTGTGTGCTGTGTGCAACACAGGAGCCTTCCTGCAACTGCAGGGAGCAGTCAGAACTGTTTTACAGGGTAGCCCATGGGTTTCTTTTAAATCAACAGAATTTTTTGAGTTAAATGAAGGAAGGACTATGTTGTGGTTATGACAAGGTCACAGAGTGCTCAGCTCAGTTCCCTCTTTCTGAAGCAAGCAAGCAATTTGATTTCTTGAAAACTAGAAAAAACCACAATTTCTTTGGTAAAACATGCCACAGACAGTCATACTATGATCAGATTCATACCTCTTGTGTTCTCAATCAAGGCTTCTGCCACTGAGATGTGCAAAGGTCTCACAGCCTGCTGAGCCAGCTCCTTTACAGCTCACCAGCTCCCCCACCCTCCACCATGGTGTCTCTGTTTCTATAGCTCAGGCATCAGGATTGCTGGGTCTGCAGGCTACACAAGGGTTGGTGGTCTTCTAAGAAAGTGGTCTTTGTCTCAGTCAGTCTGTAAAATGAAGGTATCAAAAAGCAGTCCCCAGAGATGTCAAAGGATCTGCAATCTCCATGGGAGTAAACCTGATGCTTAACTCTTTGCAAAATAGATGAATTATAGGACAGAGCTTTTTAGCTTTCTAAATGACACTTTTAACTCCTGAGGAGAAGCTAGAAGTGCAGCCTGAATTTGAACCTCCTGTGGACTTTTATCAAAGGGTCTTTGATGAACCTAGTCCACATTATCTGGAAAGCTACACCTATGATAAAGAATAGGGCTCCAAAGTCAAAAGGAGGGTTTAATTTGTTTCTTATTCTCTGGCAGCTTTCTGCCTTGTGAGTGGAGACACAACAAATAAAAATCTACACTTACCAACAGTGATTTTCCATGTCATCTTCCCCAGCAAGTGCCTAGCTTGCCCTGCCAAGAGCCAATGGCCACAGCTCACCCAACAGCAACCTACAAGTACAGCATCACAAAACACTGGTTTTCAATAATTCTTTATCCTAAAGTAAACTCATTACTTCTCTTTATCTGCAGGTGTCCTTCACTGTATGTAGGACCCAAGTGCTCTGAGAATTACTGCTGTGCTGCTGTCCCATGGCAGACAGGAGAGGGGAACAGCTCACCCTAGCTCCTGCCAGGCTCACTGCTATGCTCCTGCTAAAGCCAACAAGTGCTTTTGTCAAAGAAGTAACTGTGTTTGTCCTCAATGTAACAGTCTGCACCAACAATTAAATAAAAGTAAAATTTATTTGGTATAGGACAGAAAAATAACAAAATCGCTTACAAAATAAAGGTTAAGCAAAAAATTCACAGAATTAGATTAATATTTTATAAAAAGCTCAAACTTTAAACATCTGATAGAAATGTTACTTTTTGCTCAGCCTGTTTTATGTTTTAGATAACCCTCCTGTGTGGCTTTAAAAGTCCAAATTTAGATGTCTTCCTCTGCATGCATTAGTTTACACTAAGGAATATTTACCATAGACAAACTGTATTTCAAAATGGCAACATACGTAAAAGGTTACTCCCTTAAGACATGCTGTTTCCATTTTTGCTTTTTACATCTGCACACCTACCTGGTGCATACTCACTGAGACCATACATACATGCCCTGCTTCTGCCTGAGTTATTCCAATACTCCCCTCTTTGCCAATGCTCCAGTCTAGATTTTATCTGAATGGTCCAAACGCATCCATCTTACAGGCTACAAGACTCCTGGTTTTCTTCCAGTGTACATGAAGAACCATTCCATGAATTTGCCCTTAAAGTGCTCCTGGATATCTTAGGTGAGAGATTCTCCTCATTTTCTGCTGAATACCGTTTGAAAGATGAAGGCTCACACAATCTGTGTCACGTGGACTCAATGTACCGCTGTGCCAGGTCCTCGCACCCAGCTGTGAGACAAAGGTGTCCACACCATTGCCATGTGGAAAAGTGCACTTTTTATACCCTATTTTTTACTCTAGTACTGGTAACAACATTCAGTTGGCTTTTATTTCCTTGAGCAATCTTCTCTTTTCCAGTGTCCTGTGGCCAAGGGGCCCTCTCTAGGTCTCTCAACATCTGACATTCTGCTTAAAATAATCTGTTTGATCACTCAACTCCATTCTTTGTCTCCAAGGCAAAAAGTACCCTTCCTATTCCCATACTTCTGTACAGAAGATTGTTGTGTTACAATACATATGATGCATGATAGCAGTTTAGCTCCTTTATCCCCTGCTCCAAGACAGATCTACAAGTGTCATGCAAACAGCTGATGCTGCAAGGAGAAACTACTGCCCAGTTTTTTAACTGACAAGATAAGGAACTTCTTTCACAGTGCTGTCTTGCAAAAAAGAAAAAACAAACCTTATGATTCTTTTAGTGTTGGGAAATGCTGGATTTTAAACAAGAACTTTACCATGTTATTTATTTCATTTATAGAAATAGACACTTCCTGAATCACAAGCTGAGTTTCCTTTAACAACTCTGAACATTCATCATTGTGACCTCTTCTCCCAGTGGCTGGTGCAGAAAGTCATAACAAACATAACACATGCTTGTCTTCCAAAAATATAGAGCAGAAATTATTTTTACATGGTACAAAAGTTATTCTCATTTTATTTATGGAGTTGAATGAAACAAAAACAAACATCCGTGGCTGTTGTCACACAGTGCAAGCCTCAGTGGTAAAGTAAGAAGACAGGTTGAGGTGTGAGGGTTTATAATACAATGCCATTGAAACAAACCCAGCAAATCTTATATGCAAGCAGTGAATCCAATTTACTTCTGTAACCTCTGCAACCACACTGACTGAAGTCAGCTGGGCTGTGTGGACAGCAGCATCAGACACTGGTTTTGGGACAGGTCTGAATTTTGAGAGCAATACCAACAACTGATTGTGAAGCCAACCAGTGCCCACATACACCTCACCTGCACACTGATCCAGTGGCCTCTCCACACACTGAGCTCCACCTGGAGTTAGCAGATTGAGCACAACCACAGCAGGGCTTGGCTCAAACACTGTAAAATGCTACTGTCAGCATTATGTACTTAGGACCTGGAAGAGCAATGTCTATTAATTCTTCTACTGAGACACAGAAAAATTGACTAAAAAATTCATAAGGCACCATTGATTCAACCTGTTTTGTATTATTCTTTTTTAACACTTCATAGTGAAATAAATACTTTAATACTGATCATATTGTAAATAGCTACTGCTACATGAAGCAATATATTGAATGATAAAATGCTGCACTGTTCTGGAATATATCTAGGGACTTTTACAGCAAAACATATAAGTGGAAATGCTGTTGTTATCTGAAAAAAATGCCCCTTTCTGCAGTATTAAGCTATTTTACATGTACACCAAACATCTATTCTGAAGAGTTTTCTAGAGTACAAAATAATTTCTAAAACCTAAGCAGCTCAGGATTCTTGGCTTGTTAACTGGGGGCCTTTTACATAGGACATTTTAAAGTGAAACTGAAGCTGGTTTTCCAAGTCTTTGGTAGTGGTCCAGATTTCTGGTCAAAAAACCTTGCTGAAATGATCAAGTACAGGATATTTTGAATTATACAGAGTATTGGAAGAACATTGGGAAGCATTTTCATTGACTTACCAAAGTAAAACAGTTATGTTGGAAGCAGGTAAGTTATAAAAAAATATCATTTCTGGAGGGTTGGGGGTTTTTTTTGGCTACATAGCTATTTGGATATTAACAAAGATTTGGCAAGTCAAGGTACTGAAAATATTGTATTCTTAAATTCAAACTATTGTTCCTCAGAAAGGTATTAAGTGCTTCTGTTTTAAAATACGAATACAATAATTTATCCTTTAAGTTATTAGCCTAAAAATCTTATTTGGACTTTTATTCACAAAATAATATCCCAAAGAGACAGGCACTTTAAATGACATCCATAAAATACATATACAAATTCAGCATTGTGCCAGGTTTGATCCCAAGGTGCACCTGTCACATGGAGGTCCCACCAGTATCTGTTTAAGGAACTCTTACAGCCACGATCCTGCAACTGGATGTAGCTACATCCCTGCGCCTGCGCATTTCATTGCAGGTTCAAGACCATGAACAGTAACTAAAAATAGGTCACTAGATACAAAAATGTAAAAAACAAGTACATAATCAATGCTGTCACAGCTAACAAGATTTTGTAAACAAACACTGAAAAGACCAAATTAAATTTGATCTGGCCAAATCCAACTCTAGTCTCATTCCCTTCAATGTGATGCCCAGGCTGCCAGGCAGAAAGCGGATCTGCCCCTCCCTGCTCACAAACAGAGCAAAAAGCCCTATTCACAGACATTTCAGCAGGGTCCAGACTCTCTTTGGCTAAATTCCCCAGATTTTCAAGGACTTACCTCATTCTACCCACAGAGTGTACTTAGGATATCTCCCATGCTAGAGAAACATTTTCTTAACCTACATGACTAGTTTCTATGTTTTATTTTGGGTTTTTTTGAGCAACACCCTGTGAAGCACAGCTGCTGACACAGGCTTGGTAGGGATCCCAAGGAAAACACTGAAGAAACATACTGCTGATGAGACTGAGAGGATATTTTTCAGAGGTCCAATTAACAAAGAGCTATCATTCACCAATATTTCAAATCCAGAATTATAATCTTCCTCTAATTTCCAAAGGCATTTTATACACACTTAGACGCACTTGTAAAATTCACTCATACAATGAGCTCTTTTCTCATACACAAAATTCAAAAGCCATTAAACATATTAATCACTTGCCACAATGTTAGAATACTTTACTCCTTCTATCATAAGCCTTGCAGCTCTCTGTAGAGACTCCTTTCAGCCAAGTTTGAAAGGACAAGCTTCATAGCCAAATCTTTCCATTTCTCTTGAACCAGTGCAGATAGCAAATTCTGGATGCTCCCACTTGAATGTACAAACCCCAGACCTCTCTCACAACATCAAAGGGCTTTCACTGAGGAACATTTTTGACCTCAGCTGCTCTACAATAATGGAAGTCAAACACAAGCTCTCTGAGACTCGTGAGCTAAGTGCCAAGAAGCTTTTAAAGTCAAACCCCATCATTTAGTTGTACCAAAGAAACAACTGGGAAGCAGTCTGTGGAGCACTGGCACTGGTGATGCTTTACAGGAGGAGCCTGCAACTACAATAATTGCTGTGTTTGCACTCAGACTACCGTCTGAGGACCCCTCACGTGCACTATCAGGCAGAGGGTCTTACAGCAATCCAAGGCACAGATGACATGATGTGGGTTGGTCCACATAAGAGTAGGACAGAATTAGGTCACAGAACACATAACACTATTAAAAAATAGGAAAGAGGGTTAAAAAAATATATTTTTATGCTGATGAATTCTTCAGTTGTGCTTTTCTTTGGAAGATTCTCTGCAGATAAAAACAAGGCCAGGGACACTCCATCCTTGAGGCAGGATGTGTTGTGCATTGTTAAAGATTTGCTTGACTAAGCTGAAGTAAAAAAGTTAAAGATGAACTCTTTGTCACCATGTAGTAGGTCTATGGCTTGCAGAAGCAGATAGGCTGAGTTAGGCATGCAAAGAAGGATCCAGGGGACTCTTGGCTACACATTTTACCCAGCAACTGTTTTTTTAAACATCAAATACTTTATCATTAAAATAATACAGCTACTGTACCCAAAGTGATTGAAACAGCTTTGTTCAAACTCTATCAAATTCAAAGCCAGACCTCCCACAGAGCTCTCCAGGGGACGGGGTTGGACATGGTAAGCACGATGCACGTATGTTCTGTAGGGTCCACAAAATGCCTGCAGTTTAAGCGAATAAAATTCAGAGCTTTGAGCAACTATAGTTCCATAAGCCACATCTATTACTCCTGTAATAGACTGAAGTTTGTTCCAGCTGACAAGAAATCAATCAGGACAGACAACTTTCCAGCCATGTGGACAGGAGAGCTGACTTGAAGGAAACTTGAGAGCAGATGTCATCCAAGGATGGGCAAGAACCCATTTCACCTTGGGATAGGCGGGAGCGGGGGGGCACCTCTTTCTTTTCGGACAGAACCACCTAAAAGAGAAAGAAGGGTTTTTTGTGTTACTCCTCCTGAAATACTCCTTCTTTTGAAGGGGGAGTTTACATCCAAGCAAACAATTCAGTAACTGGTGAAGATCTACTAATTTTCATGCCTGGCTGTTAAAAAAAACCAAAACCAACAAATCTTTGTAGAGTTCCTGGTTAGTTTATTAAACAACATCAGAACTTTGAACACTGTAAAATAACATTTTTAACTAATTCTATCCCTAATGCCTGGAAAGCATATGTATTTTGGTCCATTTTCCCCTTCCTAAAACAGACTGCTGGTTCCTGTTAGCCTTACTAATTTATGTGAACACACAACTTCTCAGTGCTACTTGCCATACATGCAATTCTCAACAAACTGGCAAGCTCTAAACACAATAAAATTTCAAAGCTCTTAATGTTTTTCCCTATACAAAAATCTTCACATCAAACTCACAAAAGAAAACACAAAAAAATGCACATGTTACTTTGCCTTCCTTTGTGGACTAATACAAATGGGATGAAAGCTAACAGGGCAAAGTGAACAGTCAGAGACTAACAGGAATCTCTGCTTCAAACCAAAACTTCATCATCTGGAAACAGGAGAGAAGCATCTGCATATACAGATGATTACAGGATAACTGTGAGCCACCAACGTCACTGGTTGTAAAAGAAGTAATTGATCCTTGGGTGTATCAGGCAAAATACCACAAAAAAAGATAGGAAACATTCATGCTGCTGTAGAAAGCATGTTTGAAACCTGAGCTGGAACAGCATGTAACACAGATTGGAAAAGACAAAAACAAACAGAAGTGTATACCTAAGCAGCTCTGCTAATCAGAGAACATGGCTTGGAAGCAGAGTGTAGTACATCCAGATTTATTCAGCCCAGCAAAACAAAAACTGAGAGGAGGATATGACTGTTGTCTTAAAAAACATGAAGAGTTTAACACACAAGAAGAGAGGAAATCTAAACTCAAGGATGATGCTGGCACAAAAATAAATGAGTTGTGCATGAATTTAGATGAGAAACGAAGAGAAGGTTCTGAGGGATTTTGTGGTTCTGGCTGCCTAGAGCAGAAGGGCTGACTATAATGGCAGAGTTGGTCACTTACAGTACATATTTCAACTTAAAAAACAAACAATTCCCCACTCAAAAAGTTTTAGAGGGCTTGTACCTATGAACTTGCAGTTAGCTTTTCCTGTGTGGTGAGGAAGGATGACCAGACTGTTAGCCTGAGAACTCTGGAAACCTCAGCATCCAGTCTTTTCCCCATGCACTTGGTTTTAGGACAATACACTGAAATTCCAACTTACCTCTACTGTCATTTCTTGCTAGTTTACTGGGATAACTTCTGTTCATGGGTACATATGGCTCTGGAGGTGGCAAATCAGATATCGGATGAAAAGAAAATCTGCTTTCCCATTCATCTGAAAAAAATCCCATGCAATTTACTCATTAGTTTTCTGACATAGCTTAGGAAAGTCAATTGACACTGACATCATGTTTAATGCATGTTTTAAATTGCAAAATGCTTACACAGCTGCATACTGAACCAGCATTCTCTTAGGAAGTCAGGGAAGATGATGCTTTAGGTTAATTTGGGAATGAAAATTTCTATCAAACTGATCATTTTGCCAGTTTAATGCAAAATTATAGATCAGGAAAGCAGCCATAATTCCACTAAAATAAGTCTTACTCTCCCTTCCATGTATAACAGATCTGCTTTTTTAACACACACACACATATATGTGCTACCAGAACTGCCTTGTTTCACCTACTTCAAAACAGTATTTTGCTCCTGGTATAGAATTTACCAATATTCAAGTATCATTGATATACCAAGCTCAAAAGCATAATTAAAAGCACACTCCTATAAGCACTGTTTCTTCTCTCTTAATATTTATACTGGAAGAAGAAAAATACCCATTATGGTAAAATTTATGACAGAGAATCCCGTATATAACTAATGTCAGAAATGGAAAAACATATCACTTGAAGCTGTATCTCTTTAGACTACAGGGGCCCTTTTGCTGTACTTACTGAGTCTATAGAATTTTAAGTAAAGCAAGCATACTAGTTTCCTCATTGAAATAATAGGAAATGTTCCAAGAGCTCTGTTCTACACCTGATTTTGAAAGCCTAAAGAAGAAAGTATGGGCTAATTTAAACTTTGTAATTTCTTTACTTGCTTGCTTCAGGACTTTGCAACCATAACTTTATTGAGATATTGCTGTATTTTACTGCATAATGTAATGAACAGCTGAGTAAGTTCCACCTGGCATTTGTACATGTGGTTATTTGCTGGATCCAGTTTTTCTATGTTTACTTCCAATGGCTGCAATCAGAAACCAGTGTGTAAAGAAGCTCCATGTTCTGAACCCTGCAAATGACTTGTGTAGGAAGAAATATGCCTGTGATCCTTCTGCCTTACCTGATGTGTGAAGATGTTTTAAAAGCATGAGTTATAGTTTCATTTTCTGTTTGCTTTTTTCTAACCTTATAAATGTCAGGAATACCAATTTTGGCCTCACATAATTAACTGAAGGATTTATCTGTTCTATGCAAATAGAAAACAATTAAAAAGAAAAGCATGACGAATCTTTAAAACACAGCAATTTTGGACCTCATCTTTTTAATAAACACTAGCAGAAATAGATACTTGACATTTTCAGCAATGTTCTGACAATCTCTTCCCTCATCTGTTTTTCAGCTTTTGAGTCATCTAACTTGTTCCGACTTCCGAAGTGTCAGTGTATCTGTGGTTTGAATGCACATTAGAGCTGAAACAATTCCCTTCCTTTTTTCAGGGAAAAGGGTTTGAAAAAATTTTTCAAAGGGTTATTTTGGAAACTGTATTGATGACTTTGCAATTCTGCTCTATGTATGGCATATTTATTCTGTTCTTACTTGCCAGGGTTAACTGAGACCCAAGCGACACTTCTGTTGGTCAGAAATCAAAGGCTGCCGCTAGAAACAAAGTCTGTATCCCAAACCTCTTTTGAGGTATTAGGGCCAAAAGCCCCTACACCTTCTCTGTGGAGGGCAGAGAGCTGGGAGGATGGCTCACCGTCACCTGGATCCTGGAAGCCGTTTCTGACAGCTGCCGAAGGCGGCGGTGGCGGCGGCGGCGCTGCCGAGCCGGGCCGGTCGGGGGGCAGCGGAGGCCGCGGCCCGGCCCGAGCGCTGTCCAGCCCTGCTCGGGACGGCAGCTGCGGAGTGCTGGGCAGAGCCCTCGAGGTGCTTCCGTTCCTGCTGATGGGAGGAGGCGGTGGCAGCGGGCCTAGAGCAAGGCAAGAAGCAAACACACAGATGCTGTTAACACCAGGGGTTACTCTGCCAGTGGAAAGCCCCTGCTGGCATCCCAAGGCCTCCCGCTAACAAAAAGGGCTGCTTCAGGACCCTTGGCCCCAAGGGGTAATGGCTCTCAGCGCCCACTTCCCTGCTCTCCAGGGCTCTCGAGGGATTTAGTGTTGATTTGCAGAGTACAGCTCAGAGGAGCAGGTGTATCTAAACATAAACACACTGCAGTGTCCATGCTCCTATTCTCCTCAGCTACATAAGCCTCTGTAAAGGTCCTGGTCACTTCTTTTAAATCACTCTAAATTAACAGTGGCCACGATAAGCAGAAGTCACAGCTGGAATTCGGGTTGCTGTGGAGGTCCAAACTATAACACATTTCCTTTTTATGGACCACTGCAAGGCAAGAGGACATGCAGCAGAAGACACCTGCTACCCTCCGAGGCTCTCTGTCCATAGGGGTGGTTCCCTCTGGGTGTGTGGTGCCCACAGGGGAGCTCTGCCCGGGAGTGGCCGCGTGAAGCAGCAGCTCATCAGCTCACTCATTTACAAACAAATGAGCTGCATGACAGGTTTTTCAGTAGTTGGAGCATATCTGTCTCCCTGTAAGCTGGAAACAGACCTCACACATAGACTGGCATTTCCAGTGTTTGTGTATCTGTAACTGACACAGACCTGACAGGTCAAATACGAAGGCACAGCCTAAGCAACACAGACCCAGGGCTGCCCTGAGGGCAGGGGAAGGATGCTTCTACAAGACAAGTAAATAAAGACAGGAAAGCTGCTTCTGCCAGGGAGACAAGTGCCCGTGGTTAGGACACAAGAAGGTGAAGCAGAGGGTGTGGAGTGTTACGCATGTTCAAAAGTCTCACTAGCTCTGTTTGGTGCAGTTGGGCAATTGACAATTATGTTAATTTTCAATAAATGCTTCCCTGTCTTGATGAAATCTATCTACAGACATGCACTTTGAAAAAGAGAGCATGTTGTGTCTCCAGCAAAAAGCATTGAAAAATTTCAAGAAACGTGCTATACTTTGTGTATTTTTTCTCCCCTTATTTTACAAATTATTGAAGTTTGCCTTCAGGGAATGGTTTCAAAGAACGAGAAGCATTCAACAACTTTCAGAATAGTTTTGCTTGCTCTCTCTAAACCTAGCTAAACTCCACTGTCTATACTGAACTACTGCAGAATAGTGCATTCATGTTTAGAATGTACTGCTACAACTTCCTTCTACTTACTGAGCTGGAATTGAGCCAGAAGAAAGTTAGTGCAGGTTTGCTAAAACCATCTGCCAAAGAAAAGGGTCAAGTAGGAAAGCACTGGTGGCAGCCAAGGCCACCACAGAACAAACTCTTGGAAGTGACTGAATAATTGCAGACACTCTCTGCAACTTTGATCCATCAATTTGGTCAATTGTAATAGGATTTCTTTGATTTATCTACTGCAGGCTGCACTAGCATTGTGCCATCCTCTAGGCTGGCAACCAGCTCCACAAAGCACAGTTACAGGGCCACTATTTTCTGTACAGCTGCTGTAAGTGTTGGAGCTCCAGACTGGTTCAAGGAGCTGGAAAGCAACACAGCTGTCTGTAAGAGGTCCCCACAGACCTGACATTCATTTCTATTGTCTAGGACTGGGCAGGCTAGAGATGATTTCTGAGTTTATTCCAAAGGATGAAATGAAAGGCAACTCTATGGAGTTTCCCAGCAGTATCTTCTGTGTAATGCTTTTCTCCACCTGTTATAGGGCTTGATTGTGCCTAAATTCTCTCATCTCAAGGGACAACTATCAGGTATCAGAGAGCTGAGTTATGATGTGAAATTCTTAAAAGTTATGAACAACAGTTGTCACAGAGGACAATGTACATTATGAAATTGGTCAAAGGAGACGATTCTACTCTTAGTCTAATTTGATATCTACATACGGTAAGTAATAACACTTAGTCACGCTGTAACAAGTGCTCTTACATTTAACAACTCTTGGCCAGGTCTTTTATTAAAGCTATTGTATTTGACTGTGCTTGTGTCTCTGAACACGTAGAGGTCAGGTTCTACAAACCTCCACTCGCGAGAACGCGACCATTAACTCACACTGGTTGACTCAGGAAGTCAGATGCTGTCACTTTACCAGAAGGTGCTTTGCATCAAAGAAGGTAATGGGGAAATCCCTTTGCAACCCTCGTCAATTACAGTGACTATAATGAAAGTTACCAAGATCTATAAAAGCACACGTGAGAACACTGGTGATGTACTTTGACTTTCCATAAGCCACCTTGACGCCCACAAACCCTCGCTTCCAATCACAGAATTCCTAATGCCTAACAGGGATGTCATCCTGGGATGTGTTTGTTCTGCATGTGAAACTGGCTCGGGCATGGCCAACGAGCGCCCTCTCCCCGTGCCCGCTCCCTACCTGAGCGGCCGGGCGGCTCTCTGACGGGCGGCGGCGGTCTCTCTCCGGGCGGCGGGGGCAGCGGTCCGGAGCGGCCCCCGCCGGGCGCCGGGCACGACCCCAGCGAGATGTTCCTCTGCGGCAGCCGCGGCATCTCGTCGCCGCCGGCGGGGGCGGGCGGCACGGGGGGCGGCCCCGGCCTGCTGGGGGGCAGCGGGGGCGCCGGGGCGCCGAGGGCGGGCCGGGGGGCGGAGGGCACGGGCGGTTTGCTGTTCTGCGGCGGCGGCGGCGGCAGAGACGCCTCCCGGGCGGCGGGCGGCCGGTGCCCGGCGGGGGGCGGCGGCGGGGGCGGCGGTTTGTCCTCGGCCGGCCGGCCCGGGGTGGGCGGCAGCGGCGGCCGGCCCGAGAAGGGGGACGCGGCGCCGGGGCCCGGCTGCCGGAGGGGCGCGGCCGACCCCGTGGCCCGGCTGCCCGGGAAGGGCGGGGGCGAGGGCCCCAGGCTGGGCTGCCGGCTCACCCCCGGCACCGGCGGCGAGCCCCGGTTGTGCAGGCTGGAGGCGATGGGCCGGGGCGTGCTGGGCACCGGCGGCGGCGCCGCCTCGGGCTTCGAGCCGGCGTCGGGCCTCGGCGGCGGCACGCGGCTCCTCTGCGGGTCCGGGGCGGCGGTGCGCGGCCCCGAGGGCGGCCCCGGGAAGCGCGGCGGGCCGCTCGGCGGGGAGAAGGGCTTGGCGGCGGCGGAGCGGCCTCCGGGCGGCAGGACGGGCGGCCGGCCTCCCCCGGCGTCTGCGGACACAGGACAGGGAGCATCAGCGCCGTCGCACCGGGGCCGCGGTTCCCGTGGGTCTGCGAGCGGCCAGGGCGCAGCCTGGCACGGGGCACCCCTGCCCCGAGGCTCAGCCCCAACGCCGCTGCCATTGGGAAACCACTCCAGGGTACCAGTTGACATCCTGATACTGCTTATGAGGCACGAGTTAAGTGGCCACAAAGTAACACAAGTGATGCAGCCATCAAACACCAACCAGTAAAACAGTAAGGGAAGAAATGGTGAGGAAAAAGTACCGAACAGCATCAACCTGAGAGCAAAGAAATCTTAGCTTTTAAATTACATTTAACAACAAAAGGTCATCAAAAAGCTCTTTTCAGCCCTTTCTAGTAGCTGTGATCTAAAGAGGTAGAGTTGTGCACGTCAGGAAGAAGGCAGCCAGCCCTGCAGTTCACAAGTACTGTTCTGCGATGCCAGGAACTTTTGTATTAACACAAGTTCCCAAAAATAAACTGTGACACAATAGAAAATACCAGCTCTGAGAGACTCTTTTGTACACATGTGCTGGAAAATTATGTTAGGCTATAAAATACGTAATATTTGTAACACTCTACAATCCCCATAGCATAGTCCTTCTTCAACAAGTATGAAGTCCTATGTCCTTGAACTTAAAGAACTCAGTGACCCCAGATGTCCTCGTTTAAAGAGGCATGAGGCTTGGGGCAACTGTTTTGTCAGCCAGAAGCACACTCCAGACAAGCCTCCATCTGCAGTGTGTGCACCAGCCAGCTGGGATGCCTCATGCACTCCCTAAGCAGCAAATCACGCTGTTGTGGAGCTGACACAAGTACTTTCCATTCGGAAAGTAGATCCTTTTTCCTGGTGCACAAGAAAGAATTAGGCTGGATCCTCCCTGTTCCCCTCTTGTCCTGCACACCCAACAGCTAAGGCAGGATGTAATTTGCCTGACTGTACTTTGCAGGTAGCCATTTAACACTACCAAGATCTTTAGCTTTCACCAATAATGAGGAGGATGGGTGGAAAGGGAGTCTCACTTCTCCCTCATAAAACCGAATAGTAAGAATAAAACAAGATTCAAGCTGAAAATTACATTTCCTAAGAGCCTATGATATTTGATGGCTTCCTCAATCCCAGCAGGTAATTTATTGCAGTGCTATGAAGGTTTTAAGCAATGCCATTTTTTCACACTGGAAATTCAAGGTCTTTCTTACCAGCATCTCGATTTGCAGTACATCTGAGCTTTGGCATTCCTGCTTGAAAAAGGCCTCCAAGGCCAGGTGGTCCACCACCACCGAAGCCACCACCACTGCCACCACCAAAACCCCCGCCGCTGCCGCCTCCTCCAAAGCCACCGCCGCCACCTCCACCAGATCCTTTGGGTTCTGTTGGGAAAAGAGATCCCCCGTATTAGTGAAGCAGGACTGATCCTGCCAAGTCACCTCTTCCATTAGAGTAATGCTTGTAGCTGGGGAAAAAATGGAAGAACTTTCAAATCCACAAGGTTTGGATCATCACAGCTACCATCATCATCACCACCACTGCACTGTGGAGGAGCTGGTGCAATAACCATAATAACCATAGCCTCTGTGTTTTATCATGCCATCACTACTTTAGTCTGCTCTAGACTAGAGAGCACAGCAAATTGCTCAGAGAATTTGGAACTGAGCATGGAGGGGACCTCTGAGAACATAATATAATCTTTGTTAGCACCTTAGTTGCTTCTTCCTGTTTCTTTGTACTTTTGCTCTCTTATCCTTCCCCTCCACTTCTCCATAAGCAGAGACAGAGCAATCTCATGGGAAAAAGGGAAGGAAGGAAGAAGGCACAAGATCCCTCCTCCTGAAGGTGTCTCTGGGAATCACTGCTGGGAATGCACAGAATTCTCTCATTATTGATGATATTGCAACATATCTACTTATTTAAACAAAGCGTAGTAGCAAAGGTGATGCCGTTTCTGTAGGTTCAGAAGTGCAGTGACTGGATCATTAGCTGTAAATGCTTCCAATAGGCAGGAATTATTTTATCAGCCCTCTCCCTTTTCTCTCCCATTGCTCTCTAATGTCAATATTTCTGCTGTGACAACTGAGTTGCCAAAAGTGAAATGAAAGTGTTTCCACAACTACAATACATGGAAGAACCTTATTCAGAGCATCACTGCAAAATCAGCAGGTGCACAGGTTGGAATATCTGTGGAAATCAGCTCTCAGATGCTGGGCCAAAAAGGCTAAGATCACTTGCTTAATTTCTTTGAATCCCGATTTCCACAAGTTGGGGTGGGTAAAATTTTCACTGACTTTGAAGTAATTAAAACTTGTGGATGAAAAGCCCTTGTAAAAATTTTCCCAAGAAAAAAGGAAGAGTGTATCCATGGGGGAATGTTTCACACTGTCCTTCTCATTCTTAAGCATGTCAGCTCAGTTCGGCTCTGACTCAGATAGGGTGTGAACCTCTGGAGAAATGCTGCTACCATGGTTTAGTCTTTCATCATGATTTGTTAATTCATGTAAATAAGATAATAGGCTGCATCATTTTTCTCTTACTGTTTACCCCCTCCTTTAATCCCCTCCAGCTCGTAATAGCTAGAACACGTAACTTCACATTCAGAGATAATCTTTAAAAATTGTAGCTGGCTGATTGCAGAACTGTATCTAAGTTTTTAAAAATTATTTTTATTTGGTCACACTCCTCTGGGCATTTCCTTCTTTTGTCATCATGTTCCTATCACAGTCCAGCCTTTAATTGCATGGCCAAACCTAGACTGAGGTGTATCACATTTGCTAATCAGTCTGTAGAAGTGTCTTTTCCCCTTTGGAAAAGAATGCTGTTCCTCTGTCAGCACAGGCCTGTGTTCCTCACTCTTCTCTTGTTTCTGTTCTGCCTTCCCAATCCTTTTGCCACACAGGCTTCTCCAGCCTCCTCTTGGCACCTGCCAAGATGTGCTGTGAGACACAGCAGCAGCACAGCTGGATAGAGACCTTATTTCCATTCAGGTAAGTGGAGTCACTGCCTTGTGCAGTACTGCTGGGCTATCTACAAAGATAACAGCCCTGAGTCACTCCAGGAGTGGCAAAACTGCATGCAGCAGTGACACACAGGTAGAGCTGTGGCTTCTGGCTCGGGTTTTGTTCTAAGTGGTACTGGAGCCAATGGTGTCATGCCAGGCATGCATTTATTCTTATATTGTTTATGCAAAAGTAGAGTCTGAAATTCCACTTCATTCTCTGTCCTCTCCTCAGTCCTTATGGGGTTTTGTTTGCCTGATCTGCTGCACGTCCTCAGAAGAACTCCTGGTAGGACTTGCATATTTTTCTGATATAAGCAAACAGGAAAATAAATCACTTTTTGAGAATCAGCAAACAAATTAGCATTCACATTTCATAAGCAGTACTTGATTTCTCAGCTGACTGTTCATTCATGATGAATAGAATTTATTTTTATGCATGCCAATTTCTGGCACTTTCTTTTATCTACTCTCATGGCAATTCATCTGATGATACATAAAATAATTTTCTGCTTTCAGATCTGTAGAACCATTCATGCCCACAGAAATTCCAACATGTAGAGTCATACTTACTGTCTAGAATTGGAGCACTTCTGTCATTAGTAACAGTCTTCTTGAGCTTTTTTCCTTTGGTAATATCAGATAATAGAGCATTTCTCCCTGCCTGTTCTGACTTGCTTAGGGATGGCTTTTCAGTATTTGCCTGCAAAATAAAAAATAAAAATGAGGAGGCAAAATGCACCACAACTTCTAGATACAAATTTCTGATTAAATATGGTAGTTACTTGAGACTTCAGTGGCTGTTTTAACAGCATTGGAGTGGGTAGATAGCATGCCATGTCTACTTTTGTCAATGATATCAAAGGTAGCTGGCCTTGTTACCAACTCCAAGTCCCCAACACTACTGCTATTCTAATGCACATTATTCATTAGAAACAGAACACTTCTGTATGAATTTACCTTTTCTGAACTCATTATTTAGAATCTCTCATTTTTTCAAGCCAAGGCTTATCTGTGCCATGTTGGAGATGGAACAAGAATAGACTACACACATAACTTGATTATACAAGAAGGTGGACATTCTTCAAAGTTGTTGTGAAACACAATTGCTGGATAAATCAGAGCAAAGATGGACCTTTGTCTACTATTTTAGCTTAGATAGAAACACCTAAAAATGGCAATTACCATGTCAATAATATTGACCTCTTCATATAGACCAAATAAAGCCTTTGGACATATGAGATTTGTCTCAACAGTCCTCTCTTTTCACTTTATGTTCTGGTGACACAGTTTTTCAAGAAAGAACAAAAAAACTCCAAACAATACACTTATATGCACATATATATGGCTCCTTCTTCTAGGAAACAATTCCTGAAACATTTTCTAATTTATCAGAGCAGTGTTATGGAGATTTCTTGAAAGGAGGGGAGAGTTGTCATGGAGGGACCAAGTAGAGTCTGTATCTTGCTTGAGGTGGAAAATGAAAGAAAGACTTTTGATTGACAGCCCATTCTCTGTAATCAGCTAGGGTTTTGCTCTGAAAATGTCTAGGTACTTGAAAATGGCATTTCAAGAAGCCTTCTTTCTTATCAGTGAGGTGACTGACTGTTGGGAGGGCAAGCACAGCACAAGCTCTATCCCAGTTTAAGCCAGGCCTGATGTAGTTTCACTTACCACGTTGTGCCAGATCCTGTGCTCTGATAGCACAGGCTGGCTGAGGGAGCTGTGCTGGCTAAGAGCTATCCTTACCAAATTTAAACAATAGGATTTATTTTTTTCAGGCTCAAGTCACAGAAATACTGGAGTAGAACAAGGGAGAAGGTGGGAGTACAGGTTTGGAGAAAGGCAAGACTGCAAGTCCCATTTAGACAAGCTGTCGTCTCTCCACCAGATCAGCCACTAGTGTGGGAAGAATAAAAGGATGGAGAGTTGGAGCGGATTGTGACATCCACATGAGAACTGGAAGGCAGTCGAAGTGATGGTCGTTCTCGCAGGACCAACGATCAACCATAAACAATATGTTGGACAGCTTTCCCCAAATATCATGGATACCCTCATCCACATCTCAGTATCTCTGGACATCCTATTCCAAGTGACAAGCAGCAGCAGAGAACAGTGCATATGTTTACCTCCTGTAAAACTTACCAAGGCCAGTGTTGGGGGTGGAGGGGGAGCTGGAGGGGGAGGCACAGGCATGGTGGAAGGCTGAGCTCTGTCTGCTCTTGCTAAGAAACCTGCACAGCAAAACACAAACACACAAAGTCCAGAGATTAATACATCTTAATAAATAAATTTCTACCCAGCTAGAAAACATCCTTGCAGCTAACAGGTTTATATCCTACATTTTTGAAACCTAAATAATCAGCAAAAAGCACTTTATATTTAATTGCATGGAAACCAGACACATCTTTAAACAGGGGCTCCCTACATGATCCCCACTGCCACAGAAACCCATAGATATACATTCAGTTTTGAACACTTACACAATCCATGCATTGCTATGGCAGTGCACAAAATGCAGTAACCAACAATCTTGTTCCCATGGAAGTGCTTCAGGATAGCTCCAAAGCTATACCATCAGCCCTTACTTGAAGAAGGCATCATACTTTAGGATCATACTCAGACAGAGATGCCAACTTGTTAAATCCCTTTAGTTGCTAAAAGATTCCTGCACCTCCACTGTTATGGGTAGGGTGGAACAGCAGAGCTCTGGAATGGACTCATGCTTCGTCCTCTCTCCCTGCTTGCTCTGAAGATCCCAAGCTCCATCATGATGTCTGAATGCACCTTCCTCCTCCTCAGAAGCAGCATACACAGACACATTCCAGAACTCCCCCTGAGGAGGAAGGGCAAGCAGGCAGCCTGGCCTCTCAGCTGCAGGCTGCTGCAGACAGAAAAGCCTGGCTGCTAAAGCTCAGCCTTTCACAAGCTTCCCTGCCAGGGACCACACTCCCACTTTTCCCCACCTCAAGCTGAACTTTCATCCTCAAGCAATCCTTGGAGGGTCACACCTGAGATCTAGAGATTTACTGCAACCAAATTATGGAACAACAACCAAAAAAAGCCCAAAGTGTCAGGGACTATATTTTCAAGTCACAAGGGCTTTGTGTGGCATTTTGGCACTCAGCTTGCTGGAACTGTGCCTATCAGGGGCTTTGGAGCACTTCTAATAGCGCTATGGCATTTCAGCATGTGCTTTACTCTTTTATCTGAGCTTTCACCCATGCTGGCCATTCACCTGAGCCACCTTTAGTAATAATGATTTATATAATGTTTGCATAAAACAGGTAAACACAGTGGGAATAGGAACAAGGGTAATTCTCCAGAAAATCCCAGGCTGATGGCTGAGGTCCCTAGGGCAGTTATTTATATGCATACACAGCTCTTACTTTTTAAAGCAACTTAAATGTTTTAGATGAGACCGAGGGGAAGTGTAATAGCACAGTATCTGTAAAATCACTATCATGCCAGGTACAGTACCCTCTGTAGTTAAAATGAACATTATGAAAATGTGCTGAATGAAACAAAATGGCATTTGCAGTGAGTCACCACCTACGAAGTCTGTAATGGCATCTGACATGATCCATGATATGCGTGTCAGAAAAAACTGTTTAGAAGTACAGATTAATCTCATCAGATGCTCATGCTTCAAAAGAATTAGAATACAGCTGTAACCCCCCCTTCCCTACCCCCTCTCCTCCCCACATTGCTGAGTAACCTTCCTCAGCAGAAATATTTTCTGAAATAAGACTTTAATGGATTTTGTGTAAAATCTTTGTGAAGGAAAGAGTCAGACGCATCACCCATAGCTCTGGCTGACCATCTAGAAAAGTCATGGAGTTCAAAGTGGTATGAGGCACTAGTGCCTGCAGGTTTTCTTCTCCCATACTGCAGAAACTGTTTCCAGTTATTGCAAAAGAGTGAGCAAAGCAGAGGGGAAGCTGGCGGATAGACAGGGTGAGTGGCAAAGAGGAAACTGAAGCTGAGCCTACACGGTGCTGTTCAAATGCACGCCTTCAGAGTCCTGCAAACAGAGCAGCCTGCTCTCATCAGTCCTCTGCTGCATTACTGAGCACCTTAACCCCCCTCAGAGAAACAACAGCTTCATATTCAGAGGATCCACTTGAATTTAGTTGTACTCCCATCTCCCAAATTTGTAGCTTTCAGCTGTTACATAAAAGCTGCACAAAGCCCTATCCTTTCCCAATCAGCATATTCTAAATGCAATATTTGAAATCTGAAACCTATTAAAAGCACCACGACTAATGCTGCTTTGTTCTTCAGCTTCCTGTTTAAAAAAATAGTCAACAGGAAAATTATTTCTTACCATAGACCACAACCATCCTGTTTCTTAACACAGTCTTTTCACAGCTGCAGTTGTCTCTAGCTTACCCATGAAGGGTATTTCACCAAGCCTTTAACTGCTTCATCGGATTAAAAAGAGAAATTCTTCTCTCTGCACTGCTTTGCTAGGAAGTCAAAGCAGTCTAGATAATGTACCATCAGTCTCTCTGGCACTCCATGTGTCACAGGAAAGTTTCTGGAGCAGGCAGAATACAGTTTGGTTTGATATCAGACTTTTAAATGAATCCTTTAAGGCAGCTAAGACCTGAATGCAGCAAGTGAGCCAGGTGGTCTGTGAAGCACTTCCTGTAAAATACCATAACTTGTCTGCCTCCCTGTCAGTTAGAGATTGTTTCCCTCTTGGGCTGCTCTGTTCTACTTTTTTCCCTTTTAACTGGATTGTTTTAGATCAGCTTCTTAAGGAATTGGTGGCATAAAGAGGAAGTAAAGTGATGCTTGAAGCCTGAGTTCTCTAAGGGGAAGCCACTACCCACAGACCCATGCAGCTTCTCCAAAACCCTTTCTGCACGTATGATTTGCAAGGAGGCAGTGGGGAGAAATGCACCAGGTGTTCCCTCCTTCTCTATCCCATCTTATGTGTTCCTGTACTCAACCACTGCACACCAGTTGGTATTTCTGGTACTGAAGGGCTCTCTCAACTGAACTGCCATCGAAATTAGGTGCACACTGGTGAGCTTGCATTTTGCTGCTGTTGAACAAGCCCTGTAGCCCTCAGAGACAGGCTGGAAAATAGCATTTTGGAAGCACAGGACAAGCTCCTGTAATAAACCAAACTATGGCAAAACTGGCCTGAAGTTTAACATGAGCATCCTGCAGGGTTGTTTACTCATGGGGCTCTAGAGCACACACTTCCTTTAGGAGCCACCAGAAAAGAGATCACATGGCGTGACTGAAAAACCTGTGTGCCCACACAAAAACCTATCATGCATACACTTACAGAGCCCATAAACAACCTAGATTGTCAAATTTAAGTTTAAAACCAAAGTAGCAATACTGCTTCACTCTTACTTTTGTCACTGACTCTGCTTCTGCTGATGAAAAAGAGATTTTTAGAAACTCAAGCTGAAACTTTGCAGGAAGAAACAGCACCTCTGTCTTTGAATCTCCAAAGAGATTCTGTTAAATTCTGTACAGTCTATTTCTCTGTCTGACTCACTATAAGCCTATACAAAAAATAACAATGGTCTGAAGAGATGCAGTGACCTGGTGGCTTGCTCTCACAGCCCAGGGCAGTGCTGGGAGTAGCCCTTGGGAGAAGAGTACCTCCTGGGCTGCAGAACCAGAACAGCTGAGTCAGCACAATGCTGAACTCCAGCTCTGCAGCTGCTTTGTTCATCACCAGTTCACAGGATGACTGTTTCTCACAGAGCATAGAGATGTGCTGAGATGTTAAGTGTAACTCTGCCATTGGAGGAAAGCTTTGGTTACTGTCCTACACTTCTGCAATGGACTCACACCATTATTTGCTTTTGGTCAGTGGGAAAGAATTGAATTTAAGAAAAGGCTATTATGTTAAATTGCTAACAACTGACCCTATAAAATACCTGAAATAGTAACCAATCCACCTAGTAATAAATTTTACCCACCAAATCTGTTAACAAGCAAGTTTCTTATAATGCTTGGTGCTGCAGGGTTGTTGAAAAGGAGCTGGTTCCAAAAGACCAAGGCTGAAGGCGTACTGGTACTTGAAAACCCAGGACACATATCCTAACATATTTTCTAGGCACCTACAAAATATGTCAGGCATTTTTAGTGTAAATGATCACATCTTTTAAGAAGCTATGTAGAAACGTCGTGTCTAGGTGAGTGTTGGTGGGTTGGCAGAAAGGATTGCAGTGACCGCAGCATCAGGCAGCGAGCCCCGAGCCCGAGGTCGGGACTGGCAGCAGGAGAGAAGGGCTCCCACAGGTGGCTGCCAGTGCCACTCCCCAGCAGGGCTGTGCCCGGCAGAGCAGGCACCCACCAGGCAACCCTCACACTGCCTGCCCTGGCCACAGCCTCCCTGCAGCCCTCCCGGCAGCGCACAGAGCCCACCTCTGCTGCCCCTGGAGAAAGCCGCCCGCAAATGAGATGCTCCAACAGTGCCCAAGTAAAGAATACTTGCATAAGAAAGCTCTGATTTCTGCAAACTACCAGGCACATGCAGCAGCCGCCACCAGGAAAGATATTAAAATGCAATATTATGCAATGCATCACGATAAAGACTCCTTTCATTTAAAAATCAAAATAGAGGAGAGAGGAAGTGCACATGGCATTCTGCAGAGAGCCCCTTGCTCTCCAGAGTGAGCCACAAAGAGCAATAGGCAAAAATGGCACGACACTGAACGCAGTGAAACACACATTTTGGGTGCTTCAGACTTAATTTGGTATTTCAGAAATCATTTCAGGAGCATTACAAATGCTAAAAAGAAACAAAAAGCAACATGAACCTTTATTGTGGGATAGACAGTGTGAACAACCACACTGCAAGTGCTTGGTTTGTATCAGGTCAGACATTTTGAGCTGCTTGAAGGCCCTCCCTCTTAAACATTGAGTCAGAGGCAGACAGACAAGCTCACTGTGGTTAATCATTTCCTGCATGATTAATTTCCAAGCAAAAAAAGAGGAAGGAACAAACAACTGTAGAAATAAAACAGAATGTATAAATTTAAGGGGAAAAATCTCTGAAGTTGCCAATTAAAATGCTGATTGCTCCCCTATGCAAAAGGACCCAACTTCCAAATCAGTGTTGATTTGATTCTTTCAAAATCCATTACTTTCTCCTAATGAAAGAAAGGAATTCTTTTTCTTTTAATATCTGAATTTGAGGAAATTGGGCTACACTACCAAATACTTTAGTAAGGTGGCTCTCAAAACAAAAAGGACAGCTAACTCTAAACACACTACAAAGCAGTTGGAAAATCACTTACAATCAGTTTTATAGAGACCACAATATTTTTCATTAATCATTTTTTAACAGAGTACTGAGCTATTAAGCTTTTTTGCCAAAAATAGTGACAGTGATGTAATGAAATTTGAACCCCCTGCTGCCACTTTCCTTGGCAGACCTGAGTCATAAGTAAGCCTACATGTCCCACATTCCACCACCACAATCTCCCAAGGCCAGAGGGGCTGCCTGCCCCAAGTGTCAGCCCAGGAGTGAGGCACAGTGTGGATGAGAACTTCAGAGCATGCTGAAGGTGCTCCTCCCATGCAACACCGCGCCAGTAAATCCCCCCCGAAAAAATCAGGTGTTTTACTTCTTCTCTTTTTATTAAAGTTCCTAAATATATAGACATCTATAAATAAATATACAGACAGATGAGTTTTAGTCCCTAAAGAGTTCAACAAGGGTACCAAACCGAATTCAGTTGGGCCTGAAGCTACTGGAAGACACTGAAGAATTCCCCTACAGAGTAAAGAAAGAATATTTAGGAGACTCTCTGGCCTCAACTTGCACATGGAGGAGTGAAAAGCCTATCTGGCACTCAAGTAACCTGATACAAATTTTAATTGAGACACTGGGGACTGCTGTGTAACAGCCTTCTACTCAGCAGGAGAGCCTGGATTTTCATTCTCCTAACTGGGATAAAACTTCTGACGCTCACCAACTCCAGGGGAACAAAGTGACATCTAAAATGTTACTGTCAGTATTTTTGAGTCCTTTAACACCAGCGATGGTCTTTGAAAATAGTTTTTGGCTGAGAAGACAATCCTTTTGGTGCAGGGATTACAAAATGTAATCTTGTAATTTTTGTAATCTTTGTGGCCTGAGACAGGACATTACAAGGGTGTGAGAATGTAGATTGTCCTATCCTGTCTGAAGGAAGCTGTGGTACCAAAAGCAGGCACTAACTTTTCACCCTTAAAACCACTTGCAGAGATCTGGACAGCCAAAAGAGAGACCAACAGAAGAGAAGTTACTCTGGGTGTTTGAGAATTTCCCTCCCCAGGGAAATTCTGGGGAGCTGCTGCTGTCAGAGAGAGGAAGCCTACTTTACTGGGGACTTTTGGCATTTCAAGGAAACTCTCTGAGGTACCCAAAAGGAGTGGTTTGAGTATGACTTTCCACCACACTGAAAAATGCCACCCCTTACACAAAATGCCAGGGCAGAGGAGGTATACCAGTCAGTGATGGAGAGCTCCTGCCTAGGCCCAGGAGGGGTGATGGGTGACAAGCTTTATTCACAGGCACAGGTGGAAGTGGATGAGATCTATGTGGCCCTGAAATAGGATTTGGCCCAAGCTGAACAACACACAGGAGGATCTCCCATAGGGAAGTGCACCTTTTCCAATTCAGCAGTGATAGATGTGGGGGATGCAACACCATCCTGCTGCAGGTAGGGACCAAAAGGGGAGAAGTGGGAGGCAAGAGCCTGAAGGGTCTCTGGCAGAAGTGTATGGGGTAGTTCTTGGGAAATAAAACATGTCAAGGCAGTATCAAAGTGAGCATTTTTCCTGCCATACTTAGGCTGCAGAGAGAGGATATATTTTTTGTTTTGTTTTGGACATACCTTTTCAAGAAATTGCAGAGTTAGTTTAACTCAGTTATGCCATTGTAAGAGGTATATGAAAGGTGCAGGTGTTGGGGAGCTAGCAAGGACCAGTAAAGATAAATAATAACAAGAACAATCAAAAGACATGACTTGTAAGGGAAAAAAAGTGAGGATGCTGTCAGGTGCTTTCATGGCTCTATGCATGTTATCCCAGGCCCCTGTGCTCTGTCAACCCTACAGCATCTCCATCTTCCTCCACACTCCTCATGCTCACTCCCTCATCCCAGAGCATCCAGCCAAGCGCACTGATCCTCCAGTCAGCATGATCTGCAGCTCACACTGGGTAATTTCCCAGAGACCTAAAACGCCCTAAGCGCTTTGCATCTACTTCCTACCACCCCAGGAATACAGTAACAGAGCAGGTTACTGTGTGTGCCAGTGACAAGTGAGTCAAGGGAGCCCTGAGCCAGCACATGACCCCAGGTGTGAGAGCAGTAACAGCCAGATGCACCTATGGTCCACAGCAAGTTGCATCCAGCAAACCTCATCTGTCAAACACAATTGAGACTTTTATGGAGAAAATCCAGTGGTGCTGCATCCATAGAAAATTACAGCTAAGAAATAAGCTGCTATGGTGAGAGAAAGTTGTTTTAATCCAAGTATTTTAAAAATATTATTTTTTCAGTGAAATACTTTTCAAGATATGCAGAGGATCACAGGCAATGGCTAACTTTGGAGGACTGCCTCTGGTAACCAATATAGTCCTGTTTGGAAAAAACAGCTAAGCTTTTGGTCAGTCTACATGTTTGAATGTAGACCTGAGAAAAGCTGATAATGTTAGAGAAAACACACTATAGCAGAAAGTATCTGACTCACTGAAAACAGAAATTGCTAACATCTAATCCATACTCCTGTCATTTCTTTCAGCCAGTGTGCCCAGAGGAGTCGTACAAAAACACTCCTGTCTATTCAGGCAACAAGGGTCAGGTCACATTCCCCACCATAGCAACCTGGTCCTGGGGAACAGGACCTCAGCGCTGCAAAGGACACCTGGGGCAAAGCCCCTGCTGCACCAGGCACCTCAGGAGGGAGTTTACTCTTCTTGAAACAGGCACATGTGTGTCCTTCCTCAGCAGGAGGCCAGGGCCAAATCCAGCAGAAGAATCTAATTACTGGGCTGTACTCCAGTCCTCAGGACAGGAGGACACATGCTCAGACACTGCACCCTCTGCCAGCTCCATCCCATCGGTGCCCCCACACCAAAAAATGAAAGGCCCTTTCCCCAGCCACTCTGCAGAAAGCCCTAGGGCAAAAGGCTTCACCCTCTCTCCCAGACAGAAGTGATGGCTAAGGATGAGCTGTTTGTGAGCCCTCCTTCAGCTGTACAGAACAGAGCTGCCTGCACCACTTCACCATCTAGCACCCACCTCTTATCAAGGTGAGTGCTGGAACCAACACACGAGGCTGTTATCCAGGCACTGCCCCAGCACAGCCAAGGAGGATTCTCACAGACCTTGAAAGGGACACTTGTCTGACTCCCAGTGCTCTGGAGAGGCCACAGGGGCAACCTTTCCACACAGGGACAACGCACTTGGGGCAAGAAAGGACCTGATGTCTCTCTCCAGCTTATTTCCTCATCAGTTCCTTCTTGTGAACATTTTGTGTCCACAAAATAGTGCTCCTAACATATAGCCCAAGAGCTTCTCTGCAATGGGGCTACTTTTTCCAGTGTCTCATCACTGTAGTAGTGATCACTCAATGTCATGTGGCTGCTCAGCACTGCACAGCTTTCTCCCCAGAATTGTTTTAAACTCAAGGAGCTGTTGGTAGGGTGAACAGGCTAGTTCAGAAATTAGGAATTTTTGAGTATTGCCTCCAGATTATTTTGTCCTAAACAAGAACAAAAATAATTGCACTTAAGACCAAGACTTTTTACACCATCTTATCCTCACAACATGGCACCACTCATCTCTGACCAGGCAGGGTCACTCGTGGCCTGGCAGTGGCAGGCAGCAAACAGTGAGGGGCAGGGAGGGATGTTTCCCACAAGGCACACCTGGTGACCCAGAAGCAGAAAGGGACAGTCTGACCTTTGTAATCCCCAGCTTGTTACCATGGGAAAACAGCTTTTGTTTACATGAGCATATCCACCTTTTGCCTTTCCACCTACTGCTCCACTTTTATTTCTAGGTTGTTACAACTCTGACCACTTGTTTGCTTTGTGTAACACAACAGCAATCCTGCTCTTTGAATCAAATTGGAAACCAGAAACCTGGAGCATTTTTTCCCTTCTATCCACTTTTTATAGCATAACAGGCCAAAAGTACCATAAATTAGTCCACCATAAATGGAGGGTTTTTTTGACATTTGAGCTGTTGCAACTTTTAGTACACATAGAAAAAAGTCAAGAATGTAATCAAATATGGAGAGCAAGCTCTGGGATTTTGCTGGTGGACTTCTGCTGCCCACAACTACCCACAGGTGTGCTGCAGTCCCCTTCAGAGCAGTAGTAATAATGAGAGGGGCAAACCTGTGCAGGTCCTGAGGCTGGGATGAAAAGAGCCCATCTGGAGCTGCAGATTACATTGTGGGAGCTATGGGATACCCCACACCACATCCTCTCCATGCCCAGGGCACTAAATGAATAATGATGTGACCTGTACAACACCATTGCTGATGGTGCCTTCATTCATCTTTCTCTAATCAACAGGATGACATGAAGCAGCAGTCAAAAACATTTAACAACAATGGACACTTGCAGAAAAGGTTCAAGGACCCCTCACACTATAAGATTGTTTCATTTCTCAGCAGGTATAGGTTTAGAATTCAATTCAGTGTTCAAATACGCTTTTTTAATATAAAGCATTTTCATCATCACAATCAACTAAGTCTTACTAAACATGCAGTGAATTGTGGCTGTTCTACTAAAGGTAGCATCTATAAAATGATATTAAAATAGTAAGTGCCACTAAAGGGAAAATCTAAGGCATATAAGGGCAAGACATGTGGAATGAATTTAAAGCATCATTTTCCAATCCCTCTTATAAATATTACAATATTCCTATGAGAATGTTGAAAAACTACAGTGCACAGAGATCAGCTCAGATTTCACATCAAAAGCCCAAACAAAAAGCTAAGTGGCCTGGGCAGTCATCAGGGAAAGACCAACTGCACAAGCAAGAGTGCATTGGAGTTTTTACAGCCCAGGTGTTGACATAAATTAGAGTAACTTGAATACCTGCCATTAGAGGAGCAATCAAAGACTGATCTGCCTGGAGTGTGGGAAAAACAAAACAAAAGCCAGCCCCAGATCTGCATAATGTAAGGGAGCCTGCTCCACCACAGACAGTGCAGAAAACCACCACCTCAGAGCCAGGTTACTGTCAATAAAAGCCTCGGTTCAATGCAGCATGACCCATAAATCAGTTTTGTGAGAAACAGGCAACCAGGCCTGGCAGAGATTTTAATTAAAAAAAAAATCTAATTTTCCATTCTTGAAGTTAATTTTGAATGATTTGAAGCTGCAAAGTGGTGAGAAATCTCCACTGGACAGGGTAGAGATGGAGAGCTTGAATTTATTCTCATTAGAGTTCATGGAAAGGCTCAGGCCAGTTTTCAGAGGCAACTGGATGAGACTCATTGTACCTTCTGACTTTGCTGAAGCATTTGAACTTTGAGGTCACATTTAGAGATTAAGAAGAGTGCATCCCATGAAGTCCCTTGATGTTCTCTCCCATGGAGGGATTTGCACTGTAGCTCAGGGTTAGTCATTAGACCAGATCATTTGTGAGGCACCCGAATCATATTTGCACATAAGTAATGAATTTGAAAAGTGCCACAGACAGCAGGCAAGGCTGGCATTGACTCCCACAACCCCATCCTTTGGATCAGGAAGGCTGGTGGAGCAAGGCCCACAGCCATAGTTTGCACAGAGATGCCATGCCTTGTGCTCAGCTTGTACTGCTGGTACTGCTGGTACCTTGCTCCATGAACCTGGGGAGAGCAACCAGCAAGATATGCTGTCATCTGTCTCCAAGGACCACAGCTATCAACAAACTTCCCATAACTTACCCTCTGTGCCCTGCTCACAAAACACCCACTGAACACAAACTCACATCACTTCTTACTAACTGAGTAGGTACTAAAGGAGAACTCATTCTGCATATCCCCTGTATTCCCTGTGTTCACAAACTTTCTCTGACCTCCACTTCAAAAAGCTGTAAAACAGCATTTGATCTGCCATTTGAAAGCTTATTTCAGTAACATGGCCAGGAAAAATTAAGCTCTTTGTGGACACCACTGGGCTGCTACAAAACAGTTACTTTTTTACAATTCACATTGCCTAGGGAATTAGCACAAGTTTGCAATAAAGCAATTGAAAATTTTCAGTTTACTGACTTAAAAATGAATATATACCATATACAAAATATACCATTACTTTGCATACTTTTAGTATTTACCAAGGTAGGTATTTTATCTTAGATCCTCCTCTGAGAATAGCTACAAAATGAAACTCTCTTACAAATTTTACAGATAGTCACTTATTACTGTAAGCTATCACTTTCAACCCCCCAAAATGCAGATATAGGTGAAGCTAGGCAGTGTATGCTGGGCATCTGCACACGCAGAAGTTGGACAACAAAACACCCATTTGCACAAACACCCAAAGAAACTCTCAGTATCCATTCTTCCTTGCTTGGAAAAGAGCTCTGTCTCTGAGGTTTGGCCTGCTCTCTAGTTCATGCTGTGTCTCGGAAAGCTTTCACATGGGCTGCTATGGTTTCAGTAATTATTTTTAAAGGATCTGGGAAATATAAAAACAAACCTGTGGAAGAGACTTTAAAATCAGGATGGAAATAATAAAGGGGAGGGAAAAGAGGGGACAAAAAGTATTTTGAAGCAATGAGAGGGTTTTCTCTTTTCTCTTTCTTTTTTGAGCAAACAACCCCTCCCCAAACTCTGGGACTTGAACTGGCCCTTCTTCACATTGGAGCCAATCTTAGCTCATCCCAAACTACTCAAGATACTGTGGCCAAAAATTCATTACCTGTTCTCAATGGTCTACGAAACCTTAGAAATTGCATCCAAAGCAATAAAAAAACCCAACCAGAAGGTAAATCGAGGATAAGAGATTAAAATTAATCTCAAATGTCCTACCATACACATTTGGGTTTGAAAAGGATCAATTTAAAAACAAAAAAGAAAAATAATAATATTACTGAAAACACCTAATCGCACATGTGAAATGACATGATTACCTAATATCCTGGCAGTACTGGCAAATGATGCCATATTCTAATCCATATTAAAAACAAAGCCAAAATGTTATGCTCCTGCACCACCCAATTATCTGCCTGGGTAGAATCCAGCAGTAAACTTCTCCTGCAACTTCAGAGATATAGACAGAGGAAGCAACACATTACTGCTATTAAAAATGTTCAATAAGACAACATTAATACTACCTTTAGATGGATTGTACAAAAGTAACAGATCAGATAACCATTAAGGAATCATTAAATAAAGCAGGTTGTCACTATCTCTGTCTGGTTCTTTGCATCAGATATAAAAATCTACTAAATCTGACCATCATTTTCTCTCTTTTTAAAAATGTCATTTTTAATCTGATATTGAGTTGGAACTACAAGAAAAAATTTTAAGAGTCTATTTTTTTCATTAAAAAAAAAAAAAAAAAGTACCACCTATCCTTAGCAGGAACTGCTCTGGTTTCATTCCAGACCTAAGAAGTCTTAGACTTAAAAGGAAGATATAATCCAAAAGCAGTAATGACAATCTGTATGATAAATGATGAGGGCTGCCAGTTGAAGTTTTAGGGCTAAACCAGAACAGCAGCAGGGACAATAAAGATTCATGTTTTCCTCTTGAGTAGTGAATCTGCTGAATCCATCATATGCCTTACTCTGAGCTGATCAGCACTTCCTGCCTCCAACACCAGTTACTGGACAAAAAAACCTGCTACCTAATGGAAACATGTACAGAAACCCCACAGAGATCTCCTGCTCTAGACTCACTCCTAGGGAAGGGCAGCTCCAAAGCGAATTGGTGGCCTGCAGAGTGCCCTGCAGAAGGTCATCTCCAGCCCAGGGGCTTTTGGAACCTGTGGACTGGTGTTCAGAGATATCCCCAGGCAAGGAGTCTGATGCCCTGGTGCCTGCTCACTCAGATTCCCATCTGCAGCTGAAGCAGTGCAAGGACAAATCTGAAATTCTCTCTCCTCTGTTTGGATTTAGTTTGTCTATTTGCAGAGCAGTCAAAATCTAACCCACAGCACACTGAGCATCTCTCCACAGGTTATAGGAGAGACCTCAGCCTTCAGCATCAGAATTTGCATGTGTGCAATCACCAGCAATACTCATGTGCTGTTCCTATCACCAGCAATTTCCACTTGGTCCAATCTGGAAAACATCCTGAGTAATATGAGGATGAATTTTTCTGTTAAGTATTTCCAACGCTGCCTTTTGGCAAGAAAAAAATGTCAAAAGTCACTTGGAAAAGAGAGGTACAGCTAAGAGACATTTCAATTATTTCATAAATAAGCTGCCAAAATGCAAAGAACAAAATCCAGGCAATACTAATATTCTTCATATTTATATCATTATAAGCTGAGATCAAAGTATTGACCAACCACAATTACACTTTGTTTCATTTACTAGAACAGAGCTACAATAAAAATTTTACTCACAATAGCTTTGTAAAGCCATTTTTACATAAATCCTTCCATCTGTTTTTGTAGCAGGACTTGATATTTATATAATATATATGTTCATGAAATATAGGTGAGATAACATTGAATTGGAGGTTTCAGATTAGACACCTGGGCCTTTAGCTGAATACTTAATGATACTGGGACCATGAAATTTGCATGTATGCATATGAGTACACAGCACACATCTGCAGCAGGTGATGCCAATTTAAACACCTACAGTGAGGGCACACAGTTGTCTGTGACTAATCTAAGGTTTCATTGTTCAGCTGGAAGCCCTGTAAGTAAAGATAGCTTCTGAAGATTCATTTATGAAATAGGCTTCTCTACTTGTTTTGGCAATTATCTAATAGATGGCAAGGTACCAGTTCTGTTTTTCATCAGTCCGTGGTTCCTTCAATCTCAAAGCAATTCTAATGTTACATAAAAAACAACGCAGGAATTTAAATTCCCTGATCTACCTGGAGAGGCACTTCAATTTGTATGTGTTTAATAATGTGGGGTTTGGGTTAAAAAAAACCCAAAAAAACAGAGAGAGGAAAACTATTTTTATGTCTTGTCCAAGTCTGAGACCTGAAGAGACTTTATCTTGATACACTGACATCATGGCACTGCTGATGAAGCACAGGGCTCTCTGACTGATGCTGACTGCCCCCCTTATCCCTGGTCCTGCAAGGGACACAGCAATTGGTGCTGCTCCAGCTAGGACTGGGAGGACGCAGATTGCAGAAGCAGGAGGGCACACAGTCCTGTAAAGGGCTCTGGTTTAAAGCGTGGCACAAGTGAAACAAAAAGCATCCAAGGACAACAAATTGAAAACGCCCATCTGCTTTCCTCCCCATCTCCAATTACACAAGTTTTTGCTCCAGTTTATTTCTCTTTGGAAACAACTTTTTACAGCTGCACATGGCAAGTACTTAGCTAGTAAGCAAAGAGGAGAAGCTGGAAAGAATGATTATTAATGGATTCTGCCAAAAAAATAGTCAGGACAAAGTCACAGCTCAGGACACAAACTAGCCAATCTCCCCCTACACAAAGACAAAGGCATGTCCTGAACTGCCTTCCTGAGAGGGAAAACAGCACAGCTGCCTTGCCTGCTGCAGCTACCCGGGCTGGAAACACACAGCACCCCTCCACTTGATACTTAGGAAGCTGGTTCAGTCAACACATGTCAAAAGAGCGTTTCCCAAGTCATGGTGAGTAAAAGCCAAGAGGTTCCACTCAGTTATCTGTATTTTATTTTAAATACTTATATCTCTAACTGTTTTATATGACCTTCAACAACAAAACATTTCCATGAAGCAAGAGTAGCCAAAGGCAGTGTGCCATGTGGGGGCCTGCCCTGGAGGGCATGGGTTTACCAGGGGGCTCAGGCCAGTGTAGTGACAGCCCATGTGAGGCTCAGCTGCTGACTGCACAGCTCAGGCCCAGGCAGAGGTGCCAGGAAGGTGAATATGCCAAGAGGGACAAATGCACATCTTGCCTGAACTCGGCAGGAGCCACAAGCCATTGCCTGAGGAGAGACAGGGTGCCTCATCCACTGCTCCAGGGTCAGCAGTGCCTCCTGGCTCTTGCCAGTGTTTTGGAGTGGTGCCCAGCCAGCATGGCACCATGAGGTGCTGGCACCTCTGAGGCAGCCTGCCACACAGGTGGCACCTCACAGGTGGCACAGGAACTCACTGGGACCCAGGGAACAGCCAGATTTGGAGGTTATTGGCCTCTGCCCAAGATAGCAGGTCTAGCTGAGCTCCTGCTGGTATTCCAAATGCAGGTTTATTGCATGAAAGTAGTAATTTCGTGTAGTTCAAGCTAAAAAAAAAGTATGTAGGACATACCAGTGCCATGAAAACATACCCACAAAACCAAAAGCAGCCACATACCATCATTCAGCACTTGCATTTCCTCTTCAGAACATTCAACAAATGCTCTTACTCCAAAGAACAGCTGTAATTTGTCCTTGCTAGTGTCAGTCTACCAGCAGTTTAGAAGAGAAAATAAACTGGTACCTGCAGGCTTTAGTGCTCAGTGCAGGTGCCCTGAAACAGCAAGTACTGGAGGGTGGCAACCCATTTCCCCTTATCTGTAATGAGAGTGGCTGTCACAGTTGCTGAACCCCAGCTAAAGTTATCATCACATCTGCTGAATCCTGTAAATATGGCCAAAACCCTGATCAAACTGGCTGAGTGATTTGGTTAGCTTGCAGGGGTAAAACCAAACTTTATTTTAAGTAAATTTAAAAGTTAAATTTAGCACATGGCAGACTGACCTGTAACTACTAACATCTTTGCTTTAAAAACCAGAATTTGTAATTAGATGGAGAGTTAAGAGCTACTTCAAATCTGAGGCCACAAGCTTCCAAATAAAAAGCAAATTTTTTTCTAAACTCAGAGAGCTGTAGTATCTGGATTAAACTCACAGTTGAAAGGAAGCTTTGGATTGGTTTTATGAGGTCCTAAGACATTATTATTCTCATGAAGTTTACTTTCTCTTTTAAATTGCAGTCCTGATGACTGGCAGTCCTGAAAAAATGATGGTGCAGGGATCATTGTTTTCTTCCACATGTGCTAAGGCCCTTGTGAGCAGGCAGGCTCACAGGAGGCTGGGTCACAGGGAGAGCCAGTCCAGGCAGCACCACCCAGAGAAAAAGCCCTGCTTCTGCACAGAGAGGGTACAGCAGCACCAGGGCTGCTGCATGAACAAAGCCTCAACTCTGCAGCCAAACACTTCTTCAGGTGAGCATTGATCCACCAAAACTTGCTATTAGGGAATGTTGCTCAACACAGCCTAGTGCAGACAGCATGAATTTGAAGTTTGCCATTAGTACCAGACTTCTGAGATCTGTGATGTAAATGAGCAGTTTTCTGTTCACCTGAGAAAGCAGCAGGGCCTGCCTTTCCAGGTCCCCCTCTTAGGCCAGGAGCAGACCTGGTCACTACCCTGCCAGCTACTAACAATAATTCAATACCTTCCCACAGTGCAGAGTGTAATGCACTCAAATTGTATCTGTTTACTTCCAAGAGAAAGATCATCAGGAAACTCAGAAACAGCATTTTCCTTTCCCTCCCTGAAAAGTGGAATATGAAATACACTGTACCATCCATATGGAAATGCTTATTCCTTTAAAATAACTATTTAGCTTTCATCAGTAACCAGAAAAATCTCAAAGTCACTGTGAACAAGGAGACTGAAATACAGAACAACAGACAGCAGGGCTGGAAGATGGCATCTACCCTTCCTTCCCCTGAGTCACCACAGATTATATCATTCCTGGCAGTATTCAACTCTTTTTCTCTAAAAATCTCCACTGATGGAAAGTCTGCAATATCCCTGTCATCTATCTTGTTATCCTATCAGCCAATGAAGCTTTTCCCAGTACTTTATTTAGACCTCTGTTTGCTGTGATTTCATTTACTATTTTTCACACTATTTACAAGTGATGCATGAAAGAATTCATTCCTTTCTTCTTCATGGTTACTTGAAAACTGGTTACATGTCTCTTTGAACTTCTCCTCTTTAGGCTAAGCAATCATATTTCCTTCAGTCTTTCCTCACAGGTGGTATTTGGGCTGTCATTATTTCTGCTGTTTCTGGGACCTTCCATAATCCCCTATCATGTGTGAAATGGCTGAGAGTGACAATGTATCATCTTTGTCTCAGTATTGCATTGTGAGGTTTTAAATGCCAGTTTATAAATACTCATATCTTCCTTACCCTGCTTGTCTCCCTTCTTTGAACAGCCCATCCCCTCCTACCCAAACAGGGAGGTTTGACTCCTGACCACACAGTGGTACCATCTTTTTCAGTCCTGTGGACTAATCCTCCAAACAATAGTCTTTGCACCAACCCTCATCCAGCAGCAGTCCAATGCCTGGTAAGAGCTGTGGATCCCCAGATGAAGTGAGACATTTGTCTGTTCCTGGGGCTAGCTCTTCCCTTTCACATCTCCCAAGCCTAGCACACAGATTTCTCCAGATTGTGGTTTCCAAAGCAAGTGCAGTGCTGAAACTACACCAAAGCATCAACCCACTCGGACCAGCTACAGACTTATCTAGAAGAAACCCTGAATAGTTTTGTGCTCATGTCTACAGAGAACCAAAATCCCAAACCACTCTGTGACCCTCCCAGCATCAGTTTCTACATGGCCCAGTAACCATAAGGAAGCCACAGGTGGGGTTTACAACACAGAGCATTTGAGATGGGAAATACTTGATCTGCTGGACTGCACCAGCTCCAGATCAGTACACTGCAGCCTATCTACAGCCCATGCTTTCTGATGGACCCTCTGCTGCAATAAGAAAATTAAACCAAAAATTACATTAAAAATTAATTAAACTAAGATTTTTTTAAAAGTAAACACACTGTTCTTTCTTACTAACCATGTGTTTCAGTGAACCTTTTCATACTGTACTTGTTCATTAGCACCAAACTGTAAACATTGCAGGCTTCACTGTGCAGTTTTCAAGTGTAATGCCATCTGCTCTAATTCATGACAGCTACAGATTCATTGTGCCTGGTAATATCATACCTTAGGTCTCCTGACCTAGCTGCTAAGCCTTAAACCCCTTCACTGTTTGCCTTGTACTACTGGAATGTAGTACAAGGCACAAAAACAAACAGAAGATAACTCACTTCACATGTTTAAAGGTTATGGATTTGGCATAAAATCTGATGTGACCTAAGGCACCTAAATCTGACATTAGGAAAGGTGTGGCACATCAGAGCATTAATCCTGCCCTGGAGAAGAATGACTCCTGTACTGTCACACTGCAACCTAAGACACGAGATAGCTCTGTAGCTTCCAACTCTTACAGGCCAGGAATGACACACAGCAGAGGAGCTTCCTGTGCTGCTGCTCACACCATGACTGCCACCCACTCCCAGCCCTCAGTGCAAACCCCACAGGCTCTGTACCTGGTCACCAGCAGGAGATGCTTGCATAGAATGGGAGGTCTGGTCAATTCAGTCCAGAATACACTTTCTGAAGTTAGTTAAATGGCAAAACCATTTCCCAGGTTGCACAATCCTGCAAGGAAGAAAGGAAAAGAACTATTAATTGTGAACTGTTGGGGATCACAGAGCCTGAGCATGTGTCCATTATGTATTTCCTTGAATAAGTAGGAATTCTGCATGAGAAAGTAGAAGCATACTATGAAGAAGAGCCCCCCTCCTTCTAAAGAGGAATCAGAACAGGGAAACACACTGGCTGGGTTCTCCTTATTGCTCACTGAGGCCAGAGGACCCAGCTTATTCTCAAACAAATTTAAGATCATTCTTCTAACTACAGCATTGCATACATAGTAAAAGCCATTACAAACCGTGGAAGGAAAACAGAAAGGCATAAAAAGCCATGGATGGGATGGTAAGACTAATGGAGTTATCCACTACAACAGCTGCTCCTAGTAAGAGACATGGTTCAACAACTAGCTTTGTAATTAGGAGGTTTATGTAGTTTAGGCTAGAGAAAAACACGTGCAAAAGCTGAAACAAATGTGTGAGGGGAAGAAAAGGAGAGGCAACAGCCTGGAAGATGTGACAGATGTGCTGCAAATAACACCCCCACAAAAAATACACTTGACCATTTTATGTATTCAGTAATAGAAACAACAAAATAAAATCTTCAAAAATCAGTCATTTTAAAATAAAATGTAAGAACAGTAGCCTTTCAGCATTTTACAGATTTACTTCTATTTAGAAATCAGTCTCAAGAGCCCACTCCCTCACAGCCATGCAACCCTGGCATACACTATGTGGCAAAATGAAACCCACAAGGGGATTCTGCTGCAAACTTTCTGAAATTGGCCTATGCAGGTCTTGTCTGAAGTAGCTGGTGTTGCACATCTTAACTCCTACTTTTTCCCTTGCAAGAGCAGAATAACCCTGTGCTATGGATCCAAGTGCACTGTGGACACAAGTTCAACAGTGCAACACAGCCACGTAGTTTTTGGGGAGTAACACCAGCCAGTGATTAAGGTGACATTGAGTGGTTTATTCTATTTATTTGCAGAATTAAAGATTCTTTAATGAGGCTTTAATCTAAATTTGAAGCTCCCTCAAATCAATAAACTTCTATATTAGCATTGCTGAAGGGAAAGAAAAAACCAAACAACTAAAAAAAATACACAGAAAAATGAATTTTTTCTTCCATAGATAATAAATGCACAGACACATGTACACAGTCTCTGAACTTCTGAAGTGCAGCTGAAGAGTAGCCTCTGCTTCCTAAGAACAGAATTTGTACCCATCTGGTTCCATTTTTTATCATGTTCTTTTTGGTTTCCTTGTCTCTCATTCCAATGCAATTTTAATTCATTTTGTTTAGTCTGTACTTTTTATTCCCTTTCCTCTTTTTGCAGATTTCCTTTTTAATTTGTTAGAGGAAGAAACATTCTTTCCCTGGATTTCATAATACAAGCTGCTGGAAAAGGCCCATTCAGAAATCCCCCCTCTTGAACAACTCTCCTGCTCTTTCAATCCTGTTATCCAAATATGTTCACTCCTGGTAGCAGAGTAGAAGTGTTAGGGTTTATTTATTTAGGAATGTGCATCAGTTTATTTTTTAATTCCATTTCAAATACCTGGCACAAGCCACTGCATGGAGGCTCAAATATATTATTTACAAGCCATTACATTTAGCTTAAAACAACTCCTAATCTATCTGAGATGAGTCACTATAAGACAGGATTAGGCTGAAATGAAAATGTCTGCAGTGGGATTTTACTAAATTGCTTTTAAATCGCATTCCTACTTCAACAGCGCTCCAGTGAAGACTATAAACCCTAATACATCAGAAAGGCTGATTTGGGGCAGAACTTTGGCTCCCTGAAAACTTGCTGGTTTTACAGAAGCAGAGGAGCCCAGCTAAGGCCAAAGCCTTCTCTGCATATAAAGCCCCAAAGCCTGAAATATGAGAGCAAAGCTCTGCAAGGCTGAGCCCCAGAGCTGTTTAACTGCCCAGAACAGGGCCCTGCTAGAGCAAAGCTCTGCAAGGCTGAGCCCTGGAGTTGTTTAACTGCCCAGGAACAGGGCCCTGCTATTCCCAGCTTGCCAAGACCCTCCATGCCCTGCAGCAGGGCCAGGTGCAGCACCCAGCTCCACGTGCTGGATGGAGCAGCCTGGCCTGGCCTGAGCCACTGCCTTCATCTTACACAGGGGTTTCTGCACTGACATCAGGATGAATGCTCCAGCTGGTATGAGGAGGGTGAGAGAGCTGTGGAACTCAGTCTGATTTTCTACATGACCAGAAAAACATTTTTTAAAATATTTGGGAAGAACCATGGGCAGCTTTAGGACTTCCTGCCCAACGCTCAGATCTCTGATTTTAACGCTGGCATGGCCTTTGTTACATCACTGTCATCCCCAGCAGCTGCTCTTCGTGTGAGATTGTTGACCCCACCCCTGTCCAAGCTCCTCTGCCTCTCAAGCTGTGACCCAAGGTGCAGAGTGAGCAGCCTGGCCTCCAGCCACATTGCTGGAGCTGTGTGTGTGGCTGTCACCTCCTCTTCCCCATGCTCTCCCAGCACCACATGGGATTTCCTTTTAGTTCAGATTCTGTGCACTTACTACTGTATTATACATTTTATCATCCTGAAGGTTGTTTTCTTTGTGACTTTCACTCCAACTTTGCATTTAAGATTTGTAATTAATCACAATTGCCCAGTAATTTAAAAGTAACAAATCTATATTTGTGCTAGAGTACAAAACATACATCCCATTGAAGAGTCTCCCTCTGAGAGCTCCCAAATTCTCCAGCACCAACTCAGATTAATTTAATTCCTGATGCAATGTGTTCCCAAGTTGAAACTCTCCAGCACAGAAAAGTCATGATGCAATTTCTCAACAGAAATCACCAGGAATGAAAAAACACCTTAACAAGAAATTGTGCCAGTAAAATCAAAGAGAAGAGCTACATACTTGGTACAGCCAAAACAAACTAAAAGAAGTTTTCACTATAGTCAATGATTTTAACCTCTACTTGGAAAAGTGCTTTCTGCTATTTATTAACACTAAACACGTCTATTAAAAATCCAGACCTTTAACTTATTTTATGAAAGTCTTAACAAGATGGAGAAGATTTCATCCACACTTCTAACATAACTCAGGCCCCACTGCTTGTTGTACTGCAAGGCAGGCTCCAAGCTTTGCACAAACCAAGCTAACCCACAGATGAGCTTCCTATTTCTGCGCTGTAGAGTTCTGCTCTGAAATCCCACACTGCTTACTGCCCGCTAGCACAACTGCAGTACAGAGCACTCCTCACCCACTGCTGCCAAAAATCAGAGAAAATACATCCGCAGAACCCCGGCAGGACAGCTAAAGAGATGTTTTAAGAGCACTAACCTGTGCTATTTGAATCTGTTGGAGGTCACCCAGTTCTGAACTTCCCCAGCAGCTCCAGGCTCGTTTCCTGTGAGCAGCATGTGACACACACTTCCTCACCGCACCTTGCTAGACCCGCTGTACTCACATTTTAACATCGGATGAAACTACTAACTGTCCCTCACAACATGTAAAGAAATTTCTGATCTAATGCTGAACCACTGACATTTCTGCATAGCCAAAAAGCCCTCCTCTACTGCCTTCTGAGTCACTCCATGATTCAATGGACCTTTTTGTACTGTATATTAATACCAAATGCTGAATGCGATTCTGCCACAGTATACTCAGTGTGCCTCCCCCCCTGCTTTTAAAGGGGAAACAAATGCAGTAGTGGAGAATGTAATTACACTGCAGGCGTGGGAAATTTCAGTTCAAGGGCATTTGTTTATCAAATGTTCAGAGTGGTAGTGAATTGATGAATTCAAACAGATGCAGTCATCAGCAATTTTCAGAAATACTTTCATTTGAATACAGTAAACAGAAGTTTGAGTCCTATGAAAAGTAGTTTACGTCTTTAGAAGAGTAGAGGTTTTCTCAGTTGTATCAGTGTGCATCCACATCTTGTTATCTTAGCACTGGGCAAATAGGTCTGAACATATGTCACAAAAGGAAGGACAGTAAAGTACTGTACTGGAGTACTATGTTTACAGGACTAGTCAATAGGTGGTGCTTTATCAGAATTTTATTTTTAAAGACACATAAATCTTGGAAAGGCAATCTAACCCTAAGTGCACCACCAGGTGCACTGACACAGTCTGGAGGTAAAGTTTGAAGATTACCAGGTCACAGTAGAGGCAGAATGGTCACACCAGAGTCAGCAAGGAGATACTGCTCTGCTGGAAGATGCTCCTTGTGGAAAACACGAAACACTTGTCAATCACGCTAATGGAGGGGTGAAGGTAAATGTGGCATTCCTTTATTTAGTGCAAGCTGAAATAACAGACAATGCCAGGGGGCCTGATCAGCCTGGCAAGGCCTGTGTGAAAGCAGTGGGTTACAGACCCACAGGGGTTCCCTTACAGACTGACTGCAAGGATCTTTGCTGGGGCACAGATTTGCTTTAGCTGTACCTAAGTGTGAATGTGAAAACCTTGAAGGTAGGAAGAAAGTGAAGAGACAGTGATGCTGCAAATTTGGGATACAAATCTTTTGGCAGCAACACGCAGTCATGGCTGTCCTGCATCCACCATTCAGTTCTCCCACTGCACCCCACAGCTGCCTCAAGTGTGGTGGCACAGTGGTTCCACAGCCTGTGCCCTGGACCACACTGAGGAGCTGACCTGCTGGTCAAGAGCTCACAAGATTTCTTTCCCCCCTTTTCTCACTTCCAGGCAAAACCAGCCAAGTGCTAGTAGGAAGCTGGCTGTGCCACTACCCAGGCTGTCACACAAAACCATGGCTACAGTGAGAGACACAGAGCAAACCAATCGGAGCTGCTTCTTTGCCCATGGGTAGATGAATTCTATGCAATTTCTACATAAATTAACTCATTTCCACTAAAATGTCATCTTTATAATTAAACTGTGCCAGATGAAGACATCAATGTTGTGAGCAGCCTCCTGGTGACCACCAGCCAGGGATTACATTTCCATCTGCTGCCTCAGGGCTTCTTACCACCTCTCACTAGTTCATTACTATCAAATGAGCCAAACTAGCTCCAGTAATTTATATCAGTGGGTTAAAATAATTGGCAATGGAGTAACAATGGTTTTGACAATTCCTCCTATCCACAGAGATGTGACAGTAGTGACCTCCAGCAAAGGGGCAGCACAACAGGATTTACAGAGCAGCAGCTAAGTCTTAAACAAAGTACCCTCAGCTAATAAAAGACACAAGCATTTTATGTGTAAACACACATCGGACACCCATGCAAAATGAAATACGTGCATGACTGAAAAACCCCCAACAAACCAGCCCATAAAATGGATGCTTTTGCATGAGACTCACACACACCCTTCTGCACCTCTGAGCTTCTGCAGCTGTAGTAGGAAAGCATGTGCAAACACATGTCTGCAGATGCACCTGCTCTGCCCCCACTGAAGGTTTTGGGCCAAATGGCCAAGGTATTATTTACACTGGAAGACACTTGAGAGCACTGTGAGCCTCATGCAGCTTAAGCATCTTCCCCTCGGTAAGCGTGCAGAGACATGACACTCCAGACCCCGAGCTCCAGAGGCACTGAGGGGAAGTTGAAGAGTTCAGGAAGTGGCCATGCTTGCTCTCAGCACACTGCCTCTTTGTCCTCACCCAGCTGCTCCCCCAGGAGCTTTCAGACAGCCTGGATCCCTGACAAGAGATGGGTTATTTCTCTCCATTTTAAGAAGGGGCTACGTTTACAAAGTCACTTTTAATGTGTCAACCTCTCTGTGAGGATCTAGTCACACACAATGGACTGTGCCAGAGCTGTGCTTGGAGCTGCTGGTGGGGTAAATATACTTTTATATCCCCCCAGACACTTGGGATTGTTCGAGAGGGGAGGAATTTGCTCACCCAGCAGGTAACTCGCAGCAGCCTCGCAGCCACTTTTAATCCATGCCCAAAGCAAACAGCCTCCCAGGGAGCTGCTCCAGCCAAGCTCAGAGTGCTGCACGCCCTTCAGTGGGGCCATGGAGAGGCACTGCAGGGACAGCAAAGGCAGCTGTGTGACACCGGGGACCCACCGTGTCGGCAGAGCTCTGGCACAGTGGGGTTTGCTGAGTCACCACTGACTCAGCGACTCACCAGAGCATCTGTCAACTCTGACTGTGGACCACTAACACAAGAAGGGAAACATCTGAAGCCTGATAAATTCCATCCCTTGTAAACAAAACATTTATTACTCCATCCTTGTCACAGATGAGGAATGTTGGCTGCCACCTTTCAGAGGAGCAAAGCTCCAACAGGGATTTTTGGCAGTCATTATGTGTAAGCCTACCACTCGCAACTAGTGCTATGTCTCACCTTACAAATACATATATACACATTCACAAGACTAAACTATCTCTTTAGCTTCTGAGTGGAAAGCATACATGAAGCTCTCCTTTATGAACACCTGGGTACTTCCTGGAGACACATATTAGTAACCCTGCAGATGGCACAAGTTGTTTTTAAAGCCATAAATTGACTTCCCCTCACTTGCCACGAGATCAAACAGTGTTTGATTTACAAATAAAGGACCACCCCGGCAGCAATAACAAGTTGCACAGTGGCCTGACAGATAAGCCACAGAAAGATGTTAAGAGAAACTGATGTAAAGCTATTCACACAAATGATTTGCTTGTCCTGTGCTATGGAGATAAGAAGGCAATCGTGGGCTCTGAAGTTTTTGGTTTAGATTAGAAACTTACACTACCCACATATCTGAGTATACTGGACATGATGATCCTGACTAACAGAGCATGCTGAAACCCAGCATTCAAGACCAACACATACTTTCTGCCTTATAAAAACAGGCCCTATTTATTCACTATACAGGAAATCACCCAATTCACCAATATGGCTATGACTATACACACAGACAGAACAGTGGATATGGTGAGGACTGTTTTCTATCTGGAACCTGTCACCAGCAAATTTGAGCAATTAACATCTCAGTGCTCAGGCAAATCAATCTGCACTGCCCCAGCTTTGAGGAGGCACAACACAGGCGAGTGCAAGAGTAAACCATCGTGTGGAACCGTGAACGTGCAACCACAAATAAACCAACCAAGCCCAGCTCAGTCAGCCAAATCACCAGAGCCAAGCACTAATACAGAGGTGTTCAAACTTCAAAGCAGGAGCACAGTCTGCAAGAGTTTGTTGAAAGAATTACAACCAGAAACTGGGACTTCTCAGTAGCATATAATCCCTGCTGTTTCCATTTCCTCTTTCTCATTATCGGCACAGACGGGGGCCGAAGATTAGTAAACAGTGGGTGTTTGGGGTGAATTAGAGCATGTGTGATGTAGAGCTAGGGATCCTGGTGGCATCTGTGTGACTTCAGAGAGACGTAAATATTTAATGCTGCCCACTACGTTTCTTCAAAATGATGAAATATTAACACATTTCTTCGGGGGGGTGGGGGAATCATACCAGATAAAACAGGGAATCTACTTTGTCCCTCATCTGGAACGTGAGCAAAATCTGATGATCAAAAGTGTTCTGGCAGATTGCCACTCTCTAGTCATGTCTATGTGGAAAATGAAGAGTTTTTAACACTGTTCCAGTCCTGTCTGAAAACAGTGAACCCCCCCTCCCAAACTCAACTCAAAGCCCTTTACACAGCTATGTGCATGAGACTGCATTATCTGCTATCACTCCTGGGTTTAGCCACAGGTTATCCTTTCAGCCACATAAATAAAAGCCATTCATAAGAACACTTATGTTTGCCTAGAAATGCCAATGTATTTCTTGAGCAAAAACTGCTGAACTGACAAACCTTGCTCTCAAAGTTATTTGTCCTCCCTGCTCCTTTGACATAGACATTAACAGACTCCTCAAGAAATGTTCTGCAGTGCATATGTATTATTTATACATGTACATGTATATGTAATTAGGTATATTTCTAAAATGAGAACTCTATTTGTGTGGCAGCCCCTTCATATCATTGTAGATTATTTCTAATAGCCTTAGAATGTTCTCAGGAACCAAAAAGGAAGTTTTAATAAGAGTGCTGGTTGTGGCTTCCAATAATTATTTCCACATACAACCTGATTTCTTAGTTTGTAGCTTTTTTATACAATAAGCTTGGTACACAAGCTCTTTGACCCTATCAAAGAATATGGACTTACTCAAGCAGGTCAACCAAGAGAGAAACAATCCATGCTATGTTTCCAAAAGATATTTTCAACACTCTTTATCCAGTAAAATCTGTCTAGCTGTTTTTCTAGAGCAGTGTTTGCTATATTTTCCAATGGCATGCCTAGGCTTCAAGTACCTTTTCTCAGTACATAAGCATTGCTATGATGGGAAACTTAAAATATATTTATTATTGAGCAACTTGTCTTCAGCTATTCACATGAGTCAGAAAGTTTTCAAATATTCAGCTGAATATTTGATGACACATTTTTATATACTTAGTTATTTCAGTAGAAAACCTCAACTGGTTTTAAGATCACATTTGAATCTGAGTAATATTTTATAGTCAAACTTCCCACGAGCATCAGTATACATATTTATATACAGATACATATATGTACATGCAAATATGGCTAGACAAATCTACACTTTGGAAATCATGATCTACCAGAACATCACACATTTTAAAACCACACAAAGAATATTCATTGATAAGAGCAATTTTTCATCTTTTCACAAACCATATAATTTCAAGCTGTTACTGATGCTTATTTCCCCTTTACATTCTGAATCTTCTAGCCAAAGCTCACATCCTCTTAACTTTTTTTTTTTTTTTTTTTAAAGAGAAAGCAAGTCCCAGCCTTTGGGAACTTTAGTCTATTTCTTGCATTCTTCCCATGGGTGGTATATTTCACATCAGGAATAACTGGATGCCAAATATAGCCACAGATGGGAGTCTATGCATAGTTGCTGGGTAATTATAAAATAGAATCAGCTTCTCTGCTGTGTAACAGATGAGATTTTATTCTTTGCTCAGCTACAAGTACCAGCAATCCCACACTGATTTGAACTACATCCAGGTAAGGTGAGCAAGATCAGGTCATGCACAAGATCAGACAATGTCTTTGTGTTTCATTGATATTTATTGACAATCATATTCTACCAAAAAAAATAGAACAGGAGAAAGGGAGGATCAGTACATGAATATGTATATACACTGCATATCACATTATTATTTAATTATCAGTGTAATTACTATGAATTAGGAGAGTCTGCCACTGTGATTTCAGAGAGCAGTAGTTAAAAAAGTGACAGAGCATTGCAGAGTCCATGAAAAGCATCCAGATAACAGCCTTGGAGACTAGCACTCTCTGTTTCCTTAGACAGTGAAAAGAACTCAGCCCTGTTGTGAAATCCCCATCTCACCTACACGTGAGGGGGAGCCACATGGGACACGACCAAGTGAGACTGCTCACACCACTGTGCCCACCCATGGCCCTGGTCCCAAGGGATCACTCATTAGCCAAGCAGGGAACAGCCTCAATCCTGCAGACAATCTGACTTCTTCATGATGGCTTTCAGCATGGAAGTCGTGCAATGCCACTTTGAGCAGGAAATTTTGTCTTGCAGACCTGGGGTTACCAACTCACTGCATGCAGACTATGCTTAACCTGACAGAAAGCAATGTTTAGCCACAGCTCACCTGGCTTAGAGAGTAAACTGCTGGCTTAAAAATAAAACACTTTATATTGCCATTCATTAAAACCTGGTTTCATCAACTGCTGAAACTGAGTCAGTTATCAGGAGACTGCACTTACAAGACAAACCTCTACCTCAAAAGGGTATGGGAATATCCTATTGTTCCCACAGCCAGACAAATACAAGGAGCTGGACCTGTGACACAAATTCCCATAACACACTTGGGAACTGACAGTCAGGATAGCCCAAATGGGAGGGCTGAGCTAAGCAGAGGCAGTAGTATGATATTCTGGCTCAAAACAGCTTGGCACCTGGTCTCCCTCATTAGCAGAAGTTCAATACACAACTATAACTGAACATGCAATCATCTGTCTGCATCCTCCTCTACATGTGTTCTGTTTCTTCTTTCCTTTCCCACTAGCAAAAGGTCAAGTATATAGTAGAGAACTGAAAAATTAAATTCACAGCTACATTTATGGCTTATGGCTCCAAGGGCATTACCTATGCTCAACAGAAACCCCAGACTGTGTAATTTGAAGCATGGCTTTCTGAAATAGTGCTGCTAAAAGAGCAGAAATGCCTTACAGTCCAATTTCTAGACTATTCAGCAAAGCTGGCTGTCTTTCCTGAGAGGCTGTACCACAACAGTGACCTAAGAGAACAACACAGAGAAAAGCATCAAAGACCTCCTAAAACCCCTCCTGCTTGGCCTGAAAACACGGGTCCCTTTGGGTAGCAAAGATTAGTCACGGGCATTTTGGTAGAGCCCAATGGTTCCAGTTGGTCTGTGGGCCAAGTCCCAGCAGGCCCAGCAGTTCCTGATGGAGGATGAATTGTCAGCTCCTACTCCTGGCTCTCTCCCAGCAATGCCTCAAAGCATCCCCAAGCACTGTGGGAGTCTAAAGGTGTTTCTTCACCTGTTCCCTGTCACTACACGCTGCCAGCAGGAGCTCGGCTGCACAAGCTGTGATACAGGCTGTATATACCTACTTGATGTTTCTAGTTCAGATTTAAGTGAACTTTGTGACATATTTAACTTTGGGCTTTTTGCTGGTAAATGGGACAAGGATTATTCTCTCAGCGTCAAATGCCAAAGCTAGCACTTCACATCACTTTGGAAAATTTGGATTTTGAAGACCCTTGGCTGTCCCAAAGGCTATTTCCATAATTATACCCTCAAGAAGTACTTAAAAGTTCTTTTACACTTGTCCTATACCAGACATTATTCCCTAGTGGCAGAGTCAGAAATCCTGATTCAATGCATGTTAGAAGAAATGACAGTGATACCAGGGGTCACATGCTCCATTGAGAAATGAAGAAACCACAACCTGCACAAGCCAGACTTCATACAGGAACTTAAACTGCAATTTTTGACAATGTCACTTGACAGAACCCAGGTTTATGCACCAAACAAGCCTGCAGATAATCTGTTTTTTCCTCCTGAGCACAATCACGTAACAGCGACCCTGCAAAACTTTAAAGCAAAGATGCTATGGGCACTGGGGCTTTAGAGCAGAAGGAACAGTCATTCCATCTTCAGAATGGTGATTTCCAAAAATAACCAGCAGTGTCTACCAGACAAGAGGAGAAAGCTTCTAAAAGAAGCCCAACAGAAAACAGCTCCAAGGAAAGTCTTGAAAAATGCTGTCCTGACCTTGTCTGGAGCAATCCTGTTCCACTGGTGCCATCTCAGCAATGGCGTTCCACAGCAACCACGGGCAGCACTGTGCCACAGTGTATGGCACAGTGCATGGCACAGTTGAGATGGCCATGATACACAGGTATCACCAGACAACAGCAGAAGGCTTCAACCCATACAGAGTAACACCACACCACCTCAGAAGGCTTCAGGCATCTGCCCTGCTTGTTCTTTAGCCCAACCTTTTATACCCTCATGGTTCATGCATTGCACCTGTGTGCCCTCTGTTCCCTTTGGTGGTTGGTCAGTGCCCCTGGGCACTCCATGGCTCATTGCTTTCAGTGCTGCTCACCTGTCCTACAGAGCTGCAGCCCCCTGGGCATGAGCCTCACCTACAGCCCCACTCCCAATCACCACAAACTGTGTGCCTACAGGACTGGGCCCAGGTTACACCTATAAACCCTCTGCTAGTTCAGAGTGGATTTTTATGTGTATCTTTGTTCTCACTTCCTAGGGCATAAAATCATGCCTCATTAAGAAATGGCAACAGGACATTTCTTTATTTCTATCTAAAGGGAAAAAAGTGAAAATACATTTTTGCGTGGTTTTGGGTTTTTTTACTTTCCCTTCTTGCATGTTTTCCCATTATATTTTCATTTGCTTCTGCCTATATCTCACAATGGATGGCCTGGAGCAAAGGCCTTGGAAGCTCTAAATGCTCTGGTATTAGATATCACGTGGTATAATTTCTATGGTTTCTTCAGTGCCTCCCCAGTCTGGCCAATTAGCGAGTGGATGGTGAAGAAACATTTTTTGAGAAGTACAAAAGCTTTCAAATAAAAAAGAGCAGTCATAAACCATTCTTACTATAAACTCCATTATTCCTCCTAAGAGGAAACTTTCTTGGGGAACTTCAAGTAACACAAAACAGAAGACAACAATGACAATTCTTTCCCTTGGAAGCACAAAATCCCTCAGTGTTCTCATTTAAGTACTGCACATGATGACATCCAACTGGGTTTTACCCTGCAATTCACTCACATTATCAGGGATGTTCTGCTAAACAACTGGCACATTTTAGATGAATGAAGAGGGAACTTGACCAGTCATCTCAAGCTGTTTGTCAGTTATGGAACACTTCATTTTCTAGTTCCCTATAGCAGCTCAAGTTAATTTGTCTTCCTCTTGACACCAGACAGCAAGCACACTTTTTTTTAAGGATGCACAAATGAAAACAAAAAGGAAAAGCTATAATAAAACTTGGAGACACTGATCCTGCAGAGAGCTGCCTGGAAAAGGATAACTACTAAATGAAAAAATAAATATTGCTCTAGTTCCACCTAAGGGTACAAGTAAGTGTAAGTATGCAGCAACTCCTCAGAGTAAGATGTTTCACTTTGAAAAGCATTATCTGGTTTAGTTTTAATTTCAAATGAGATAAGAACATGAGTTGTTCATTTATACCCAAGGGACACTGGTCAATTCAATTAAGAATAATCTATTTCAGGTAAACTGTGCCATGAGGCAATTACTTTGTCCCTCCCTAAGTCACCTATTAAGATCAAATGAGGAACTTTTATTTGAAAATACAGTAGGAAGTTCCAAGTGATAATTATTTGTGATTTGTTTCTGCCTAGTATTAAAACAAAGGTTTGGGGCTGCCTGCTACCATTTGAGAGTTTTGTATTCCAAGATGCCATCAGGATTATTGAATGGAAAAGCTGAATTTTTAAGGAATATCTTTTTCTGTTTCAAAGTAGTAATGGTCTGGAATGGTTTAAAATGTAACCTGCAGACATAAACAATGATACACTGGTAGGTGTTGCCCATGTGCCTCATTTGAATGGCATTCTCTCTAAAACTGAAATCATCACACAGGTATACTACCACATTGCTATTCTTTGATTTTTCATTTCATACTACTGGAATAGAAAATGTATTCTACAGGGCTCTGCTCAAATACATTCCCTATCTCAGGGGTCTTAAAATTAAAGACAAGGCACTCGATCATATGAAATACACGAGGAGCACCTGACCAAACAGACATCCATATAAAGAGACCACTACAGTGAGTCATGCAAGCTCACTTACTGTGAGCAAGTGGCTTCTTTACTTACAATATACACAACACAGCAGCCTTTTTGGTTTACATTTAATACTTCCTTTGAAAACTGTCTTTGGTAACTTCAAATGTGAAAGTAGCAGTGAAAAATCTCTATTTTGCATTCCTATGCCAGAAAACAGTTTTGGGAATATGTTAGGCAAAGTAGGTCAGTCAGTGCTGGGTAATGAGGACATGAAGAGAGCAATGACTGATGTGATAGTCATGGGAGGACTGATCAGTTGGAGTAAACCAAAGACAGGACAGTAGAGCTCAGTACTACATGGCTGATGCTGTCCATGTTTGCCAAACTGCAAATCAAATTGAACCAAAAGACCATCAAACAATAGTACCCTTTAATTACCAGCTGAGGAAGCTTTCCTCAGGTAGGAGGTGAGGGGGGGGAATAACCAATCCTCTCTTCTACTCACCACCATGTATTTTTTATTAGATGTCCTCCACGTCTATCTAGCTGGTGCTAGCTACAAACAGGTACCATCCTGTTCAGACTACTCAAAAAGGAAGGCTCCTGATCCATGCCACACTTGCAACTCTGCAGTGCTACTTCAACTGGAGCTGCAATTTGCTTCCAAGCACCTACAGCCTTCCTCAGGGACCAAGGCAATTGCAGGGCAGCTAAAAGTCCCACCATTTTCAGAGCCTGCTGGTGAGGTGAGCAAATGAAGCACTGCCTGTTGTTCCCAGCAGAAACAGCACAGACACCACTTACCTGGGGAAGCATCCTCAATGAACTTTTCATATCACTGCTTTAAAAATGGCAGGGAAAAGGGGTGGGGGGAAAAGGAAAAAAGAGAAAAAATATAGAAGGACTGGGGAAAAAATGGGAGCTCAGCCAAACTCCTGTTCAAGTCTTGAAAGAGGGAACAGGGCTTAGCTCTGAGCCACCAGGTACATGGACTGGTCTAGAGAGACACTATTTGCTGAAACTTATTTTATCTCCTTAATTTCCAAGAAAAAGTATTGTAAGGATCATATTTTAGTAACACTGTACTCACCCTTTCAGAGTCTTTCCTGCCTGTGGAGGTCTTTAAACCAGCAAAAGAAAAGATGAAAAAAACAAACCTGAAAACAAAGCCAGAGTCTAGATCAGAAAATTCATTACATATTCTATGACTTAAAAGTCAGAACCTCAGGAGATTAGGCTCTCTGTAACCTCAGGTTCAGTGGGAAGAAACACACCCTGCTAACCAAATCCTGCAATGTGCTGAGCCAGTATCAAAAACCTGGGGGCAGAGGCTGGACCTGCCAGCCTCGGGCTGCTGCTGCTGCTGCCAACACGCTCACATGTGCACTGCAGGTATCTCCCCTGCCAAGACATTCCAGGCCCTCAGCTCCACACATGCAAAGATGCCTTTTCTAACGCTTAAAAGAGACTGTTGTGTTCAGCCATATCACTAAGCATGGCTAATCTGGGACACATGTGTGAGCACTCACACTTGTCTTGCTCCCACAGCAGCCAGGCATAGCACCCATACCCATCTTCCAAGCCAAGCTGCCCAGACAAATCAGGTTTGTATAGCTGGCAGGCTCAGCTGTTGCAGGGCATTACTCTGACACAGCTCTCTTCACAGAACACCAAGGCACATGCCTAACTGGACAGCAGGTTGTGGCAACAATAAAATAATGCATTATCCTATCTGATTTCCATGACTTAAAGGATTTCCCAACTTGTCATGCCTGCTGATGCCCTCTTAACATTTAGGGATTTGTGTCAACTGAGCTACAAAACTGATCTGTTGTTGTGGAGAATAAGCAATGGATAGATCTGCAGAATGGTGCAAGGCTCCACTGACTTTTAGTTATGCTTATGCAACTCCACCGTTCCACAGCTGCTAATACTTAGCAGATGACCTGCGTAAAAAAAAAAAAAAATTAAAAAAAAAAAAAATCCTACTTCATCACTTCAAAAACAAGCTACCAAAACAAGAGTAATGATTTTTTTCATCTGACATGATTTTCTTTTTTCTCCTCTGAACAGAATTAAAAAAAACGCAGCATAACGAATTCAGCATAACTTATAACTGAAGATCTGAATGGTGCCTTGTTCGTAGCATTTGGATTTGAAACACAGATGCAGTTAACTCACAGCTTAACTCCTTCCATGATACTCTCTAAAATGCTGATCTGTGTTCTTCTTAGCTTCCAGGTTTTTAGAAGTTTTCAAGTGATTTTTCTTTTTTAAACAAAGAGAGATTCAAACTTGGATTCAGTGTACAGTTTCATCTGCTATTTTCTGCCCTTAAAAAATGAGATTAATTGTTGTGCAACTAACTGGGAATAACATCACTTTCTAAAAATTTCCTTTGCAGCTCTTGTCTTTATTTCACCAAATTATTTTCCAGATCAAATTTTCTAGATTTCTGAAAAAGTCAATGCACTACATTTTTCTTTACTACTAAAACTCCCTATGAACATGACTGCTAAGGGGAAAAAAAAGAAAGATATCTCTCAGCAGGTAAGTGTAGTCTCTGTTACCAAATGATCTGAAAATAGTTGAGTAGGGAAAGGAGGTAGTTTTATGTGCAAAGACAAAATCTTTTAGCTACCAAGGCACTAGTCTGCCAGCCAGGAGATTTATGATCCTCTCCCAGCACTATTACTGACCTGCTGTTATGAGACTTTGGGCAAAATTACCTTCTTACACTATGCTTCTCTACATACTTCAGTTTTTGAAGTCTTTATTCAGAATTGTCAAGGCCATTTTCAGATATTTTAAGACTACATTTATTCCCACTGGTTTTGGGGACAGACAAAGGCAGCCATGCTTCCCCCGTAATGCACAAACATGGCAAACAGCCAGCTGGAAGGAACTGCTGGATCTCATCTAGCTCAGAGCAGGGATAACCTGGCTTCAAGCAGATTGCTCAGGCCCTACCCAGTTTTTAGATCATCTCCAACAACAGACTCCACAATTCCTCTGGACAACCAGTTTCAGTGGTTAGCCCTCCTCACCATCAAGGACCTCAGTGGAAATTTTTCTTTGAAGCAGGACTCTGTGCCAAGGAATGCAATTTCTGTTTAGGGCTCACTTCTGGCCCTGTTAAGTCAGGGTCAGAAGAATACAGAGGAAGCCTGCTCCACACTGCCTGCTCTTCATGGCAAGAGAATTTCAGAGGACTCAAAATATTACAGAGAGGGAAGAAGAGGGAATCACCCCTTTTCCTGAACTTATGATAAGAGAAACATGCAGAAGCTATTTTGGGCTCACTGAGGCTGCTCACTGAAGCTGCTGTTAGAAAGAAAAGCTGCTGCATTTCTTTTTAACATCTGTACTACTTCCCGTTAAAGAATATCCTGTAGTTTCTTCAGCAGGAGTTATGAGCTCAAGCTTAGCACAAACAGAAAGAGGGCTCTCATGAAAGCATGCACAGGCACGCAGGAGGGTCCTTCTCGTGGGCTTTAGCCCAGAAGGAAATGGTGGGAGCTCCATACATACACACACTGAGCACATCAAAGATGAGGGCTGCACATGAACACATTCAAACTCAGAAACTTCTGCTCCCACAACATTAGTAGTTTAAGGAATTACAAAACTATACATTTTAACTCCAAAGCATACTTATGTGTAATTGGATCCAAATGAAGAACACTAATGAAGTTATGGCTGAGTTAAGTGTTACAAAACAGACTCTCAAACTACTCCTTGTGCTTCCCGTTTATCTCCTTCCAGGAATTAGGAAAAACTTTCTATTCTGAGCTCCTTTGATGTCTCTGATTGAGACGAAACTGCTCCCCCGCCACTTGCGTCTCCAGCCTCAGAGACACTCTTGAGTGATCTGTGTGAACTGTGCTGGACGAGGCCCAAGGACAGCTGCACTTGCAGACTTGTGTGCCTGCAAGGATGAAGAGCAACTCCAGCACCTTTCAGGGCCTTGATGTTCAGGGTTATTGCACTGAAAAAAATAACTTTTTCACTATTCAGATTTCACTCTCAGCTCAGCAGCAGTGACACAGTCCCCAAGAGGATCACAACGGAGTACTAACATAGTAAACTGTTTGTTACTTCTCCTTCCTGCTCTTCAGATACCCAGACAAATTCATGCATGTACTTGGTGAACACTGCATTATCAGACTGGTCACCACAAGCACACAAATTACTTTAAACAAAGCAGCCTACTAAAGCATGATTTTAGACATCTTTATTAAAATTTACTTTTTAATAATGCCTTTTCTGGGCTATTTGCCAACTAACAGTTCAGCAGTTATTATTCAATAACAGGTTTTCACATACCTCTTTGAAGTAAGGAGCTAAACAAGTAGGTCTTAACTGCACACAGGACAGACAGCTGCCTTAAAGAGTGGTGGCTACTTATAGTACCCACTTCTTCAGTTCAAAATCTGTTCTACCATCCCAGAATTTAATTATCTCCCCATATACTGGGTCTCCACACCTCTACTCAAACACAGCTAGCACCACAGATTCTGAACCAAGACAGTAAACAGTCCTTTTTATAACCCCACAGACCAAATGTTAAGAGTGCACCAGATGAAGAAAATGAGAAAGTGCTGGAGTCAAGAATAAGAGAAATCAGTAGAAAGAACATAGAAGTATTTAATGAGATTTAAATTTTTGATAACACTTCATTATTGTGAAGAAACCATAATTAAGATATGTTTACCTTGGCAAAAGCATAAACTTTAAAGAAACCCACCCTTCTGCTGCATCATTATTTCATATGGTTTCTATACATAAGTCCATTAACCAGATGAATACTCAAGGTAGTTAAAAGCACAGAAAATTTCTCAAAGCTGCTGCATAAAGACATTTTACTAAATTGTACACGTATGCCATCAACAACACGTGTGCTCCAAAGGAAGCCTATGCCTTCCTGTCATGTCACAATTGTCAGACAACACCAACATGCACTCTTTTCTCCCCACAAAGCAGATGGGTGTTTATATAAGCAGGGCAGAAAACTAAATAGCTGTTAGAACTTTATGTAGTGTAGGCAATGGAGATAAATACTGCAGCATGCTCCCTTCTCAAAGGGATTAGCATTGCTCATGCTTCTCAGTGGCCTTTTTGGTGTCTGGATGTCATCAGATGTAAAGATCATACTGTTTTCACAGGTGGGAAATTGCTCTTTCCACAGCCAATACCTTTTCTTAGATGCACACTTTGAGTTCTGTCTGTACTACACAGGTAAAAGCAGTGAAACTCTGCTGGAGTAGGTAACTGGGTTTTCCATTAAGAAAAAAAAAAAAGGTTTAGTGGTCTTGTAGCCATGCAGCCCCAAAAGACTGTACCTTACTACCTGATGCCATTCAGAGAGTAAACTAATCCTGGAGAAAGCTGGAAGTGCAATTTCAGAAGAAATAGCAAGGCAGCAGCAGTAATTAGGACATAGCTAGAGAGTTTCAGCTGCTTTAATTCCCAGGCGTTGGGGTGAGGGATGTCAAAGCAGGAGGCAGGAGAGAGTCAGCACAGGGCTGAGAGGGAACTTCTCTACAGACAAGGGAGTAGCAGCTCTCTTTTACTCAGACTTCTGAGCTACTAGGGACAACCCCAGAGATAACTGGGAAAGGCTGAAGCAGCTGCAGCACAGGCAGAGGAACAGGTGAGCAGCAATAAGACAGAAGAGAAGGGTGGGAGGGACAGGAGCAGAGGCAGGAATCCCTAAGCTGCCAAGGATAACACATAGAGCAACCACAGCCTGCAGGCACAGCCCCTGTCCCAAAATGCCTGCACTCCAGTCAAGGCCAGCCACAGGACTGGCGTGCCTCTTGCTTCACATTCCTCAGAAACTTGCCTTAACCAACCATGGGAATAATCATTTCATGTACAACACAGAGAACTACACATTTGACAGGCAGAAGCTAAGGGCAATGTCCTGCTCAGCTTGAGGTCAGAGGATGCTGAAGAGCCTAGAAGAGTGAGGCAGAAAGAGATACATAATACTTGAGGAATGAAAAGCAGCACTTTCTGGAGGAACAATAACAGGGGCTCAAGAGATACAATCTCATAATCTCAGGCTATTTGCTCTCGCTCTAGCTAAACAGATCTTTAAATAACATTTGTGCATACATAAAGAGCTTTTCTTCCCCATTTGTAGCTTTCCTCTCCTCCCCCGGCCCCTCCCCACCCTCATACTCTCTTCCTGAATCTCTCTTTCTGCGTAGGTCCTCCCCCCTCACATGCTCCGGCTGGACAGAGGGCAGAAGTGCTCTGGAACAGCTGTATTTCCTCCTTATCTGCTCCTTCCCCTCACAGCAGAGGGGAAAGTACGGGCCAGCTCAGCTGGCCTCGTGCTTTACAGCACTTGAAAAAGTGCACTGCCATGCCTCCCACCTTCACTGAAGGCAAGGCTCCCAAGCCGAGGCTCTGAGAGGACCTTTTCTTTTTTATGTGGCCTCCTGGGTCTCTGCACCATCCTCCCAAATTGGGCTTGGAAGAGCTAGCGAACAGAAGAAACAGAGGGGAAGGTTGACAGAGTTAAAAAGGGTGTGAATGGGAAGCAAAACACACTGCCCGTCCCCTGAAGGTCAAAACTGAGAGCAGCTGCTTATTACAGCCCTGTCTTTGAGAACACACTTCAGGAGTAAAGGAATAATTCAGAAGTACCTCGTGGTGGTTCCTGAACATGCACACCTTGGTGCCAGAGACAAGTGCTGTTATCACGTTTGCCTTAGAGAGGCTGCTCACACACGCTACGTGGTAGCTGAGGAGCACCTCCTCTCTGAGAAGGCACATAGCCCTGCACTCCAGAAGGTGTTCATTAGAAGATGAAACACAGCCATTAGAGCAGCAGAGGCAAACAAAGTACAAGACAAGCTCAAACTTGAAGACTGGTCACTTGAGGTTCCCTAACTTGATTCCTCCCAAAAAGTCCCCAAGAGCCAGCTCAGAGGGCAGGGACCCGCTCTGTTGACTCCACCATACAGCCTAACTACAGGGTCCACCTCAACATCCGCTGCAGATGAGAGAGCACTTGAGGGAGGCTGCGACACGAACACCTGCGTGTGTGACCAAACAGGGATGCCCAGCGTGGGTGCCACACGTGCAGGCAGCGGTGTGTGCCCCGGCTCCAGCGTGAGCCGCAGCCCAGCGAGGCTCTCCCCACCCTGACACGGCAGCCAGGATTTCACAGCCGTGGCTGTAGAGCAGCAGAGATGGACAAGGACGCCAGCAGCCCCGTCCCTGGCAGCCCGGGCACAGGCACGGTCCGAGGGGCCGGGGGCTGCGCCCCAAGGCAGCGCCAGCCGCCTCCGCGGGCACGCGCCCAACCCGGGGGAAGCGGGAATGGAGGGGAAGCAGGGAGGGATCCCAGCCTGCCAGCACGGCTTCGGGAGGCAGGAGGAACGCGTCCAGCCCGAGACAGAGCAGTCTGGAAGAAAAGAGAGAAAGAGCAGACAGGCGCGAGGCGAGACTGGGCTCCCGACCCTTGTACCCGCAGCAGGGCGCTCGTCCCGCGGGGCCGGGGGTGCCGAGCCGCCTCAGCGCGGCGGCCGCTGGAGCCCTGCCCGCCCCGCAGCCCCCCGCCCCGCCCGCCGGGAGCCCCGCGCGGCTCCCGCAGCCCCCTTACCGCGCTCCGTGCCGGCGAGGCGGCGGGAGGGCACGGCGGGTCCCGCCGGCGCTGCAGCCGCTGCGGCGGCCGGGACATGTTGGGCCGGGCGCTATTTATAGCGGCAGGAAGCGGCTCTGCGGCGCGGCTCTGGGGCGCCGCTCCCCCGCCGCCCGCGCCGCCGCACATGCCCCGGGCCCGCAGAGCCGGGCCGGGCCGGGCCGTCCCCCGCGCTGTGCCCCTGAGCCCGGCCGGCGGAGCGGAGCGGGCTCCCCGTGGGATGGCCCTTCCCAGGTGGCCCGGGTGCCGGTGATGGCCCTGCCCCGTCTTTCTGTGCCCGCTGCCCAGTGGGAGTTCACAGCAGTCAGAGTTACAGAGAGCCCCTTACGGGGAGATGGCCTCGGGTCCCCATGTGCCAACGGCCTGGACTGTGACTTCGGTGGCTCTGCCGAGGACACATCTCGTTCAAAGCCTCCGCGGTACCCCGGCCGTGCCCTCACGGCTGGGGCAGCTGTGCCGCCCGCACTGCCATCCCTTCGCACAGCCCCGCTCCTCCCGGCCCTGCTCCCCGGGCTCCCCTTGCCCACCGGGCTCGCAGCACGCTTTGTTCTCCCGACCTGCCTCGATGGCCGCGATGGCAGCCAGCGGGGAAGGGGTAGTTCACCTGGGGAATAGCAAGGCACCAGGCAGAGACACACGGTAGAGCAGAAACGTAATTAAACAGTGGGAAAGAGATGCTTGCTTTTTCCCTGTTAAGGTTTGCAGTATACTGAAATGTGGGAAGGTCAATTACCCATCTCTGCAGGATGCCCCAGAAGGTATTTGCGTTTCATACCTCAATTAACTCATGCAGAGATTGCTTTGCCTGGCAAGCAATAGATTCTGTTCCCTTTCCCCCCTCAGCTTGACTAAGTTTTCTAGAAACAAAACTTCTGTTCACGTTTTTATGTCCAACACTGAGGTTTTGGATGGAAAAATGCCCAGCTGTATGTAATGGAGTAGCTTGTGCAGATAGGAGCAAGGTTTGAAGTGCAAGAACTGTGTCCTGAGTGTCTATTTGAGCCGACGTTGATCTCACATGCTTTTGTCTCTGTAGGATTTCGCATTTTGGAGGTGTTTAGATGGTTTCTGTTTACTCCATGTGTAGACATGGTCCAGCCCAGCAGCTATATAACACTGTTATCTAAAATTAAAATGTTAGGGACAGGTGTCCTGGAGAACTGAAATATGCTCTTGATTCACTTGTAGCAACATGTCCCAGCAAGGTCAAAGACTGAGTAACCTGTGTGCTAAGTTAACCTGCTGCAACTTACTTTCATGTTTTCCTCGGGAGATGAGCTGTTGCCTGAAGGCACAGCATTATGGTGAGACACGCTGTCATAAGAGCAATGGCATTACTGTGCTGTCTTCAGTGGAAGGCTGGAAACCTTGCCAGGCTTTTATGTAGGTCATGTCTCTGTTTCTGTGTCATTGTATGCTTGGAGCACTACAAGAAAACACAAAAACGGGTACAATTTTTTATGTGTACCCTTTTCTGACCCATACACACAATGTAGATTAGCTTGCAAGCAAAAATTTCAGTGCTCACAAATAGTAAAACTGCAGGTAGTCTGTGTTTACTGTCTTTACAGTCCCAAAGCTCTCTTAAGAGGGTCACAGATCCACATGAGGTTCCTCAGCACAGCAAACTGCATTTGGGTCATTGGTTAGCTGAAAAGTCACGTAGAGGCAAACAGCTTCCTCTTGTCTACATGCTGGGGAAATACCATGTAATGTGTTTAATCCAGGCTGCATATGGGATAAATAGATACACTGATACAGATCTGCTCAGCTTTTAGAAGCTGGGAAGATGTGCTGCAATGGGAGATTTGTGCTGGGATGACAGGAAATGCTGACAACCTTTGCTAGGAAAAATTGTCCCTTTCTGGGGAATCCACTGAGTGATCCATCATTGCTGTGATGCAGTAGACTACAACTCCTTTGTACTTCTGCCTGCTGGTCAGGCTGGCCTGTTGCATGGTAACAAGTGAAATTGTCCTGTCCTTGCTGTAGATAACCCACCTGCAGCCTGCAGGACTCAGCGATGCTCTCACAGTGGGCATGGAAATGCTTGTCTACAGGTTGGCTCTTTTCCATAGCTGTGTCAGTCTCTTAGACTTTATTGTGACTGAAGTGTGATCATTTTGCCTTTTCTGTATTTGGGATTTGAATTTCAGAAAGAGATGAGTGCTCTAGAGCTCTGTTAGAAGTATCAGTATCTGTGCAACCTTCAGGTGACAGAAGCTTGGGAGACTTTCTATCAGATTCACAATTTTTAAGAAAAGAGAGGGGTAATTTATAGACAGCAGCATGCCTAGGGGCCTGGAGGCTGTGCTAGAATTTATCTAGCACTAGTAAACATATGAAAATGTGAGGTCTTGTGACTGGAGCCAAGGACAGCAACCTTCTAGAAGTGTCCAAAGTCAAAAACATTTCTGATGTGCTGAACTATCAGCGACTTTAAAGGTGATATCTTGCCTGTCCCCATAGCAGAAAACAAACCTTTCAGGGAGGTAATGTACTCCTTGTCTCCAGCAGCAGCACAGTGTTTATGCACGTATGTGGGTCCTGTGTTACACATTCCCTATTGCCCCGCTGTCCCTACCCGCTGTGGCTTGCCTCAGCTGTGGAAACAGGAACTGCTGAGTCAGCAGGCTGATGAAACTCACGCTGCTTTCACACTTCTCTGGGGAGACTGCCACAGCAAGGAGGTTGGCAGCAACTTACATTCAGGAGAAAAAAAAAAAAAAAGAGTACTTCAACTGTCTTGCAATTGCCTGAAACAATATTCTGATTTTTAAAAAACTCTCAAACTGAAGGAGGCTGTGGGACCCAAGCGCTGGTGGCGGATGAATGATTACACCTGGCACACGAGCTCATTGTCAAGTGCTTGGAGTTCAGCAAGTGTCATTTTCCTGTTCTCTCTCTTGATCAGCTCAACTACATTTTACAGAGCCGAGATCCAACTGGCTGAAGAGACAGAATAAGGACATCGAGTTCAGCTCAGCTGTCTGGTGAGGATGGAGAGCAGCAGCCTGTTCTGATTACAGACTCATGCAGAGGTGAAACTGCTCCCTTGGAGCTGGTACAAGATAAGGAACTGTGAAAATTCAAATAAGCCTCTCAGAAGAGCCAGGTCTCCCGAAAAGCACAAGTGCCAAAGAGGAAAGAGATTTGGCAGTGACTGCATCTCTGAGAGCAACATATCCATGGCACAGTAGAGAGTAGCTAAGGTCAGCTAAACGGATGGGAAGGGGAACGTTAACTGCCAAATGGTTTGAAAACTAGAAAGAGAACCAAGCTGAAAAAGATGGAGACATTCCAGGAAGCTATTCTACTAAGGATATAAATATGGTGTTATCAACAAGCTCAAAGTGAACAAAAGCAGCTTTAGTAGCAAGAAGATGGCAGTTAACTGCTCCAGGTACTATCACTACAAAAGCAACACCTTCCACCCAGATGCCCCTGGTCTGCTTTGATTTAAATGAGGTCTGCTTATTTCAGCACCACGATGTTTACATGTCATTATTTTTTACACTTATTAGAGAAATTTAACAATATGTGATGCCTGTTTCTTGCTTTGCTTATCATGAGATTTGTAAGTTGAAGCTCCAGGCAGAAATATGCCTGTTTAAGGCAATGAAGTAGCAGAGATGCATGCGTGGGTTGCAATTATCCAGGGTCATCTCCCTGGGGCTGCTGATCCAACCCATGTAGGAGAGAGTTTGTGTTAAGGTTGCAAGGGGGGGCTACAGAGCTGTAAACGAGAAATCATTAGACTATACATACTTATATGTGTACAGTGGATTTTCTGTGACTGTGACAGAACATTTACAAGCTCCAAAGCTACTATTTTAGCAGGGGCTGACATTGAAAGCACAGTAACAGTTGAGAAGAGGTAGTCTGCAGGTCGGTAAGGATATTCTGTCAGTGGATGGATACTGGTAACAGGGGATCTTAGTGGTATGCATGAAAAATGTATCATAACAGTGATCTAGGAAGAGCAAACAGAGGCTGGTACAGTCCAAGTATTCAAAGCAAAGCAAAGCAAAAAACAAACAAACAAACAAACAAACAAACAAACAAAAGAAAAAAGCAATAAAAACATGTGCCTATTTGATGCTTGGAAAACTCTGTTTGGAGAGTCAGAGTACAATGCCTGGAATCTGCAACTTAAGAAGGGAAGTTGTTAGCATTTATATTTGCCTGCTGTCACATCTTTTGAGACACAACTAGTTCATCAAGAGTCAAAGTGACAGAAAGGCAGAAGATTTGCTGTGCCTAAAAAACAGGTTAAAGCATCACAAATGACAAGTTTTGAATAAATAGTTTCAAACCTTTTTCTGAGGAAGTGGAAGGAAAGCACTGGTACCTAGCTGTGTATAAGGAGAGCTGGAGAAGCAGGCAGGCAGGTACACACGTGCACACATTCACTCTGGCACACAAAGAGGGGGAATTTGGAGGCCAAGTCTCAGATCTGCCTTGGGGAAGCTGAACAAAGATACTGTAGGTGCTCACCATGAATCTTGTTACTTGCTGTTTATTTTTAATGCTAAGATTCAACCACATGCTGCTCTAAGAGGATTGTTCTGCCAATTTCAGTGCCAATCAGAGGCTCTCAAATTAAGGTCCAGGCACCATTAGGCTGCAGCTTAGCTCGTCTGAGCAGGGAGCCGCTGACTCCCGCAGGGGCTGCGAGCTGGGAATTCCCACCCAGCTGCAGTGAACATTCCCTCTGTCAGCAGAGGTGGCGCCCAGCAATACACCTTTGGCCTTCGCTTACAGGGTCAATGATCATCCGGGGAGGCAAAGATTACCATCCTTTAAACCGTAAAAGCAGAGCAGAGCGCTACAAGTGATCTATCGGCCCAGACAAACTGTTTGCTCAGGACTGCAGCTCACCAAAACATTGTCCGGCAAACGCTACGCAATGCTGGGAGTGTTGCTCAAGTGCCTCATTTCCCTCTAGTGCTTCAAATGCCTGTCCTCTGCAGGCATGACGCGTTTTAACATAATACGAATTATTTTACTAAATTGTTTACAGCTGTTAGCAAAGTAGTGCTCTTGGCTTGGACAACCAGCTGGAAAAGATGAGTAACTTGTCGCAGTTGCCCCACCCATCCTTATTTATGTTTGAGAAGAAGAGGCAGCGCTGCTGGTATTGCCACATGGCATTATTTGAACGCGGAGAGGCTTTTTGCTTGCGTCGAATGCGGAGTAAACAAAGTGCGGCGGTGTCGGGCAGGGGCAGCAGTGCTTTGCTTTAGCCACCAGAGCGAGCTGCTGCTCAACTTTTGAGCGAAGCCGGGCCCGCTCCCGGGAGCGCTCCCGTCGGCGGCCGCGCACGGGCACGGCTGGGAGCCGCAGCCGCGGGGCCGAGCAGCCGAGCCTAGCGGGGCAGGGACAGCTTCGGAAACAGAGAGAGCTGTGCTCAATAAACACCCTCCAGGTCAGAGGTGCAGCGTGGAAACCAACCTTCCGAGAGTAGAGTAGGCTGAATGTGGAGGTTATTCTAGAAACAGGTTGGATCCTTCCCACTGTAAAGAAAAGTCTCTCTCCCCTTTGCTGCAGCAAGAGATTCTATGGGTAGAGTCCTGCATGACAGTCAGCCAGTTCACATTTGTGCATGAAAATCAAGTGCTTAGGCATGGAGTTTGAGATTTTTCTGGCGGTAATATCAAGTGTTAGCAGAGGAATCTGCTAATACAAGACTCTGCTAATACAAAAGCCACAGAACAGATATTAAAACCAGCTTGAATGCCAAAGTTGGATACTGATTTACAGCTCAGCTAAAGCTTATTACACTGCTATTGACTTCACTGGAATAGTATCTGTTGCTTACAAAGTCAGACAATCTTATTATTCATTAACATTTTTAATAAAGGGTAAAACGGATCAAAACCTGGCTGTCAGCCATTCAATTTCACCACTAAGGCAAGTGTTTCTTTTTGGCAATTAAATGCTACTGAGGAGCAGCTCAGAAGTGCTAAGTATGGGGCCTTACATTTTATTATCCCTGCTCTTTCCCAGTGGTTACTGATTCCTGTCAGTGAACCTTTCAGAGGCTGGCCAGATTCTGATGGTTATGATGCTTTCAGATGTTCAGGGCAGCAAATAGTTTCCAGCTGACGTTCATCCTTGCTGATTTAATTCAATAAGGCGACCAGCAAATACAGCTAATGTTCCTATAAAACAAACTAGCATAAATATGCCAAGGAGGAGATGATCAAGCACCATTGCAACAAACTTCCATTCTTCTGCAGCCTGGGAAAGAAACAAAGGAGATGGTAAAATCTCTGCAGAGCACTGTTTGTTACAGCATTCCTGTAATTTACTGTCTTGAACAAGGGGAAGGCTCTTCCCTAAGTGCCTTTATTATTGCTATGCAAAAAATGCTCATTTTCTTCTCAGAAGCAGGTCAGTGGTTAAGAAAGCCTAAGCAACCTAGAAATACATGTTTCAACACTAAACTCACCGGAAACCCTGGCCATTTGCTGAACAATTTCATTTAAAAAATGTTGAAAAGCTTAATTATTAGGCCAATTGCTTCTGAAAGAAAGTTTAAAATCTTGAAAGCAAAATGCTTAGTTTGACCCAAATTACTTTTGTTTTTCCATTGCTTTTTTGTTCTCATGGGATAGCTAGGCAATTCCTAATAATTTAACCCTAATGCCTGCTTTCCATACACTCTAATGCCTTGTAAAACCTTCTTGGTAGCTCCATTAGTCTTTTTTCTAGTTGTGGGACACCATGAACCACTTGCTCTGTACCTTTTCACTGGATGCTTTTGGTGGGAACCCGGCACAGTAAGAGCATGCAGAGTGCAAGGCACTGAGTACAGCAGGGCTCATGATTTCCACCCTGGAACTCCACCTGAAGGAGTGACTTGTGCTGGCCTAAAGCACCTTCTGCTTGTGCCTTGCTTCTCCCACAGGTAGAACAGGCTGTTGTAATTTATCTAGAGGACACTGACAATCACTACTGCTTTGAGGTGGTGCAGAAGCAAATGCAATGAAGTGATAGCCTTCAGAACCTTAGGTTTATTTAGGGAACTTGACTTTTGAAACCCCCTGGAAGTGATAAATCACTAGTGTCCAGATGACACAAACAGCTGGGCCCCACTTCCGAAGGGGGCATCTGCTGGTAACCTGAAGACCCTCCTTGTAAGCCAGGGAGGAAGTGGAGCCCAGAGATGTTGAAGCCACGCCAGCCCTGCTGAAGACAACAATTTGTCTGCAGAGAGGCGAAGGAGTCACGGGGAACATGAGACTACAGCCAGAGCCATTTCACATGCTCCAGGAATTTGGTCACAGGAACAAACACCGTGGTGTAAATCCTGTCCATGGGAAGGAAGCACCTCCTTTTCAAGAGAGTGGGTCAAATTATTTTGTCAGAGAGCTCCCCTGTTTTCAGACTAGCCTGCTGCTCAACAGGAGAGGTCTATAACCACGTAGGAAGGTGAAATACCAGGACTCAATTACCCCTGCAAAAGCTGTTTGAGCTGTGAAAGCTGAAATAAAAGAGGGGTTAATTGTTCTGAATGTGCTAGAAGGAGGCAGAGCTAGGTTTTCCTAGGGAACAATGCCACGTGTGACTATATGCTTTTATCCTTCCTTTGGCTTGCAATGTGGAAAAAGTCAGTAATCAGAGTAGCTCATAACATACTTAATTTGGAGGGACTGCTTGTATTCAGGAATAAACCAAAACCTTATCAAAATTGGAAAGATAATTTGTAAGTTACATTTAACACTTCTCAGATAACACTACTAGGCTTTTGGAGTTTGCCTTGCTTCCTGACTTTTCAAAAGCAGTAGGATCAATCTTACTACAGGGGCAAGATGCCTGAGTGGGAGACAGAAGAAATGTGTTTTGGAACTTGCTTACAGTTCTTGAAACTGGTTTCCTACTCACAGACACTCCATCTCTATGGCTTCACATATCACATAAGAAAACCTTAGCACTGACACTTTTTCCTTTTCTATTATTTTGGGAAGCCAATAGTCAATTAACATCTGTGACAATTATTTGTTGCTCCTTGTTGACTCCCTCAAGGGGAGAAGACTGTCCGCTGCTAGAGCCAAACCAGGGCTTGGAGTGTTTTTGTAAGGCAGGGATATTTTGCCAAAAAAGTAAGATGTAGCAACCTGAAAGCTAGAAATGAATAATGCACAAAAAAAAGGGCCTTACATTACTGGCTTCTTGGTCCGATTTCATCGTTTCTGCAATGTATTTGATTCCTTCTATAGCATTTTTCACATCTGGGTTTTTGGTAAGCGGGGAGTAGAAGTTGACAGGCACAGAACCTGACTTCCCAGAAATGTCAGAAATATCAATATCTTCTGCAAAAATATTTTTGTCTTGTTTGTCTCTCGATGGTCGTTTCATTGTAGAGAAAAACATGACGTTTGGGATTGTGTCAATAAAGATCTGAAAAGAAAGGGAGAAGGTGACAGTTGCTGCTCTGTGGGGCTGTGTCACAGCTGCAGCTGTGCTGAACAAAGACAAGGCTCTCCCCTCCCAGATCGCTTCCCGTGCTGGGGCTGCTGCAGATTCCCTCTCGGACTGTGTCACAGCCCACGCCTTAGTTACACCGGGGCTTTTGGCAGCTCGTGTCCCGGGGCACAGGGAGTCCCCCGCAGGCCTGCAGCGGGCTTGCTGCCAGCCATCCCCCTGCCCTGCAGCAAACATCCACACATGAGGCAGAGGGTGAAGCACATCCTCAGCTGGCACGGGCTGACAGAGCTCGAGCCATCCCATCTAACTTGAAACACATTGCCTACAAATCTGACTTGAAGAATGGACTGCAAAGAAACTCTTTTGGCTACTTAGGTTTGATTTTGCTATTATGAACGTTTGCTATACAGGCATATAAGATTTACAGTAAGAGACTTGCTGCCAGAGCAATGTTAAGCACATGCAGCATTTCCTGTTGAAATTTCCCTTCTGCAGGGGTTGTTTATGCCGCAGAGGGAATCTAACATAAGCTGTAACCTTAAAAACATAATTAGAAATACACAGAAAAACCTCCTTTCATGTCATGGTTTAGTATGAACCCAGGCAGGCTTCAAAACAGCAAGGATTACTGAATAAATCAGATGATCTTTGATACTGTCTCCCTGGCAAAGAACTTGTAATGACAGACAGCCAATTTTTTCTATGTCTTATGATTACCATTTAGACTCCTGTGCAAGGATCTCCCAAGGGCTGCAGAGCAACTGTATACTGGAAAAGTACAGAGAAGATTTTTTAGCTTTTGCTAAACCATTCTTTGCAAAATAGGATGCTGAACTCGGGTATCCCCAGTGGCCTTTGTGCTCTGCACTCATGCAGGCTGGTGGCTGGTCACTGGCAAGCAGCAGTGCCTTGCAGTCAGTGGAGAATTAGGCCAGGATACATAATTCGAGTCCAGATGGATATTTTCTTTTCCCATTCCCTACCTTTAGCTGCCCATGTTTTGTCTCATTTGTTCCCTGCAAGGCTCTACCCCAGTGGACAATTTTGTTACCCCAAGGAGCACTTTGACAATCTTGCTGACTTTATGCACAGCTAAGCAGTAAACACTGGCTCTTGTGCTCTTTAACGTGATGCATTTACCGCCCCAATTCTTTTTGACTTTTATTAGAAGACCTGCCAATAAAACACGGAGCATTTGGTGGAAACCAGCAGGTGTGCCAAGGCACAGAGCTCACCTTCCTGACCCAGGGGGGCATGGTGTGCGTGCTGGGCGAGCGGTGGTGGGTGTTGATGACGATGACGGTGATGATGATGGAGGCGATGACAAACACCATGGTGAACAGCATGTACTTGCCAATCAGAGGCACTGCGCTGGAGGTGGAGGGAATCAGCTCCACGATGACCAGCAGGAACACAGTCAGAGACAGCAGGACAGAGATGCTGAGGGTCATTTTCTCACCTGTCATAAAAAAGTCCCCCAAAATCATTGCTGCTCCTATCATTCAGTACAGAGAGCATTGATTTGAGAAGCAAAATGTGGATGAGAGCTGTTCACACAAACACCTGTGTGCATTTGCAGTGCCATCATCTCTGCCAGCATCCAAAGCAGCAAGTAGGCTTGGCAAACCTGAGAGCCTAACAGCATCAGCTCCAGCACTAAGGTGGGAATTACCAGGAGTGACTGGGCTGAGGTGTGGGTGCTGAATATTTTTACTTGCTGGGAGCATTTCGTGGGCTCTGCATTTTGAGCAATGCAGCATGTGCACCTTCGTGCTTGCTCCACAGCTTCCTGAGGGTTTGCTTCCCTTACTTTCTGTCTCTGGGCTGAGAGAGCAGACTAAAAGCACATCTGACATCAGGTCAGTTGCTATGTGAGATCTCCTTCCATGTGGAGGGTGTCAAAAATGAATTACAAAACATTATTCACACTTTTTTTTAAATCCAGTTCAACTTTGTAGAAAGTTTTCCACTTGAAAAAATACATCAAGTATTTAATAAGAAGGGGCTTACACTGCAATTAAGTGGTATGAAAAGCTGACAGAAGGCAAAAAGAATGAATCAGAGGAAATGGTTGCAGGGAGCATGAGTGCCTCAGCAGAGACAAAGGAGGCCAGAACAGGTCAGGATTACTCTGTGTCACATGAGGTGATGTGTGTGTGAGCAGGTAACAAGCTCTCTGCTCTGACAAAATGCAGAAGGGCCTCTGTCACCCCTGTGTGCTCATTTTACTGCTGGACATACTAACACACTGACTACCTATGGCAAAACATAAAAATGGCCAGCTAAATCTTTAGTTTGCGTAAGTTAACTGGACAGCTAGTCAGCAATTTCTGTGGGAAAGCACCCCAATTTATTTATATCAATAGTTTCAGTTTTCAGCACTTATCCTTTCTTTGCAGAATATTTAAAGCCATTACTTTCAGTGGAAATGTCCAGTTTTAGCATGCACTGGCCTTCAAGTTGGCTGATGGTTTCAAATACTGTGAATTTCTCAGGAATTTCTTAGAAGAGCAATTTCTATGGAAGTAGAACGAATAAACTTACATACCTGAATCTGTGGGTAGGTAAAAAACGAGCCCTGTTAGAAAGGAGAAGAGCAGGCAGGGGATGATGACGTTGACAATGAAGTAGAGGGGCAGGCGTTGCATGAGGAAGTGGTAGGTGATGTCCAGGTAGGGGGTGTCGGGGCAGCAAGCGTAGTAAACCCAGTGCTTCCAGCCACGGTAATCCTTCATCACCCACTCCCCGCTCTCCATGAAGTTACTCAGGTCTGGACGATCACTCTCCTGCCAGCAAAACACCCCAACAAATTCTTAACACCAGGTATTCTGAACCAAATCAAAACTTAGTAGGTTTGGCTCAGGAACAGGATTCCAAATAACTCATGCACTTTGTGGGGGTTTTTTGTGAGTAAACAGCTCTTGTCTATGGTCTTTTTCCTTAGAATATCAGCCTCTACACAGCATTCCACTGAATATTTTACAGAAACAGTCAGGGATAGTACACTGAAAAAATATTACAGTTAGGAGACATAAATGAGGGGACAGGGAAGGAGTCTTTGGCAGTGGAAAGTCATGAGCAGAGAAAATATACCCCCTTAAAAAAACTCTAAACCTGAGAAAACAAACAGAAGCAGGACATACAGCACCATAAAAAGTGGTGCAAAGCTGCCAGAGGACAGACAGGAGACTGTTATGGCACAGGAATAAATATGTAAGAAGAATTTAGGAGCCAAACCAGGAAACCTTGTGTTAGATCTACAAATGAGAATTTTCTCTTTTACAGGTAGAGTCTGCTTGTTTTTCCTGTCAGAACTAGGTCATATTCCATTCTAAATCTGAGATTTCTCTTAAAAACACGTACAGGCCTTTGCTGCTTTTCCCAATTACAGCCTCCTTGCTTACCGGGTTGATAACAACCATTGTGCCATCATATGTCCAAGTTCCCAACTTCATACTGCAGTTCTGCTGGTCAAATGGGAAGTGTGTGACTATAATTTCACAGTAACTCTTAAAAATGGCTGGTGGTGTCCAGGTGATCCGACCTGTGTGCTCCAGAAGGACTTTGGTGTATTTTACAATGGCAAAATCCCCATCTGCACTGCAGAAGGAACAAGGACATTGAAAGCAATATGGGCAGCATAATCAACAGAGTCACAAAAGGATTTCTCTGGCTGCGGGTCAAACGATGCCCCAGTGCCTGCTCCTGGAGAAGCTTACCCTGAGGAATTGGACCCACTGGAACAGATGTCATGGGAAAACTGTCCCACTGGGGTGGTGCCACAAGGCAGAGATCCTCCCCCCTCCCTCCCTCCCTCCCTGAGCAGCTGGCAGCCCTTACTTGTTGTAAAGAACAAGGTCTGGCCGCCAGATATCATCTGAGGGGATGCGGATTTTTTTTACACCACCGTAGTCATCTGGATTCCATCGGAGGTTGACGTCTGTCCATTGCTAAAGAGGGAAGATTTCAGCCCCTGAGAGCTTCTCCCAGCACTGGGGTTAGTTTGAGTACTTCCCAGAAACAGCTCCTCCCTTGCTTTGGGACATGTAGGTAAGCATAAACATATGGCAGTGGGACCCCCAGCTCATTTTTTACATTAACTTATACTTTGGTGTAAGAAGCTTATTAAAAAAAACCCCAAAAACTCCAAAAGAAAATAATATAAAGATATCAGAAGTGTACTGTTTGAAATACAACCCCAAAAGTTTTTCTTAAAACTCCTAGCATCTAGAGCACTTTATTCTTTAGATCTCAGTAAGAAGAAATGCTCTGCTATCTGACCCACCTCTCCAAGCTGCCCCCAAAGGTATGAGAGTGTAGTTAATTCCTGATTGTGTCAAGTGCATTTATTTGAATTAGATGGAATGGTTAAGAATATTTGGCCTTACCTGTTTCAGGCGCACATTGGTTGTCACAATCTGATTTACTTCATCCTTAAAAAAAAAGGAAAAGGAAAAAAAAAAAAGCAGGCGGTATCAGCAAGCATCAAGATTACAGGATACAAATTGTTTCCTTAGAAAAACACCACCATTTGGCACTATCCCATGAGCCAGTGGCTCAACACTGCCCGTGTCCATAGCGTACCACGCTGATGAGCTGGATGAGCTGCAGCCCCACGGTGACAACGACGGCGTCCCGATGGTCCTCCACGGGCCGCACCACCTTGTTGTAGTTACTGAACAAGTGCTCCACCAGGCGAGTCTCATCCTCATAGCCCAGGGCCAGCCCGGCTGCAGAACAGTCAGAAAGGAGAACAATGGTCAGAAGGGGCAGGGAACAGGCTAAGCACCATCAGTCTGAGGCTGGCATGCAGGAAGGGCTGCCAGGGAAGCTGCTGGTGGGGGATAATAACACCAACTCCTCCCTGTGACAATGGCCACCCACCAGGAGATGAACAAATGCAAACAGGCAGGATCATGGACATCAGACTGAACATTAGGAGTCTTCCAGCCTGAAACTGTGCTAACATGCAGTACTTATGGGCAGGTAAACACAGAAAATGTCCAGTCTCAGGGGTTTCTAATGTTGCCTTTTCCACCTTCAACTCCACAGACCTGGCTGTGACGCTGACATTAAAGGTGAGGGCCAAGCACACCAGTCATGGAGAAGGCATCACCATCCCCACTCCTTGCATCTGCAATCTAAGTGGAACAAGAGCTCCTCTCCACAATGGGAGCTGCTCGGGTTGTGCAGGTGGTGAGAGAAGGAAACCACTCGCTGTGTGGGGTAGGTCCATGGACAGCTCTGCCCACAGGCTGCCCAGCATGACTTGGCTGTGCTGTGCCAAAGAGCCTTGAAAGAAAAATTTCACAAGTGAAAATGGCAGGGAGCAGCCCTGTTCCAGTGGAGCCTTCACAGTGCTGTGCATGGCACTGCAGTGCCAAGGAGCAAGGGCACTGGAAACAGATGGGCCCTGCCTCCAGAGAGCCTGGGGCAGGGGAAGCAGGCACACAATGTCCTCAGATTGTAACTGCTTCACTGCCACAGGGCAGGAAAGCAAATGGAAGGGGTGCCTGGGGATGTTTCTGTGTCTCCCCTCTTAAAGGTAGTGAGAGGGAACAGAAGAGTTGAGCCTCACTGCAAACATTTTTGGCAGATTGCACCCTCGTCTCCCACTCTCTGTTGAATCCTGGGCCACAGAAGTCAACAAGAATTTTGCTGCTGACTCCAACCTAAGCTAGGATTTCTGCTGGTTTCCTAACTGACTTTTCATCAACTTCTTTTACATAGCTGATCTGAGATTGCCAAGGATTCTGCCTTGGCCTTTGTCCTGCCATAAGATTACATTAAAATACTTGGATGCCAATCAGAAAAGCTGTCTGTTGCACACAGACACTGTTTGCTTCCTCTGCCAAGAGGCTGAGCAAGGGTAGGCAGGAGGCATCTTTCAATTTTTAAGTTATGATTACAGCATCACATAATTGAAGCTCTATGCTTTATTAACACAATTAAAATCCTTTCACATTTGCTCCTTTCTGGTGTAGCTTGGTAGGAATTTAGGATACTGCTTGAATTTTCTGAAAAGCTTTTAAGATCAAAAATATTTATTCTTTTAAGGGACAGTTTAAAAAGAATTAGTTCTGTACAACACATGCAGCTGCCAATCAATTCTACCTCCTTGTCAGTCACCCCACAACTTAATGAAACTTTTTGTAATGATTTTTCCCATTCCAAGTCATGCTTACTAGATTCTTTCCCATATTCTGAAATACAGGTAGCACTAAGGCAAACGGGAGCATGAAAAACAGATTGCAGAAACAAAACCAATTAAACATGAACTTCTCCACTCAAAATATCTGGTGCCTGAAATTACAAATATCTGAGATGCTACTAATGCACCCCAAAGCTTTCTTTTAAACGATTAGGTGTGTTCATAAAACCTTACCAGTGGGACAGGCCCCTCCTGGAACACATCCTTGCTCATGCTGAGGTATATGCAGAGCCCTGGAAGGAGACACCCCCCCTTCAAGGCAACAGCTGGAACAGCTTACCTGTGCAGATGAGGAGGAGGAGTACACAATGGACCTTCATCATCCTCTTGCCTCAGTCATACAGATGGAGGCACACACAAAGCACCTCTGAGTCTCCTCAGAGGGGACTGTGCTGCCTCACCAGGGTGCTGCCAAAGTACACCCAGCAGGGTATTGCTTTACAGCACCTGTTCTGGGAATGACAGCTGGGGGCCCCTGCCCACCGGCTGGAAACGGGAGCACAGTGTGCTTCACCCATCAAATATCTTCTGTGGTTTACAGAAGGTCATTTTCCTTCCAAGTATCAATGTGGTCTGTGACTTACTAAACAAATACACACACAAATAAACTAAAAAAGAATTATCTGTAAGTAACTGAACAACTTGGTGAGATCTCAGAAGCTTTTTGTGAACACAGCAACTTGCCAGGTTTAAGGTTTTGTTTCTCTGAGACAAAACAGAGCACAGTCACTAATTTCTGATACACCCCCACCAGTGTACAGACAGCATGCTGGGAGCAGGCTGCTCCCCTGGCTTCACAGAGGGATGGGAAAGCTTTGAAGTAAACAAATATTCTCAAGAGGGATCCATCTCCTTGAGTCTACCAGGACTCCCTGGTAGAGTCCCCACCTTGGAAGGTATTAACTAAGTAAGAGAAGACACCTCACCCTCCTGCTGCCACCTCTATACTTGGTGGATTGAGAAAATCAAGTGGTAGAAACATTACTAGTTTGTTTCTACAGCAGGGCAGATTCAGTGGATTTCTGAAGAGAATGCAAGTGCTTGCTCTTTATTGCCATAAATCACCTGTAAAAGAGGGAAAAAGTGATATGTTTGGTAATAATACTCAGTCATTCAGGTTAGCAAAGAAAACAAGAAACAGTGGAGATTTTATATATATATATATATAAATAAATAAAAAATATATATACACACACATATATACACACACACACCTATCTACCTCATATATACATGATTATCTACTCTGAGCTCAACAACATCACTCAGGAACAAAACCTTGAGAGAGATAGTCCTGTGAAGTGTTCAGCAGCATGGGAAAAGCAAGCCCATCAGTTTCCAGGACAGGAGATGAAGCAAAAAGGAAAGATGCCACTATAAATCTGTGAATGTTCTTTGCAGTTCAGGTCATCTGGTTTCAAAAGACTTGGAAGAGGCCCAGGAGAAAGTGACAACAACATCCACAGTGCAAATTGGCTTCTGTACCTGGAACAGATAAAGAGTATGAACCATCAGTCTGAAAGCAAGACAGAGAACTTTGGTAGGGTCTGTAAAATCCCACATGGTTTGGAGAAGGCAGATTTGGATTCACTTGCTGTCCCCATGCAAAATAGTAGGGGGTATTGAGGTAAAATTAGAGTTGTCCAGCTTAACCAAGACAGCTCTTCACAGAGTGGGTCTGCAGTGGAGTTGGGTGCCACAGGAGCATCTGTTTGCAGAGGTCTATCTCTGTTCAGAAAAAATAGTCTGCTAAATAATTTTATACTATTGAATGTGTACACACACAGACATAGACACACACACTCTCCCCCTAAGAAGCCTGTCACTGAAGCCCCAGAGTCACGAGTCTCAGGACTCTGGGGTGGTGTCCTGGGGATAGATTGCCTGATGCTAATGGTGTTCTTGCATTTTTCTCAGGCAGCTGCCATGTGGAGATAGGGCGTGGCTCTGGGTGACCTGCCACAGCCATTCTTACACAGTGTTCCAAATTCCCTTTTCCAGAAAGCATTCCCCATAAAACCCTTCCTTAGTTTTGCCTCTGGGTGACACCAGAGGTATTTTCTATTTCTGCTGGATATCCTTTGTGCTGTCTGCCAGCTGGCTTGGTGCTTCATGCTGGATGCCTTTATTATTATTTTAATTATTTTTTAATCACTTTCCCTCACCCATCCCCCTCCACTAAGCATCCAGCCTCTGCATTTACATTTATCCTCCAGTACAAACTCTCCATCTACATAACTCTGGCCTGGTTCCTGGCCAGCAGCTCCCATTGTTGCAGAGATCTTATTTCAAACCCGCGTCTGACTGCTCCCAGCCTTTATCCCAGGCCAGCAGCTGCCGTGGAGATACAATTGCATGGAGGCATTGTGGGAATGCTGACCAGGGCCCTCCGGATCCTCTCAGGGTCCCAAAGCATTCCTGCCCACCCCAGCAGGGCTGCCAGGTTGGCTCCAAGAGGGATGAGTGTTACCACACTCTGGCACATGACAGCTCTTGTCTGACAGAGGTGTCTGTCCCTCCTGACAGGGTCTGTCCCTTGGAGCTGGCAGGGTGCAGAGGGTGTGGGGGCCCCAGCAAGGGGTTGTGGTTCTTGCCCCAGCCTGGGAGCAGCCTCCCCCGCTGGCTGGAAGTCAGCGCTCGTGTTGGAAGAGGAAGGAGCAGGTATTTGGAGAAGGCCTTTGGGGAGCAGCAGCCTGGCTGTGAGAAATGTTCCCTGGCAGAGGCACAAAGCCTTTTACCTCGCAAAAAACCCAAGGCAACCTGAGCTACTGCAGTTAAATATGGACAGAGAAGTCAATGCTGCTTGTTGTTCAGCTAGGGAATGCGACCCATCATGACCGAGGTGAAAAAGCAAGGGAAGGGGCTGAGCTACTCTGAATGCCTGAATTTGATCAATTGCTAGGATAGGTATTTTTCTTTTTTCCTTCAGAGTATTCAGCGAATTTTTTGACAAATGTTTCTTTCCCACACAAAAATCCCTTTTAACATCTATCTTGACTGCAACCTTTTCAGCTTGTTTTTATGAGCCCCCTCCCCATCCTTCACACAAACCCACTACCCTCCATAGTAATGGCAGACCAGCCTCATTCAGATGGATTGGAAAGCAGCAAACTCACTGCTTGCTGGATGTAGGGCATGGCTCCTTCCATCCATGTATGAGGAACAAGCCCTGCAAGGGCTCCTGCCCAGGGGAAGGCATCTGTGAACCAATATTCCTGCAGGTAAGGAGCTTTGGCAGAGTGGCACTGCACAGACACGGGCAAGGTGAGCAGAACACTTCATGCTTTGGACAGAGTGGGGAATACAAGGTGTTAACTGAAATTTCTGTCACAGAACTGCATGCAGAAAGGCAATGCCCGATGGAAGAGAGCCGGTGCCAGAGGCTCCAGCAGACACACGGACAGCAGGGCCTGAGGGAGGGTGGAGGTGCTGAGAAGCAGAAGCAAAACAAACCAAAAGAACAGAGAAAGGTTAGAGAGTACATCAGGGAAATTAAAGGAACGAAAGCTTGAAAATAATAGCACTGTCCAGCAGTTTTAGCTTCAGTTTTCAAATGCAGTATATACCTTTATAACTGCATTTTTGTATCGGGAAAATGGCATTGCTGGCGGCAGTAGATGATGGCAGCACTGAGTGAGGCAGATGGTAGACAAGTATTTGTGAGTTTGCCATGCGCTCGTTCCCAGATTTGCCCGCTTCCATCATGGCACGCGTTCCCGCTGGATCCCGGCCGCTCGGCTGCACGGCCGCCAGATGGCAACAGCTGGATGAGGGATGCGCCGCACACGGGGGCGCGACCGCGAACCGACCCCGGCAAGAGAAAACGGGGAGCAAACGTTTTCAGAGGAAATTCACAAGGAATTAATGACAGTCTTGAGATGCTGTACTTACCCGGTTTATTCCAGTGCCCATAAGAACGTGCTCAGCATTAATGTACATGTCAGAACATATTGATAAGCAAGATTAAATTCCTCAAACCAAGAAATCCAAAGTTGCAGTTTTCCATACTCAGACACATCTCCACCAACCCACAAAAATGTTTTATCACCACGGATGTTTGTGGCAAGTTTGGTTTCAGCAGATATTTTCTCTGTTTTCTATTACATCACCCAAAGGAACTGAAAATACCAAAAGCTTGCTCAAAAGTGGTGATCTTAAACTCTGCAATTACAGAGCTTTCATATTATGGCAGAGACATGGTGCACAAATACCTAATCTGAATGATGCCTCTGGAAAGAAAATAAGAACTTGAATCTGGAAAGAAAGAGAAGAACAAGGAAAAGGCCCCCAGTCAAACAGGGAAACCAGAGCCACAAAAGACATCATTAGATGTCTCAAGTGTGAATCTAATGCAAGTGAGAAGAGACACTGCTCACCTTTAAACTGGCACTGGTCCTCATGGTCACACTTCTCAGACAAAGGACACTGTCAACAGAGGCTTATTTACCCACTTTGGGCAAGGCAGTGCCCAAGGCAGCAAGAATGAAGACAGGAATGACAGAAGACAGAATCAGGAGGTGTGACAGGCACAAGCTGAGCAACCACAAGATGTCCAAGACATCAGTAAGCAGGCTGCAGTGTCACACTGCCTTTTTGTTATGGACATGCCAGGAAACCAGTCCTGGAGCTGAACAAAGTTACTGGATAGAGCAGTGGCAAATTTAGCTCCAGCTGACATCCCTGACATGGCATCCTCTCAGGCTCCCATCCAAATACAAGGCTTATCTCTGGGGCCAAGGTGAGCCATGCTGGAGAGGCAAACAAGAAACAGAAGAGGACAAGTCCATGAGCAGTGAGGTCTGCTCTGCCCTGCTCCTGTGGGCTGCTCTGTCAGCACAGCAGCCTGTGTGACCATGCCAGAGCACTGGGGACAGCAGAGGAGCAGCTTTGCTACTCCATCTCCTCAGGAAGAGTTTCCTGCATGGCAGGACTCCTGAGCTACTCTGCTTCCATGGTCAGGAAAACCTCATTAACTCTCAGAGGCAGCTAGGGGACACTTGTGTTTATTTATTCAGCACAGGCTGAAAAATGCCCTCATATGGCACAGGCCACTGCTGCTACCTGTTCTGAACTTTGTCTGCAATCACCAGCCATGAGTTTTCTCTCTGCAGCTGCAAAAAACTCCACAAAACACAAAAGTCTGATAGTAAAACTGGGCAGAAAGGGTGGCCTAGATGTCAAAGCTGGGAACCAGTTCTGCTGCATCCTGAGACAGCAGCATGTAGAGACATCCAAAGCAAAGTTTAAATGAGTGTTAGGAACCCAAGTGCTCTCCTAGGAGTGTCTGCTTCTGGAGGTGACATTCTTATCTTTTAAGTGCATATTCAGATGCTATTTGTAAGTGTATGGTTGAGTTACTGCCAGTGCAGAAAGTGGAGCTCAGCATTACCTGACTTCTGGAAATACATGTATCATATCCCTGCCCCATTCCATACAGGGAGTGGGACCACAGGAGCATTTAGCCTGAAGTGTTTCTCTGGATGCTCACATTTACCTGTTTTAATACACATGTCTGTTTCTAAAGGCAGATGATTCTCCACTGAAGTAACTGCAGAGCAGGCTGTTCAATCTTAGCTTCACATAAAAGCTGCTGGTTCAGCTCCCATGAGATCTGACATATTTTGGACAGTGTTCCATAGTTCAGAGTTTTCCTGAAGGCATTTTGAGAAATAGCCAGGGGAAAGAAGAGGTGGCAATGCAGGATTGTTTTAATGCTTGAAGCTGCTGCCCAGATTGACACAGGCCCTTCTCTGCTGCCCACAAGGATATAATTGACTACAACCCTTCTGCAATGTCATCACTCCCAAACACAAAATAAATCCTGAAACATGGGGCACACATTCCCCATATAACCCCAGCTATGGGAGGAGAGCATAAATATCCCTCTGGATGTCACCTGCTTCCCATGAGGCTGCAGTGCCATGGTGAAAGGCAGACATGCTGAACCCTCCCACACCACACCTGCAGTGTGTACAACTGGGCTCCACTTCTGGGATCCTGTGAGAGCCTCAGGGTGCCTGCCTTTGGGGTGCAGGTTCTCTCATTGCTGGCATGATCTGGATAAACACACTGAAACAAGTTTGGTTTCTTTTTAATTCTGCCAGTCAGCTGAGTGGCAAAGGCCTCTCCCTCCCCACATGGTGCTTCCCCTCCATGAGCTCTCACTGATCCTAGAAAACCCCACAGATCCCTGCAAAGCATCCCTCTCACCTGGGGCTGCAGTGTTTGCCTTCAAAAAGTCAACATCTACCTCACTGGGCTACCTGAGCCTGCAGGGTGTTTTAAAGCAGGAAATGCCACCCTCCAGCCATGCTCCCAGGGACAGATTTCTACTCCTGCACATGACACCCTTGGAATTGTTGATATGTGCTTTACCCAGGACTGACCTCATGCCAAATACTCGCTTTTATTGCTTATGCTGGGATCTTTGCCAACACACACAGAATTTTCTTGGTAATTAGTGGAAAATACTGACTTCTGTGGCTCCTGGTGTGTAGCTCTCACCTATCACACAAAATTTATTTTGCCTCCTTGGCAGCCTGCAAGATCTTGGCTGTGTTAGACAAAAGGGAACTCACAAGCTTCTGTTTACAATTGATGAAACAGAAAAACAAAAATACACCCTAAACTCCAGAAACACCTCCAGAGTGACAACTGGGTCCCTGCAGGAGGGTGGGGGCTGCCAATGGCAAGGCACAAATGGCTGGGACACTGAGCACCAGGCAGGGGTCAGGGGTGGCTCCTGCTCCTCTGACAGCCCCACAGATTTTACTCAGCATTTCACATGAAGACAAATTCCCGATTTCCCTGCTCACCAATATTTGGGATTTGACAGGAGTTCAAAACAGCATACTCAAGGCAGTGGGGGGAATATCTTGGTAAACACACTCCACATCAAGGGGAGCAATGTGAGTGCAACCCAGGCTGTGCAGAGCCAGAGGAGCAGCCCCACAAGAGAAACTGGCACTGAAACAGACAGTTCAGTTTAATGAGCCCTAAAGTCTGGGGTATGGGTCAGCCTGATTGTGAAGTTCATCCTCCTAGCAGACAAAGGCTACCTCTACACTTGTCACTTGTCACACAGCCCTGGAGCTTGCACACTGCCTGTGCTCACCCATGACAGGTTTCAGCACTGAAGCTCAGCACAGCAGTGGTTTGTGCTGTGAGCAGCTCAGCAGTGTCCAGATGATACACATGCAGCATCCAGCCCAACCACGCTGCCTGCACTAAAAAGAATATTCCATGTGACCAATTCCCTTGGTCACTTTTCCTGGCTACTTTAGGTAACCAACTCTGAAAACTTTTAATCTTCCCTGTCTTCTCTTTCTGTGCCCCCTGCACTGGCAGGTCACTGGGCTGGTCCTGGGGAGGCTGCTGTGCTGGCTGCTGGCTCTGCAGGAGGGTTATGGCAGCAGCAGCAGCCTCATCCTTCACTGACACTGTCAGCAAACTGCCCACAGCTCAGCTGTGAGGCTGAACTGACATCAGAGCTGCAGGCAAATAGGGAACATCACTGGGGGTTTGCCTCCCACCAAGAGAAAGAGAATGGCAGATTCCTCCTAGTGCTGGGGGAGGTTTCCAAACCAGGAATGGACTCAGGCCACTGAACGAGCCAGTCCCCACCTGTGACTCCTCCTGTAGCTTCCCCCACTGCCAGTATTCTCTCCAGTCAATGCCAACTCACTTTGCTGCAGCTCCAGACCAACCCTTCTTGATTTACCCTAGAGAGAGAACTGCAAAGTAAGCTGTGGGCAGACCACAATTCTTCCTTCAAGGAGGGGGCATGAAGGAGCTGTAGAGACTCAGCATTGCACTGTATTTGAAATGATTGAGAAGAGGGAGCATTTGGGTTGCTGAGCATGGACTGCTGGGGTCTGGGATTTTTTTGAACACAATTTAAACCCAAGGTACCCACAGTAGTGTAATACATTTGGGAATGATGCCTTTTCTCCAAATGGCAAGAAGAAGTACTCCTCCAGGAGAATCTCACTGTTTCCCATGAGGAAGGGATTTGCAAATGTCAATGCAACTGACCTTGCAACACATGTTGCACCTCCTCACATCTATTTCATTATTGGCCTCTGCCTACTTTAAATAAAAGTACTCAGCTGGACTTCAACCCTCCCTTTCTGTGAGGTATCTTGTCCTGCACCACACTGGTGGTGTCTAACTCACCTTGCAGCAATCTCAGTCTACCTGAATTCCAGCAGTTTAGTGGAAGATGTCATATGAGAGTTGTTGCCTGGTATAAACAACATATATCCAGCATCATGATGCTGGAAAACATGAAGGGGGATAAAAGAACAGATAACAAATTAGAAGACTCTCTCACCTTCCCCTTTTTGAGAACAGAGCAGGTGCTGGATTTGAGCAGTGAGCAACAGCATGGTGCTGTGTTAAGTTCTTAAGAGTTTAGTGAGTGATCCTTCAAGCAAGCTTTAGGATACACTACCTTATGAATATTAATCTATAGAATGAGTAATTTTAATCGTTGGACAATCCTATTTGCATTAGTGACAGAGTTAGTAATGAGTCATAAAAAAAGAGGCAAAGAGAAAAAGCTTAGCATTCAATCTCTAGGCTTGGTAGCAAGAAAGAAAAATTACAGTCAACATAGTGCTTGAAAATAAATCCTGGTTGGCTGCCAAATATATATTTCAAAATAAGGCCTAATTGCCTCAGGAAATACATTATTCAAAGGGTCCCAGAGGCCTAAGAACCATTTGCTCCAATGACCAAGGCAGAGTACTGATAAACACCTGAGTAATGTAAGGAGCTATACATGTCCTTGAGACAAAATATATGAGAAATACAAAAGGACATCTAAATAAAAGCTCTTAAACAAGTTCCTTGAGCAGCTTACTGACATCACTCTTGGGACAGATCAAAGAAAAATGTTACTCTGACCATGAGGCCAGCAACAGACATTTGATAATCACTGAATCATGCTGTCCAAAATGAGATTTAGTTGGAGGCATCAAGAAGAATATCTCTGTGGTGTGGCCCAGACCATGGAGAGGGACAGTCAGGCCAGTCTGGAGAAATGATCAGGTTATGCAAGGGCTCTGGTGAGGAGCATAGCTCCAAATGTCCATCACTAAGGCAGGGGAAGGATGTGCTGAAAAACTGACGAAGAGCTGGACCCCTCAATGCACAGGTAAGGCTTCCTCCTGTCAGTGCCCCAGCCTGGGGTCCTGGGAGCCAGCTGGAGCAGAGCTCAGGGCACCAACAGTGCTGGGCTGCAGGGGGGACCCTGGCCCTGGGGAGGTTTGCTGGGGACAGGGGCAGTGCCACCCCAGCCCCTCACTGTCACTATAGGATACAAGGGCACACCGCTGCTTTTAAGGTGAAGAAAAGGGAAGGTTTATTTTCTAACATTTATAGTTTTCCAAAAGTGGCAGTGGATTGGAGGGTGAAAGTGCCACCTCCCCAATGACACTGGACAAACCAACAGTCTATCAAATTTCTCTTCTTCCATAAAAGAATGCAAAACAATAAGTTATTTACGGAAAGTGTGTGAGAAAGTTTGCTGCAAGAATGTAAATATCAGAAGGCTTAGAAAATCTTAAAAAATCAAAGCAACACTTCACAGCCCTCTGTGGGGCACAGGGCCCCTTTGATGCACACACATGTCCTGGCCCTCCTCCCCATGTGTTACATAAGCTTCCTAGGGCTGAGGTGTAGTTGCTAAGCAGTAATTCTGCACGACTAAAAAAGAAACCCATGATTGCTAGGTTCACTAAATGTTTTTTTCCCCAACTGCAATATAATTATAGCTATAATAAAAACATTGCAGAACATTCATCAGCATGCAAAAATTAGGTCAGGAACAAAGTGAATACATCATATATGCCTTTTAGAAACCTTTTTTCCTTCCTTTGCCATTGGAGGGGGAAGGACCAGAAAAGTTTGTTATGGTATCAAATCATAAATAATGGGATTTTCCATCCTGTCAGCTAACCTGACATTAGCAGTAGCTCGTGTTCTTGTTTCAGGAGGCAGCTTGCTTCCCCCTCACAGAGCTCTCCTAAAGCCTTGCCAGAGGTTCCCTGCACACAGTGTTTTCCCTGAGCTCTGCAGTCTGAAATGGGGATGCCCACACATCCCTCCAGTGGGGAGCTGTAGTTTAATCCCTTTTCCCCATCTTCTTCTGTGTCCAGCTGCCCTTGACAAGGTGCTGCCAGAGAGCTGGCTGCAGTGTGTGTGCCCAGCTGTCCACACGTACCTGCAGCACTGAGACAGCACTTACTCCTCATGGAAAACAATTCCTTCAGAGAACAAATCCACTTGGTGATAGCCTTGCTTCTCATAGACCTAGATTATTTATTCTATTGTCACTTAACTAATACAAATATTAAAAATACCTGCTTTCTGTGTTCAATTAAAAAAATCAAATAAATGGAACTCAAATCATGCAATTTGCTTGTATGCCCATGCAAAGCACCTGCCTGGCTACCTGGTTAGCAAAAAGAAATTTCAAATTCACTGCAGACAATTTGTTTTCTGCACTACCTCTGTAAAAGATTTCCACTCAGGAAAGAGCAGTTTCATTACAATAGCAAAAAAACCAAGACTAAAATGGAGGCTTTTGCCTACACACTTAATAAAAAATTGCAATTAAAGAAAATAAAGGAAAGTCACTGCATACAGATTCCCGGGATTCCAAGTCAAGAAAACACTTCATTGACTGTTGGGGTCCTGCATCCCACGTTCCTGACCATAACACAGCACGTGGCCCACATGCTCAGATCCAAGAGACCCTGTAGGGGCAGCTCTGTTCCACGTGGGCTGGGCAGGGTGCCTGGCACACAGTGTCAGCCCTCAGCAGTTGCATATTGATATTATCTGGTGTTGAACACACTCTGGAGCTGTTTCATCCCCTGGCATGCAGATTCCTTCCCAGCCCATCAGAAAGTGAGCCTTGGGGAGAGCAGAGGGTGTTGGTGCCAGCAGGGCCTGGCTGCCTGACCCCGGCTCCTCTGCTGCAGCTGCTGCCACCACTCAGGGGCAGCATGGAAAAGCTCCATTGCTTGACATGGGGTTTTGGAGGGTGGTTCTATGGGTGTGCGGGGTTGTAGGGCCTTTGCTTGCTCTGGCTTTAGGTTTTTTGTGTATTGTTTGGGGTTTTTGTTTGTTTTTCTCTTTCAGCAGTGGCTCCCCATTTAGGTTTTCCTCCTTTCCTGCAGAAACTTCCATTATAATAATCACTTGTTCAACTGTGCTTGAGAGGGGGCATCTCCTGCAGGAGGCTCCCTAGTAGCTGACAAACCTTGTTTGCCCCCGCGGTGTGCACTGACATCCCCAGAGCAATCTAGACTTGCTATTTTCGGCAGTCTTTTCTCTCCCTGATCCACCTGTCGGGGCACCTCTGCTTCCAAAGGCACCTGAAAGCGCCTGCAGGGCAGCAGTGTGTCAGCAGCACCGACAGGGAGAGAGAGGCTGGCTATTTCACAGCAGAAGAAAAGGCGATGATCCCAATCACTGCCATCTACTGTGTGCTTCCTGCCACACGCTCTGGAAAGGGCAACCACAGCCACCTCGCTCAGCTTTACTTGCACAGCTGGGAACAAGAGCTGCCTTCTGCTCGGGGGAGCCGAGGGCTCCTCTGGCCCCCAAGGACACGGAGCGCCAGCACCAGGGCTGGAACCGCTGGGGACACAGCCCTGCCCCGGGGACACAGCCCTGCCCCGGGGACACAGCCCTGCCCCGGGGACACAGCCCTGCCCTGGGGCGCTTAGACAAGGGGATGCTGGTGGCACAGCTGGCTGTGACTGCCCCAGCCGCCAGGGCAAGTACAGCACGGGCACTGCAAACTCTGCAGTGCAATCCCCCCCAGCATTTCCTGGGAGAACATCCCTTCTCCTGGTCACAGGGTGAGGACACCTGAGTGCTGCCACAGCCGGGCAGTGACAGGACAGGGCACAGGGCCAGCCAGAGCCACTGCAAGGGATCCCCAAGGGCATGCAGGAGTGATGGATGGCCTGAGGAGCCACCCAAAACACAGGGCAGAGTGAGGAAGGGCATCACAAAGTGTCAGGGCAGCAGCAGGGGATACAGCATGTTTAGGAGTTGGTTTGGAGCAAGGCAGTGGTGAACATGTGGGGCTGCTGGAGTGCAAGGCAGATGTGACTGAGCAGCAAGTGGGCCACTCCTTTTGGGCTGGGGGAGGCAAGGCTACAGTCAGAGACATAAAGTTTTCCATCTGTTGCAGTTCATTGCCATAAATAAAGTGATAATGTGCACTAATTAGTACAGGAATGATAACAGCAAGCCACTTTCAATACAACAGATGATTGAAAAAAACCTCAAACTAAACCATACTTTAGATTCCCTCAAAACTTCCCCCATTCTGCCTCCCTAGCAGCCTCCAGCCCAGAGCAGCATTCCTCACACACTTACCTGTGTACATCCCCAGCTTCACCTTTTCCTCCCTGGGATCCTTCAAGCCCCAGTTCAGGAGAGCTGCAGAAGAGCCACCATCTCACCTCTCCTCTCCTCTCCTGGCCAGACAGGCAAGGCAGGGTGGGATGCAATGAGGCACCTTATTGCTGTCAGGTGTGCTGTCAGCACAGCTGGTTCTGATCACTAGGGGATTATTCCTCCTTGTTCTCCTCCTGCTCCAGGAGGTGTTTGTAGGGCTGACCAAAGTGTTTGCACCAGAGCTGAACCTTTGAAGCACAAAGGAAATGTCCTAGGATGTGTCTGCATGTGAATTTGGTGGTGTATCCAACTACTGTGGTCAGCTACAGTTGTGTAATTGTAAACTGCCATTCCAGTTCACATAGGGGCAACTATAACAATAGATATATTTTATGAAGTAGTAGATGACTTGACAATACTTTTCTTGGTTTATTTAAGAGTTCTGAAGCCTTCTCGGACAAGGAAGAAAGGAGTTTTCGGAGTAGACAGGAATTTGTGAGAACCTTAGCAATGTGTCAGGATCCAAAATATTTAGAATAGTCTTGTCAAAACTGGTGAAACTCTAACTCATTTAAGTCAGAGGTTGTTCAGCATTAAAGTGCCAATGTAAGAAATGAAACAATCACTATTTTTGAAACAAGTTCAGAAAGTAAAAATAAATAGCGTGATGTTAGAGTTCTAAAAGCAAAATTTAATAAATTAATATATGCATGCCAGATAAAAATACAAAATTACAATTGAAATAGCAATAATAATAAAGGAACACTGTTCAGTATTGCAGATTTCACTGCAACCACCATAAACATCATGGAGAATTACTTAAAGTAACATTTAAAGTACAATTTTGTTTCTGTTCAAAACAAATTACTATATGATGAAAAAATGGAAAGAAACCCAAGAAGAAATCAGTCCCAGAAGTGGAAGAGAAGAATATGAAATGTCAATAAATGGCCAGAGGCTCCATTTCACAGAAGTCTGCCTTCTTTTTAGTATTAGAAACCAATTACATAGAACAAAAAGCAAATTCACAACAGGTTTACACGGAGAAACATGCTGAATTACAATCACAAACTATCCAGAACAAAGATGCTGCACCAGTTCAGTTGTTTTCTTCATGGAATGAGTCTCACCAGAACAGGGAGAACAGGGAGCAAATCATGCAATAGCTTTAGGCATTTTGTTTTTTATTTCAACATGATAAACACCCAGGATTACTAGTACTGGAAAGTATGTGTTAACCTTTTTTAACATCAGCTGAATGGCACTACAGAAATGACAAAGAGTTCCTTCATTTTTATCCTGAATACATCGAAAGCTCTAGCAAATATGGAATTCAGTGACAAGAGCCATTAAATTACTTTAAAATATTCCTTCATCCATAGAACATTGTTGCTTCCTTTTTTATTACAAAACCCCCAAAATATTCAAAATAAAATGTCTTCATTTTTTATAAGCATCTCCACCACAAGTCTCTGATAGCGGATGTCGTTCAGCGCAGCCATCGCGTCCAGCTCCGGCGCTCTCATAAGAGTTGGTCCAAAAACTATGCCCAGGTTTTCTGCACTCATCAGGTTTTCCTTTTCATGGAGCGTTACTCTGCAAAAAAACCCCAGTGATTCTCTGGCACATTTCTTCTGTGCCAGACCATGCCTGCATATGCTTGAAAATCAGGGAAACTGGAGAGAAATGTGTGCCTTTCCCCAGGGAGAAGCCACTATTCCCAGCAGGTCGCACATGGGAGTGTCAGGTGAAACTTGGGAGCCAGTGAAAGCAAATACTGTGGGGCTTTGTGGTGAGTCAGTGTCTGTCCCCCTCAGAGCACACAGACCATGCTCACTTGCACTGCATGAACAAGGCCTCTGGTATACAAGAACTGCAAACTCAAGATTTTTATTCTGTTTCTCCCTTTCTGCCTTAGTTTTTATTTGAAAACAGGTCAGACTGATGCTGCTGAGTTGCTGTGTCTCCAGTCTGTAAGTATTCCAAATAAAGGAGCTGTGCCTGATTACCTGAATTCAGCAGCGAGGCAATGGCCTGTTGAGCAGCACAGGTCCTTTTAGCAAAGCATTAAACCAAAGTTTAAAAATAGTGAATTTTGTCACCTTTCTACCTTATCATTCCCCTCTACCAGAAATATGGTGTGCAAAAGCAACTTGCTAGGTAGAGCAGCAACAACTAATCTTGAACAGGGTGAGGAAAAATTAATTTCACACATCACAAGCTGTAAGGTGGAATTTTTGTTCCTATGTCTCTCATCCCTTTGTCCGTTTTAAAACACCCATTAGAAATGTCATTGAAATAAAGGGACAAGTCAGGCAGAAACTCAGTAGCTGAATTTTGCCTGAGGCACTCAGCAGAGTCAACACAGTCCTACTTGTAGAGGAACTACATAATGAAAAAAGGCAGAAGAGACCTTAAAATAAAGTAGTTTTTCTATGAAAAGGGAATGATTCTTATATATTGACAGTAAGTTCATGTCACTTCAGAAACTAAAATGGACACCCTGACATGCCACCTTGGTTTTGCTTTGCAAGGGATAATCCCCTGTGCCTGAGTTTTGCTGTTGTGCACAGCACCACTCCTGCCACGGGCCCTTTCCCGGATTTGGTGGGCCTTGACCAGACTTTCCTGGAGGTGCTAGCATGGATTTCTGCTAAAAGTGAGTGTGGCTTAGAGTTCTTTGCAGCTGTTGCACCCACCTCTTCAGATGTGCCATGAGATACCGTAATGTTTCACAGTGTGCAGGCGGCAGCAGCTTCAGCGCCTCGTGCAGAATTTCCAGCTGTTCATCCGGATCCGTGGTTTCTGAAACACAGATCTTCAACTGTCACCACACAAACAGCCAGAATTCACACACAGAAAGGCAACAACCTGGCCTGCACAGGAGACAGGGTCTCACAGCTCTGCTGGATTACTCATGGAGGATTTGTCTGTCCAAAGAGGTGCTCAGAGCACCATAAGGATGTGACTGGTTTTGGACAAAGAAAACTCCCCAAAGCAAACTGCACTCCACTGAAAGATTCCCTGCAGCCTACTAAAAAAAATTGTTCTGGCAATCTTGCTGACTGGACTGGTTTTGCACAAATAATCTACAGGTGCAACTCTGGGAGAGCAGAAGGCACTGGGAACTTTGCCATCAGTGCCTTTGGCTGTCTCCATACGACTTGGAAAAAGCCTTCTCCAAAGGAGCTGCAAGGGCCAGCATGCAGTCCTTGTTTTGTACCCACAGCTACCTCACACCTTTCCAGGTGTGGCTGGTGTGAACACATCACAGAAATGCTTCAGGCAGCCAGGATGTTGGGGAGAGAGATTCCAGTGGGGCTTACTGCTGTGCTTGTAGACCCACTTTCTGCAAGGCCAGAACCAAAGGTGGCTTTGGGAGAATAAGTGGTTATCAGCTTATGAAAACACTCAAAATGGACAACTCCAGAAACAAACGCCATCTAATTTCTAAACGTTTCCATAAATCACCTTCTTTCTGGCACTATAAAACCAACAGACTTTAAATAATCACTGTCAAGAACCCAGGACTCATGCAAGACACACCAGTGATGTAATCCATAATGTGTGATGAAAAGGAAACATTCCTGGTGACAAAGGCAAAGGAAAATGTAACCATGCCCACACAGCATCACGCGGTCAGGCTGTAATGTGCACTGCATGTTTACTCCTGCAATCCTTACTAAATTGGGCATGCAGGGTAAGAGCTGATGGGACAGCTACAAAACAAATAGGACAGTCCTGAATAAAAAGGAGAAAAGGCTAAGAATGAAAAACAGACAAAAAAATGTGTTACACTTACTTGCAGACTCTATGAACTTTGGGTAGGCATCATATGTGATGAGTGGAATTGGCAAATCCCTGAAGTACAGTTTAAGTGCACCAGTGATAATATTGATATCTTCATACATATTCACAGAAATATCAGCTTTTTCCCCATCTGTGTGGAGAAGGCACTGATATTAAAGCCTTGGAAATGTAAACAGATGTAGAGCACCATTCAAAAGAAAAATAATAACTTGCTTAAGCAAACATTATTGAAAAGGAAACAATCACAGATTTTGGCTGTTGTACGTAAAACTGTCAGTGGACTGTGATGTTCATGGTTTCAGGGTGAAAACCTCAAGCATTTTATAAAGTAACACAACTTTTCTTTGTTGCAAATAATTACTAAAAAATACAGTTTGGGGTTTTTTTACAACCTGCCTGACTGATCTTGCAGTATCTGTCTTGTATTAAGGTATGGACATTTAGCTATTTCTGAACCCACTGCATTGCAAAACAACACATTCATCAGCACTGAATGAGAAATCAGGGAGTCTGGGAAAAAAGTAAAAGGCAGAAAACCAGCTTTGTCCACAGCCCCCCTATTTTATAGTAAAACCATGTGTTCACCATTTAACTGGAACACACTACCTACTCCAAAGTGCAGCGGACACACATCCAGAACTTGGCTTCTGCAGCACATCCCCACCCTGCTAACACTGCAGATGTGCTCCGAATCGGTCCAGTCCTCCAGACAAACAGGAAAGAGAGTTTCCAGCACGGATTCTGGACTTGATTTCTACTGGGATAGAGGGACTGCAGCTGGAAACCCTTTAATTTTCCCACTGTCTTTTCTCAGAGAGAAGAGTTTGTTCTCAGTGACCTTCTTTTAGTCTGTAATAATTCAAACTTTGTTTGCACTATTGCATTCATCTTATTATTTTGGAGCTTTCATCCAGAAAGATGGATTTGAGTTGCACAGCTCTCTTAAGGCACTTCACCACTCACCCTCTAACCCTCCCCCACCCCTCCAAGCACAGTTTGACTTGCAAACTAGGGCAGTAGTTCACAAAGCTTTGTCCTTCCTACACACATGGTTACTGGAGCACAGATACTGATGGAAGGAGAAAAGTGGATTTTTGTACTAAAGGCCAGAGTGAAGCTGATACGCTTTTGTGATGGGGCGTCTCCTCCTGCCAGCAGAGCCGTCCGACTCCTTCGGAGCACCGGAGCGTGAGACACAGGCTCTGCAGAAAAACTGTCTATATTTTATACATCAGCACCAAGTTCCAGCATGCAGGGAAGACTGTACCTCTGTCAAATGCCATTTTGACATCTTCAATAAGATCACTAAATCCTGAGACTCGGTACAGTCCTTCAGAATTAAGACCTGCAATGAACATTTTAACAAGATTAAAATTAGTCCTGATTTTTACAGTGGCCTTCAACCTGGTTCTTCCCTTGGCAAGTTTTTAATTTAAGGTAGAAAAAGCAGACATGTTTTAAAAGCCTTATCAGGTTTTTCTTCCAGAATGAAACCTTATCCTGGGTTTTTAACCCTGGCCATTGCAGTAGATGCCTTGTTCTATCAGCACTAAACTGTATTTACGAAAATGACTTCAGAGCTGAAGGAATGTATTAAACCAATTACAGCTCATTTCAAAATAACTCAGATTAACATACTTGATGATCAGTCATTATTTCAGAGTAAAAACAAATACCCTAATCCTAGAAAAGGATACTCAGTGTGGGCTAGGGAGACTAGCAAGAATGAACACATTAATATGAACCCTCTTTGTTTTGCCACATTCATTTAATTTTTAAAATGAATATATTATTGGAAAGATAGGCACTAATATGTAACTACAAAGCAGTAACTTCTCATTAAGCAATTTCTAGCAGAATCTATAAAAATTATAAATGGTATGAACCATGAAATAATGCACAGTATAATATTAGCTGTGCAGGGTAATTGGCAGTCATAAAATGTCTTGTGCAAATCTGTTTTGAGCAATCATACATTCAGCAGAAACCCAGATGACCCAGATCAATCTAAATGGATTATCAGTAAAGCAACAAAAGTCCATTAAGGATGCCTTACCTCTAGATTCAATTTCCCTAATGCACATATCCACCACCATTGGTCTCTTGGTGAAGTGTGCTTTTACTAGTGTGGTAAGGTCACAGCTGTACACTTTTTTGACATGCTTCAGGTCTGGCTTGCAGTCATTTGGGACCATCTTGGAACATTGCTTGTGCACATTTAAACCACAATCTGAGGGAAAAAATTAAAACATGATTAGGCCGGTGTTTGCTGAAAATGTATTCTGAGATCAGTGCTGTGGAGTACAAATGGCTTCAGCAGGATCTGACAGCTCACAGCAGTTACTTCTCTCCAGGGCCCTTAACCACCAAATACCTGAAGAAGGGACAGCCCTGAAGTCAGGAGGATTTCCTACCCAACACATTTATTCTGTTTCTAAAAGGTCTAACACAGAGTGACAAGCTTTCCATATGTTTTATCAAATGAAGAGCTAGAGGTCAATTATGTTCCCCAGCACTATTACATACACTGCTGTCACAATGAAGACTTTTCCCCCAAGTTACTGGGGATTTCCTATCACCTCCATCTTCCATGTAGCCCTGGATCTGGCACTTTAGACATCTCCTAGAGGAGATGAAGGTAGGGACTGGGTCACAAACAGGCTACAGCCCCTCTGCAGTGAGCTGGCAAGGCAGTGCCAGTACCTGAGCCACTTCAGGGACAGGTGTGCAGCCCTGCCCTGCCTGGAGAGGAGCTGACCCCAGCACTGACCCAGTGCCTCTGCCCAGTGCCACCAGCAGCACATCCCAGTGAGGATGCCATGCCCTGATGGCACTTGGGACACACAGGGACCCCTGCTCTGCAACTGCTCCTGCACCTTGCTGCCCTGCCAGCCCCAGTGCCCTGCCTGTCACAGCATCAAGGGATGGAGGAGCTTGAAGGATCAATGCCTTCACAAAAATCTGTACTTTCTTCTCTCACTGCAGGACTGGGTATCTATCTACTGAGAATCCCTTCCTGTTTTGTTCCTGCTGATTTTGCCAATACTTGTACTTCCATTAAAGCTCCAAGTTATGTGACTTAGTTCTCTCCAAAACAGTAAACCCCAGAATTCATGGCTAGGTTTAATTTCCACTAAGTCAGCTGCAGCCTGCTGCTAAAAGCACTTTGTTTACTTAAAAGGCCTGTAAAACAACCAGATTTGTCACTTAGGATCCTCTGGTTGCAATTAAAGTTTGGCATGTCACCTTCAATCCATCAAAACTTGCTCAGACCCTGATCCAGATGAAATGGCTGATTAGAATTCTCTGGAGGTCTTTCTGTGCAGGAGTGACCTCGGTTCCTCCTGAGGAGCAGGGAATGCCCGGGCAGGGAGCTGTGCTGCTGGATTTCCCTCCTGGCTGCAGCTCCGTGCTCTGAACCCTCCGTGGGCAAAGCCTCCCACACAGTGCCCCAGGGCCCAGCCTGGGTCTGCTCTGCCCCAGCTCTCCTGGGCACAGCCCAGACCCCACTGCTGCCCTGCCCCTGGGGAACAGTGCTTTGGGCACCTGGGCTCCTCAGTGCTGGCAAAGAGGGAACAGGGACAGCCTTGCTTCCACCTGAGCGCTTCTTTAAATCCCACGTTTAGTCAAGCACTCTAAGACCCCAAAGTGACCACATGGCCAGCATCTCCCTACCTGTGGTTTTGGGGCACAGAACAAAGAAACTCTGAGCCTGCCAGGCAGCCACCTGCCTTTCCTTTAAATATCTGTGCCCTGTGCCACATTTTGCCTGAACTTTGAAAAACCAGGTCTCTCTGTGCTTTAAATAGGGAACCCACATTCCCTGAAACACGTGACCTGAGCCCTCTAGTGAGTCACTGCCCCAGCTGAAACACAGCAAGGAGAAGCTGTTCTGGCCTCCTCCGGCTCTTGTAGAACCAAATCAATAAATGTTTGGGGAAATGCACAGGTAAAATAAGTCTTCTTTGGTGTAAGGTTTGAATGCTGTGGCATTAGTAACACCAGCACTTTTAAAAACAGGACAGAATACTGAATAGGTGCTATTAAAGCAGTCTGCTTTCAAAATAAAGAGAAAATTGAGGAGTAAAATTAAAAAACAGTCAAAAAATTAGAGGCAACATCTTAACACACACACAAGGGAAGCAAATTGAGACCACATAAGAAATCTTAAATCTTGACTTCCTTTATTTAGAAATAAACCTTAACATTGCAATAATAGTATTTACAAATGAAAATATAATTATTGTACATACAATTCCTAAAATTGCCTCAAGCAGCACCTCTTCCAACAAGTATGAAATATCTGTCTATCAAAAATGATGTCTACAACACTGGGATGGCTGCACCTCACTCATGAGAACTCATGAAGGATTCTGGGAGTGCAAATTAGCTGCTTCACACAAACAGCAGTATAGCTCAGTTACATTTCTGGGAACCCAAGGATAATTAAGAATAAATGCACACAAAAAAAGAAAAAACACATACTCCCAAGTACCTTACACTTGAGTTAAACCAATTATTGCCTTGACTGAGATCATCTTAATTATATTTATATACAAGAAAGTTTCAATTCATTAAAATCTCAATTTACAGAGATGTTTTCATTGTGAAAACCTTGCTTCTGACAGTAATTGTGTTACTGCTAATCCCAAAGAGTCAGATAGGCTTTGAATCTGACCTCATTAATCCCAGAATAATAATTACAAATGCAGAAGTCAACTTTTCTCCTCTCTCATTTGTTCTTCCTTTGCATTTGATTAGATTTTATGCACCAACCCACTGCTTAAGGGCTTATCAACACTCCTGAGAAACATTTAGAACCTGGAAATATTTCAGATACCTAATGTTTAGAAAACATGTGAGTCTTATGTTCAGGATTATTGGGCTGTGTGGTGTCCTTGTAATAACTAAGGCTTCTTGCCTCTTGTGTAAGCACAGAAAACCATCTTACTTTAGCAATTTCATATCAGTAAATATATCAAGGTTATTTCAGTGAATTTACATCAGAAGATGGTATTTTTTTCCAATGAAGAACCTGCAACTCACCAGTGCTGTGCTTCCTGATCCAAGTGGGCCTCTAGCCCCAGCTGACAATACTTCATAGAAGGCAAACACCCATGTCTCAGTCACTTCACTCACCTCTGGTTCAGCTGATAACTAAAGATAATGTCTTGCTAACTCCACCAAGCTCAAAAGCCCCATGGCAGGAGGTCAGTCCTCCTCTCCACAGAGCACTGGCCATGTCCTAGTTCTGTACTTAACTATACTCAACTTACTTGTCAGTCCTAAACAACAGGAATTGTACTGCAAACTGAATAGTGTTAAATTAAAAAAAAAGTCCTCTGTTCTCACTGCAGATGCTTTGAAAGCTCCAAAAGCCATTATTTTAGAATCAAGTGGGAAAGAAGAGAAAAGCCAAATCCTAAATCTCCTTGCATGCTGCTGGGGGGTAAAGTCTTAGGACTGCTTTCCTTGTTTGCACATGAGCTTTGTAATTTGGCTGGGTTCATTAAGACCAAGAGGATTAATTTAATTTCAAACTGAGGGTCTATTTACTTTTCATTATGTCAAAAAAAATCCAGAATAGCAGCTTTACTCTGGATCTAAAGTAACCAGGAGCCTTACTCATTTCTTACAGAATCTGCTGGCTGGTGAGGAGCTTCAGAGAAATCCCCCTAAAGCATTGTATCTGCTGATAAATCCTAGAATAATACAGGACAGATGTAAAAGATGCAGTCATGAGCTCTTGCAGGTCAATAGTAAAACTTCTGCTGACTTCAGTTAATCAGTTTCACCTTATAGAGATGATTTCTCAGAAGTAGAATTGTAAGTCACTCTTACTGTTCCTTTTACAGTGCTATCAAACTGTGGCCACCTTTCAAATATACCACATGGACCAAAACCAATGCAGTCATAAATTCAAGAGTTTATAGGAAGTTTGGAAATTTAAGGAGGGTGCACAGACAGTAATTTTAGATGACAGGTCTGAAAGTCGGTGATAAGCTGCCCTGGCTTTAACAGCATATTGATCTAGGAGTTCAGATGGGCTGTGACATTACTTCTATGAGAAGTAATAAATTTAAAACCAGCCTGACAATAGTTTCCTATGATACCTAGAAAAGGTCTGGTAATGTTATAGAAACAGCTAATACTGATGTTAGTCCACAGGGCTAAGAGAACAAATAACATGTTCATATTAAATGCATGAGCAGAGCCAACAGATAGATGTACATTGCTACTGCCCCACGAGCACACAGTATAAATATTTGCAGAGACTCAAATATACTTAGCTGTCATGTTTTGTTATACTGTTGATTTGAATTCAGTCAGTTTTATATTTCCTTTGGTTGACAATTTACTGGCTAACATGGCTGCTGATCATGCTCCATTGGAATGATACCATGTGCTACATACATCACTCTAATTATATCTCCAAATTATTCCCCCAAAATTGATGCCTTCTATCACTCTGAAGAGCAGCTTTAAGAGCTAAAGGGTAGATATACATTATCTGCAAGAAGTTTTGAAAGACTCTTCTGAGATTTGTGGTAAGTGTAGGAGGGTGGGGAGCATGGAGCTGCAGTGCTGGTACCGAGTGCTGCCTTGGGCTGGTCCATTGCACACCTACCAGGCAGGGCAACACCCTCACACCTGAGCTGACACAGCAAGACAGTGGGCTCTACACAAGCACAAAGTACTGGCATTACTCCTTCTTGCAAGGGTGAATAGGTTAGAAAGCCATTTGCTCTCATACATCACTCATGAGCTCGTAGCTTTCCTTTAAAAATTTAACACTTTTTCTGTAGCAGAGGGAGCAGCGTGTTCCAACAGGCAAGGGAAGGCAGCAGCCCCAGTGGCCCCATGTGCTGCACTCTGTGCTTCCAAGCACAATCCAGCAGGGTGCTGTGAAGCTCTGCCCTCTTTCTCCTCCTCAGCTGCGTGGCTGCAACTTGGGTGGCCACACTGGAGCTGCCACAGTGCCTCGAGCATGTGCTATGTGTTCATCTGCAATGCACATCTGGAAGCAACCCTGGTTCCACCAGAGCCTTAAGCCACTTCACTAGGCAGGCCCATGGCAAAAATTGCTTCCATACATATGAGTATGCTCCCTAAAATCTCCTTACATCCACATCACTGTATCATGCACTACAGGGTCCATTATTTTAAGACAGGAGTTTCAAGAGGGCAGCTAGTTACTTGGCAACATAATTTCCTAATGCTACTGAAAAATCAGGGCTGATGAAACAAAAAGAAAAAAAGCCCATCAAACCAGCCGATATTCCCTTATCTCAAATCAAAAGAATACTTACATTTGTGCCTCCAAAATGCTTAGTGACAATGGTTTCATTTTATAGAAGTTTTGCAAGATTAGAGTCAGTTTGTTCAAGAAGTCCCCAGGCTTCCTGCCACAACACCTGCCTACCTCCTTGACAGCTCCCTGCCTGGGCCACTGCCTTGTTCAAGGCTTCCAGGTCTGTGTGGGCTTGGAGATAAAGCTGCTTTTAGGACTTACAGTTTCAAGAATATATAGCTGCAGAATAGCTTCCCCTTGGGAACGGCTCCGAAGCAAGGCTCTGCTGTCTGATTAGCATTTCAAAATTCCAGAGCTCATTCCTCGCAGGAACACCACCAGATCCCGAGCTGGTGGAACAGCTTGTCAGGCAGCACACACCTCCAACAGCATCAGCACCTGCTGATGGGCAGGGGCTGCTGTCCAGCCCCCTTCCCACAGCCCTGGCTTTGCTCTTTGGGTCTCTACTGGGCTGACTGTGCCCAGCATTCCACAACCAGCAGAATCCAGTGCTCATCTCAGAAGGAGCTTGGATGTGTTTGTAAGGAACAAGCGTGGGCACAGGGGAAGCTTTTCATGACTGAGCCATGCAAAATACCTTAAGAGTGGGCAACGTGATGAGAGCACCTTGCCTTTCCCTCTGCTGACTTTAGTCACAAGAGCATCAGCTGTTTTTCCAGGCACAGAAAGAGTGAGCACTCTGCCTGCACAATCAGTGCCTGAGGATGGGCAGGCTCCTTTGTGCTCACCTCCATCCTTACACACCAATGGAGCAACACAGGGCTGTCCAACACAAAGGATTCATAGCAAGGCAAAACAAATAGCAAAGGAAATGGGGCAGCTGCACATCATTCAACTGCTGGAGAAGGAAATGGATGAAATGGGGAAATTAAACACTTAAGCAGTAATTCACAAAACAATTCTGCTTTGAGACTGTATTTCAGCTCTTTTAGAAATGAACTCCCAGATCTTACTGTAGTCAGGACTGGCAGCAGTATTTCCTGGGGTCTGTCAGTGGGAGATGATTATCTGCACACTGATAGTTCAGCTGCACATTAATTTCTATCAGCTCTCCAGAGAGGTTACCTGCTCCAAGGAAACCAGAAGATAGGAAATGCTACATGTGTAACAGCCTGAGATAGACTGGAGCAAAACTATGAAGGCTGCAGCAATGGTGCTTTGTGTACAGCCTCAGAAGGTGGTGCTGCCTGGTGTTACTAGGAGCAACCCAAAATACCACCAAAAGCATCCAGGGAAACAGATATATTAAAAAGTTATCTTTAAGATCAGCTAATTAATGCTTTGTAACCAGCCTGTTCAAAAATCTTCTGCTTAAACTGCTTATTCATGAGGAACAACAAGCAAAAGCGTGCAGGGAAGGACTTGGAGAGCTCTGATGGGCTGGAGACAGGTGCAGCTTGGCAAATCTACTGATCTGCCATTCCACTTGGGCAGCACAGGAACAGCATCAGCAATGCTCCAGCCTCTGAGATCACACTACTCTGGTAATGCTACTGTGACTTACATGTTTGTATCATTCATAAAAAGAACCCACTGGTGCACATCTGCAAATTTTGTTTGAATAGTATTACAGTTTCTCTTCTGAACACATTCTGGACACTGGGATGAGCCCTATGAACATAGGAGAGCTTTACATAGGAGGAATATTAACTAAGAATACATTTTTCTAAGTTCATGCATTGGATTTTGTTCTGGGGTAAAATCTTATGTCTTCATTAACTTCTACTGACCTTCAGTGTTTACACAAAGTGATGGCATTATAATTTCATATACTTCTTCAGTCATTTCTACTTACATACTGCACCCACCAATTAATTTCCTACAGGATCCAAATCCCAGATATCACCCCAAGATCTAAGTTTGGAAGACAATGAAATTCCTCTCATGTTGGGTAGTTTATTTATTAATCCCCAAACCTTTGCAGTCCAGATAACACCCAACATCTCATTTCAACTAACAACCATTCATCAGGTGTCCAATGTGGTGCCTACATTTACCTCTCATCTTTAAGGCAGGAAAAGACACAGTACTCTTTCTTCATCTACCAAAAAAGCTGAACAAGGATAAGTTAGGGAGAATCCACCTTCCAGGAACTGATAATACAGGACTGCACCTGACAGGATCCTGACCACACTCAAGTCTGTGTTTTGGCAGACACACCTTCAGCCATGCTGGACTGAAACAAAGCATGACTCCAGCTGAATTTGCTAAGGCATCCTAGCTGGTTGCTATGGAATGTGTACGCTTATAAATGTTTAGTTCTGGCTGATAATTTTTTTAAGGATTGCCTTACTTTGTGTAACATAAACTATCAGCCATTAGAAATAAGCTCTGTTTTTTCCACTAGCTCTTCCTCCTTTCTGAAATGGGTGACATTTATCTTTGCTGTCCAGTCTTGGACTGTCCTACACTTCTCTTTTTGCATGTTTTTGGGCTTCTGCACAGAATAGGATTTTAAATGGTTGAGAGTAGCCCATGCAGTAATCCATTTCTATTTGTTAAACTCATCACTTCTGTACAGCAAATAGAGTCCTCTTGAGATGTGCAACTGTTTGCTTTAAAAAGCAAATGCTTTAAAAAGTATAAAACTACATATGATCCATGCAGTTTTGCCTGTAGGTATTTTCAATAAAATGATTATACAGACCACCAAACAGATTTCGTGGATTTCTCTGAAGTGGCATTGAACCCCACTTGAATTCAAGTGGGCTGCATCCTGCTAAAAGCTGTAATTTTTTTTTTGAGTACAAACCTACTCTGAAAAACAATGGCCTCATGTGCCTCACTGTTTCCATATTAAAATGACTCAGTTCAGAAGCAATTTTTTTTTTTAAAGCACTGTAAGACCACATAAACTTGGCCAAACTCCCACCACTTAAGCCTGAGCTCCCCTACATTGGTACATTAGCACTGTTCTGTGTCTGTGCACCTCCAATATTTCCCTGAAATGCCCAGATGTGGGCAGCTTCTGGCTCTGATGGCTGCACAGCCTCAGCTGTGGGAGCAGTCAGACACTGCTGCAGCCTCACTCCACCCCAAATCCCTGCTGATACTTCAGCAAGCATGGTCGTACAACATGGGATTTTAAAACACAAATAAGATCACAGAAACTACTGGAAGCTACCAACACTGATGTGAAACCTCACACAAGACAGAAAGCCCTAATTATAGTTTCTGAACCTATGAAGTCATCTAATACACATATGCTCCTTATGCTGCAAGGAGGAGAAAAATGCATGCAGCACTTATTACCATCTTCATAAGTAGGAAAGAAAACCAGATTTTGGAAGCTTTTGGAAACCCACAGTTTAAAAAAATCTGCATAAATCCAGAAAATCATCTGTACTTCAGTTAAAAGAAAAAAAAAAGGCAGTACAAAATAATAAGCACTTTGGATTTAACTGTAAAAGCAACAATATTAATTCCACAGTGCCATGCAGCATTGCAAGCCTTCATACTGTTTATTTTTATTCTTTTTCTGGATCAAAGTTACCTAACATCAATCTGTAAAATATTTGGTATCTCTCCTAAATGCCCAAATGGAGGAATCTAAGGCAAGGAATAAAGATGGCACACTTACTGATTCAAGTGTAATCAAAAACATACTAATCAGAAAACCAAAATCAAGCCTCCTCTTCCTCTCCTAGCACTGTACACCCTGTATCAAAATCAAGAGCAGTAAAACATACTAACAATCTTCACTCACAAGTGGAGGACATGGCTGTGATCCTGTATTCTTAGTAGAGGGAAAATACTGAGAAAGGAAATGCCATTTTTGCATAATCATGTCTTAAAACAGAGCTGCACTCTCTAATGCATCCTGGACAGTGCAGACTGTAATGGTAACAACAAAGTATTGCATTCAAACAGTTTTGGGTGAAGAATTTAAAAACATTTCAATCCTATGTGGATAGAAATGATTTTAAATATTACATCATTTTGCAGTTCTGTGATAAAAAGCCTTCTTATTTGCTTGAGACAAGACTTCAGAAAGCTTTAGACAGAGCAGATTTTCTTAAATTAGCTTGAAAATTCAGTTTCCAGGGCAACGTAAGCAGGTCTTCATACATCAACATCTCTTTGCACCATTTTTATAAATACGCTTTGCTAGAATGTCATAAAATACTTTTTAAATACAGCAAACTATCTGGATCACTTTGATCCTTTTCTCTGCCTTTGAAAGAAAGCTGACTGTTCTTTCCTTTCAGAAGAACCTTATCAATAAAACTGTCCAACTGTTTTCCTTTGGAGAGGCTTTATCCAGCAATGCCTGCAGTGATACCCATACATGTGATACATTTCTACAGGCACCTGAATGTTTATGTAACATTCCAGTAGGCATCCCTTATTCATCATCCCTTTTCTTTTCAGTCTGCAAGTAGGAGATGTGATTTAGGGTCTGTGGCATGCTGGGACTCAGCTGGTTTATATATAAAATTAACCTGAATGTCTGCAACGTGGAATCTGCTGAGGTCCACCTTGCACATCAAGATCCCCTGTGACTTTCTCACACCTACCAATACATGGAATGGTATCAAAGAAATAAAGCTAGCTGTGCCTCTGTCTATTTTCTCCTCCTTTCTAAAAGGGTGGGGGGAAAAAAAAAATCTCTTAATGATAATGATTGTCTCCTGTCTGTGAGTGCTGGAGGGGTGCTGTGCATCACTCCAGTGAGTCACTGAAACAGATACCTGAAACAGCAGCAGCAGAGTGGATACATCTCCTCCTTCCACTGAGCAGGGAGCAGACTGAGCCTGGCCCCGTGTCACAGCAGAGCAGGCTGCACATTACAGAGTTACAAGGTGAGGAATGACTCAGGAAAAGAACACTGAATGACTGTTACCTGCACATTTTACTCCCTGAGCAATGAGGCCCCACATGAAGTTGGCACAGTATTCACACCAGTGCGGGCCCCTGAACGTGTGCACCTGGAAGACAGCAGCAGAAAGAGAATTACAAAAATGAGCCACCATTTTACAGACATCAGCATCAATGCATGTAAACAGTGCAGAACTCCTCTTCTTTGAAGGTACCACATGCAGTTTCTGGAAGCTTCCCTTTATCATTGCAGGAAAAGAAGAAAGGAACTAAGAAAGATTTAACAAGCAAGGCCCTTGCAGACCTGTGGAAAACTGGAGTCTTCCATCCCGAGCCATCCCAAGCAGCAGAACTGGGTCTGTGGGGTCTGCTCCAAGAGCAGGTCAGAGAAGCAGGCATAGGCCTTCTCCCACCTCTTGGCATCCCTCTGTTTGGCAGGAGTCTGGCCACAAGGCAAGGCTTTTGCAGCAACTGTGCAAGAGTTCACTTTTCAGTCTCAAGTGCCTTCTGCCATGGCCTCCTCTTCATAAGGCACTGTGTGAATGGGTAGAGGGCTGCAAGATTCCACCTCACATGGAAAGAGTCCTGCCAGGCAAAAATACCAGTGCCACACAGAAATACTGTACATTTGCTAGAGACTTTCCAGTTTAGAATAACTCCAACAGGAAATTAGTTTTCTTCAGACTAATGCTACATATTGAAAACCCAAAATGAAAAAAATGAATCCACTGAACCAGGAAAAAATTCTAAGCTAAAGAAGAAAAAAAACCCCAATGCTTGCTTTCATTCCTGACTCACATGCCTGTTACAAATCCTGCAGCCACCATTAACTGCTTCTGATTTCATTCTGATAAAGCTCCTGCTGTAGGAAACCACAGGATTCTATACAGAGAAAATCATTACTTCCTTAGCCAGTGTAAAACGCTTTGAGCTGCTATTTAGAATAGACAGGCTGAAAATAAAATTAGTAGCTGATGATCATAAAGAAATGAAATTTGCAGTGAAATACAGCAAAACTGCTTTAGGCTGGAGTCACTCAGTTCCTCAGAGTTATTGAGTGGGTGTGGGAGCAGGCAGTAACCTCACGTGTGTGCAATGCCTGGTTGGATCAGTGTGGAGCAGGAGGGAGAAGGAGCTGGGGGAAATGTTTGTTCCTGACATCTGCACACAGCTCTGGCAATGAGCACTGAAAGAATGGCAAAGTGGCTTGACTGAGGTGGCATGTGTCCCTGATGTAAGAGGCAGGTGGATCCAGCTGACACCCCCACGAGTGACAATGCAGAGCAGCACCCTGCAATTCAGGCCACAGCTCAGTTCTGGCCACAGGAAGCTCTGCAGCCTCCTGGGCACCCTCAGAGCAGCAGAGACATTGCTGAGACACTCTGGAAAGCTCCTGCTGAATTCACCAAGCAATTCACACGCACATCTGTGCCAGGTGATTCCTGACTGCCTGGTCCAAAGCAAGCACAGGCTGCCAGTGCCCTGCCCTGCCTGTCCCCACCTACCCCACCTGCCTCTGGAAGGTGAGATGTGCTCCACGAGGCCTCTTCTCCCTGCAGCCCTGGCTGACTTCCACAAAGCAAACCATGACAAGACTGTCAGCAGCTCTACTCTCCATTTTCTCTTTTCCTCTCACCACAAAGAGATTTTTCACACCATTCATTTTGTTACCCACCTGCACTACCCACATCATTTTGACTTTCTTCCTCAGACTGGTGGTTTTTATCCAGGTTTTTGGCAGTGTTCTCTTCCCAGAATAAGAACATTCTAATATCCTGAAGCAAAGCATTGTGCTTTAATGCCTGCAGGACTAACAGAACTTTTTCAGGGAAAAAAGAAGGCATAATTTAGGTCGTCATCTTTTTTTTTTTTGGGTCAAATTCCCCCTGAAACATATTTCTTTAAAATATTTCTCAAAAATCCCATCGAGGAAAATTGAAGCAAAATTGACATTTCAGAAGTCTGGACAATAAAGAATTTCTTTTCACAATATTTTTCAGTTTTGTAAGTTGTTTTGCTTTCAGCATCTCTGATTGCACAAGGGAGGGGAATTTTGTTTTGTTCTTTAAAATGCTGATGGATAAATTATTAGTTCTTTCTGAATAAAAAGAATTATACTATCCTACCTTGTGCCTCTGTGGTTGCTGATTTCAATTCATCAAACATCAAATCACTGAATGTTCTATTTGCTGAAGCATTTCTAATGCTGTCCTTAGGTGCTGGAGTCCCAGCTTGGCTTCTCCAGAGCCACCCCCAGTGTTGATACTCATTAAACCTCAGATGTCCTATCTCTAACTGGCTGTTTTAGCAGTGACCATTCTTCCTTCTTGGCATTTTGCTCCCCACTACTGCCTGCATGTTTCCATCTCCCCCTGATTCTCCTTAGAAACTCTTCTGCAGGGTCTATCACATCCCAAATCTGCCACTCCAACATTTTGCTTCCATTTTTAATATTATGAACTTTTCTAATGAGCTCAGCTTCTCTTACATGAAGGAACTATGATTCACCTAGATTGTACCACAGCCAGCTCCCCTGGTATCACCCTGGCTCTCAGCCTGCTCCTCACAAGAGTTTACATGACTCATCATCAACTTAAAAATGACAAGGACAAGGTGGACTCTCCTCTTCCCTACCAACAAACACTGCCTGTGCTGGCTGGACTGACTTTGCCCTTCAGAACCACTGTCTCAGTAGCTTTAGCACTTCTGTCTCATCCCATGCAGCCAGGCTTCATCCAGATACTGAAATGCTTTTCCATATCATCAGCTGGATTTACCCAGAGCCTGCTCTGCTCTATGCTGCCCCATCCAAATTACTATTTCTTATCCATTATTCTGATTGCAAACTCAAAGCAGATTAAAAGGTGAGGGTAGGTTTTTCTGTGTCCCATGATGCTCTGCCTTGCTTCATCCTTATGAGATGGGAGGTTCTGTGGCAATATTAAACAGGAGGCCCAAAGGTCACAATGTCCTTCCAGCCCTGGAGTAAACAACCCTACAAGATCAGCTCTGAAGCCTCTGTTTCTGAGCAGTGTTTTCTTTTCCCAGAGCATCAATATTCCCACTTCTGTGCAGTGGAACTGGACACCTAACCCTGCCCTGCTCTGAATACACACCCTCCCTGGGAATTAAATCAGACACAGTCAGTGATGCCAGGAAATACTGAAAAATTGGTCTTCTGAGGTAGGTCAGAACAGCCTCCAATCCTAGTTAGAGGATGCATGGGATCTGGCAACTAAAAAGAAACACCTTAGCATCCCTTTGCTAGCTCAAGAGCCAGCACCTGCAAACAATACTGCATTTATCACATGACACTGTTTAACAGAGCATTCTGATTTTATATTTAATTCCCAATTCTAAAAACTAGCCAAGCAGCTTGTCTGTTTTCAAAACTAAAAGATGATTTCCAGAAAAATTTCTAAAAACACACCCAGCAGAGTCCCAGAGATCCTGACTTAAATTACAAGGGGTTTCTTTCCTCTTGTAAAAAAGAGCATTTGCAATATGCAGATTTTACTGTCTTATAAAATGTGAGAGAGCAGGATTGCCAACTGTGGCTTTACATCTCCCAGTCCTTCCATTCTCACTCCCACCCAAAAATCTCCTTTTCTCTCTTTCCAAATGGGAATAATTTTTTAAAAGAATCTGGAAAATGAGTGAGTGGGAGAGCAAATTAAACTGGTTTTAATCTTGATTTTCTTCTCCTGGAATTTTACAAATTTAAAACAAAAGGCTAGATAATTTTAAAGACAAATATCTGCTTCAGAAACTCTATAAAACACTATTAGTAAGCTGTCCTGAAAGTCTGAGGTAAGAAGAGAGTCTCTTGTAAGGTTTATACCCTAGGCATTTCTATTTAGAACTCTCCTGCACTACCAACAAGGCATAATAAACATGTAAGTACTGTGAACTATGTAGGAGAAGCTTTTTCTCAGGCTTCAAAAGTATTTTCTTAACACAAGGAAAAGTAGCTTAATTCTTGTGATTAACAACTCTGACTGTTAGAAAATGTTACTTTGTTTTGTATTTAATTAATTTTTTTTTGGAAGGGACCAAATTTTAGGAGAATCAAATAAAAAATGAGGCAGTGGCTCTGACAGCAGATTCTACCACAAGCTGTGAACTCCTCAAGCAGATCTCCCCCCATTATTTCTCAGGCTCTATAAAGGTCACTGCTGAAGTTAGTTACTCGTGCATCTTGTTACTCCACTTATTTTTCATGCTTTTGTTTTTTCCAAGGCAGTTATTCAGCTACCCTTGATTGCTACCTGAAGATCAGGAATAAGCCAGCAGATAATTTTTATTCTTAACTGGGAGACTTATATTTTATCACATGTCAAGGCAGGGAGGAAGAGAATGAGAGAGTATCAGTGAAGTGCTGTGCAAATGTGATATGAGGGAAGATGGTGGATCAACAGAGCTCTAGCAAAGCCACTGACAGGAAGAAAACAGGGCTGGATTTGGAAACCTATGGTTATAGAAAACCAACACTGGGCACATATAACAGAAGTGTTTGGGACAGGATACAAATAAGGCTTCCTTTGTTGAGAGGCTGCTGCCACAGTCCTACTGAACGCTTGTTCCATCAGACCCTGCTCCCTAGAGAGCACCCCTTCCACAGCCCTCCACACCAAACTGCTGCTCAGAGTCATGGGTTCTGGAAAATCCAGAATGTGGGATGGGATACATCACCTTGGAAAAGGATGGGAAAAAATACTGCTGATCTAAACTCCTGGGCAACCAGAGCCTTACACTTCAGGCAGAAGCCTTGTCAGGGCTCAGAGAGGAGACCAAGTGTACCAGGGACTGAACACGTGCCACACCCCAGCATTTGCACCACATGGTACTCCAAAGGTTCAGGTCTGCTGGCTATACTGTCCTTCAAACAAATTCCCAAGGATGATGAGACACTGCTGATGGAGACTGTCAGCTCAGTGGTCCTAACTGATTTGCAATTCCATCAGCTGAATTCTGCCTACTGGGGCTTTACCAAGCTTTAAACTGAATGTGGGAGACGTTGTAAATCCCAATTAGAACGATGAACTCAGCCTGTATTATTAACATCTGTTTTCCCTGTCACAGCTGATTCTATCAGGCACTGAGCACACCCATGCTGGCATCCAATAGGCATTGTCCTTTTCATCCATCCCTGGTCCAGAGATTGCCTGGACGTGAAGGGTAAAGAAGAGATAGGAGTGAGAAACTCAACCATCAGTCTGGGCAATGCTTCAATTTTTCCTTGTATCTTTTATGATGATAGTGACTCTAAAACAAGGGTCTCAAAGCACTTCAAATATTCCAGCACATGGTAATTCTCCTGGGAGGAAAATACTGCTGCTGACAAGTAATCTGAGAAGCCAGAAGACTGCCATGACAATCCACACGGCAGAGCAGTATCTGCAAGACAACTGCTTTCACCTGAAGGTGTAACAGAAATGAATGTAACTGGGAGCATGGAACAGACCTTCTCCAGACCTAGAGCTGACCCTGCTCAGCCCAGCTGGGGTGTCAGCCATGGGGAGGCAGCCTGGGAGCTGCCCAGTGCCTCTGTGCAGCAGTTCTGGAGAGGAGAGCTGCTGTCAGAGCTGCTGTCAGAGCTGCTGTCAGAGCTGCTCCCTCGCCCAGAGCGTGCGGTATAAATAGCCTGGCTGTCGCTGCTGGGGGCACTGGGAATGTGGGCCAGGACAAGCTCCCTCTGCATCCTCACCCACTTGGAGCCAGAAGCGCTGTCAGACCTTGTTTACTCTCTGCTTTGCACTGCCTGTGTCAGCACAGAGGGAACAACTGGAAATTGAGGTTAGCTTGTGCTCTACAAGAGCCAAAGTGAAAAATGAGAATTGCAGGTTGTTGGCTTTTTTGCTTGTAAATTGAGTGAAAGTGGCCACCTTTCTTTCAGGATGGAAAGCTGATTTTCTTTGAATTGACATCTGGAAATGGGAACATTTTGCATTTTATTTGAGGTCCAACTTAGTCGATACATGCCTCCATACAAAAAATTCTGAAACTAGAGGTGAAAATTGAATATAATCCTTAGAACTACACATGTACTTTATGTATAAATAGAATATAAACCCCTGACAGATTCCTAAATGAATGCTTTTGTCAGGATCCTAAGGCTAATATGGAGGAAAAGCTGAAAAGCTGTTGATGAGAGAGCATAATATGCACTAGAAGCTTCTAGAGACAAAGTCCCAGTCCTCCCCAGAGGAGCATTTCCCAGCCTTACCAGAGAAATGGGCTGGTCTGGCTTTGGGCTGTGCACAAGCCAAACTCACAGGATCCACACATGCAGACTAAAAAAAACTGCTGGTGTGGTGGGAAGAAGTTACAGCCCAAATAAATTAAGTATTTAGAAGAAAGGCTTTCTCTCTCTCTCTCTCTCTCTCTTATTTTTTATCAGTGGCAAAGCCTGAATTCAGGGACTAGCACTAGAAAACCAGAAAGGTTTAAATAACATTGTGCTATTTGGAATCTACTTTGGGGAAAAAAAGTGCAAGGAACATTAAATAAATACTTTAGGAGACTAAAATCCATAAATGCCTAAAAGCTTTTCTGGATTGAACTGTCTTATGAGTTTCAGAAGGAACAATATAGAGCAGATGAGGTCTTCACAGAAGTTTTGTAGAAGTTTTTTTTCCAGTTATGTTCTCCAGGTATTTTCCCTGCCTTTGAACCATGTTCCCCCCTCAAGTCCTAGGAGTCTAATAGAAACATTAAATTTCCTGAGGTGTTCTTATCTGTGGGAACACACACTGGCTCTCCCCAGGGATTATGCTAGAGGCACCCAGCTCTCTCTGAATATTCATTTATTAGTGCAGTGGCTCAATTAAAGATATTTCAAAAATATGTCCAGTGCCAGTTCTGTTCCTAATAAAAAATCCAGCATCTTCTTTTCAGTGGAACTAGATCAATTTACCCCAAATCAGCATCTGCCCCAGTTTTCAGAACATCAGAAATAGAAATGAGTTCATGTCAGAAGTCACAGAAAAATGGCTCTGCTTAATATAGTAAGAGTTTGTTATAGTTTCTGGCCTTTTAGAAGCACTTCTGCATTTTCCATCTCCCTGTTTCCCAGTGTTTAGGCATGGCTCTACGGAGAAGCTTTCTAGAATAAGATGTGGCATGGAAGTGATTTGCTATGACTTCTTACACTAGCAAAGCACCCAGCACAGATGCAATTACCCCAGTAAAACCCGGGCCAGGGCCAGATGAGTTATTTGTTTCCAAGATGTGATACAAGTTTCACTGGCAGAGTAACTCTTGTTACTATCAGCAGTCTCATCGTTGAAGCAACGCTTGAGTCTGTCCACACTAGCAAAGTCTTCCCAGGGACTGGTCCTTACCTGAGCCTTCACTCCTTGTGCATGCCTGAGGTTATATTCTACTTCCAGTTACTTCTGGAAAACCATGCTCTCTCTAGCCTGGAGCTCCCCATTTGGCCTTTCAAATGAGTCATCCTCAAAGAGAAAGCCAGGATATTGCTTCAGTTGAGGAGGGGGTGAGGAATCCCAACTAACAAGGCTCATCAGCACCTTGGCTGACTCACTTTAAGCACCCATGGAAAAACATCTCTCTAGAAGAACTGTTGGCTTGAAAGGGAATTATGCTGTTAATCTTGACTGATTAAGCAAGCAGTCTTGCAATTGTTATTTTTTACAATTAATTGACTGTGCCCTCATCACTAGTAAGACAGTGACTAGGAAACAGCATCAGAGTACCCAGCACTTCTGGAGATAGATGTGGTTTGTGAAAGGCAAGAGAGAAACCAGGCAATATCCTGGGGAAAATGGTGCATGGAAGCACCATTCTGGCGGCACAGACACCTTCTTGCTCCAGTGAAGCACCATGGCACTAACTGAGGCAGAAGAATGGTTTGTGCCTTGGACTAGTGGCAGCAAGCAAACACCTGCAGGCTGTTCTGCTGGCTCAAGGCATCAGGAGCCAGAGATGTCTGAAGGAATACCTGTAACCAGCCAAGGGAGCTAAAACTTCCCCAGGGCCTATGAGTCACAAAAGCTGAAGGGGAGTGAAGACCTTTAAGGTGTTTTGTCCAGGCTTATTTTAAATTTGCCAAGTGATGAGGAGGTTATTGCACTGAGTAACAAATTTCACAACCCAGGAGATTTCTTGCTGTTAAGCTCAGATTTTTACTTTCCTTTTAGGCTATCATCCCATAAATCCCAGCTCCTCTTCCACAACTGCCCTCCTTATCAAGAACATTTTTCAAGCACAGTTTTATCTCTTTCCCCAACCCCATGCAAACACAAACACCAGGCAAAGGAGTGAGGTCAGTGCCCAAAGCACAGCATCAGGTGGTGAGGAGATGCAGAAGATATTCCATGTCAGAGAGGGTGGACCCAGGGCAGAAGGTACCTCATTAGATAGACCTTTTTATCAGCAAAAAACTATGGGATGTTTTGAAACAAACCAAGAGCAGAAATGGAGAGATGAGGAGAGGAAGTGCAGAGCACTGAGCAAGGGGAATCTTGTGTGTTCATTACCCTAATAAACTGCCTCACCAGAGAGAGAAGATGGAGAAAACCTTAAACCCAACTTGGATTACCTGGCTGTCTAAGTCTTTTGGGCTAGAGCCCACTTCACACCTTCCAACCCAGAGCTTCCTCTGCTCCTCCTCTCATTTTCCATCCACATGCCACCTTGCCCCTTTTCCCTTCAGATTTGCAGTTCCTCTATTGCCTTAACCTCCTTCATCTGCCTGCCCAGAAGTGCCCAGCTGCTTCCTATCCTTACACCCACTGAATAGATTAAATATCAGCTGGGTAAGAAATTTTATTTTAATTTACAAGCTGTCACAATTATTGCCTTTTGGGGACAATATAAGCAACTATGAGAATTGTAAGGGACAGTAAAAAGCATTCTTTTTGGTAGGATCCAGGGGTAGAATAAATTTATGGAAATGATTAGGTATGAATCTATTCTGTTTGCTTCTATGAAGTTACAGAATTTTGTAAACTCTTCTGTTACAAAACTTTCCCCTATGATTTACTTTTTTTTTGGTAAGAAAATAACCCCACTGGCTTCAGCTATGCTCCTTGTCAGCACTTCCAAGAGCACAAAAGAGCACAGGTCTCCCAGAGCTTCCAAATAGAAGATGCTCTTGTTCATCTACACTGGGTGGAAGAATGAGCTTGATATCCATCACACACACACACACCCCCTGTCCATATTGATACATTTGTACCACTTTTACCAGACTGTAGGGAGATTTATTGCCCATAATGGTTAGTGAATTGAAAGAAATAAAAAGCCTTTCTCTGAGAAAAGGTGGGGCTGAAATTTTGAGGATGGTGAAGTGACTGTCCTCATTTGGTCTAATGATTCATTTTACAAGAGATCTCATTCAGCGTGCTGGATTTCAGAAAAAGCGCAGTGAACAGAAGGAAATCAAAAGTAATCCAAATATGCAAAAAGATATTTTTGCAAGTCACACTCATGTCAAATTCCATTAGACAATTATTTATTTAGCTCAATTAGAGCTAAATAAAATGCTCTATCAAACAACGTAAGCCTCTTTAATATATTTGAATTATTAGAAAATGGCTAGAAAACTAAAATTATTAGAAAATTAGAAAATCTGATATATTTGAATTATTAGAAAATGTAATCTTTTACATTAGATTTATAAAGAAGAACACAGAAATATAAACTTATATTTTTTATAAATTGGAAAAGGCAAAATTATGCTTAAAAGGAGAATACTTTTCACATCTAGCTTTCATCCTGAAGGACATGCATTTAAAACTCAGAACTGACATTTATAAATAATCATCCCTTTCTTTACTTATGGAGATTAATTTAAGAGAATTCAGGCACTCTGTATTTGCATTTGAGATGTGTTCATGAGAGACCAGACTTTCCCAGCCAGGAGAATATTACAGAGCTGGAGATCATTACCGACCTGCTCTGCTTGCAGAGCTCCCTGTCACCCTGGCTACCCAGCCTGTTCCCTTCAGGCAGGAGACAACTCACATTCCAGGAGATTTAAGTAAGATTAAATCCTCTCAAAAACCCTGCCATGTCAGCACTCCTAGTAAAACTGTCTTTACATTCTTCTTTCAAACAACCCTTGGAGCAAAACATAGGTTAATGGATTTATTCAGGGGACCTCTTGATGATTTAAAGCAGCTTTCATGCTCACCCCTCCCCTAGGCACTGCACTCCTGTAATGAGGATTCACTGCACTGCTCCTTTGCCACCGTGTTCCTCTACCTGAGCTCTGTGCAGGCAACAGAGTCTGAGCGTTCCAATTGCACCTGAGTCCCCAAATACCCACCCCACAGAGGCAGGAGGTGCAGGGAGAACTGAGGTCCCTTAGCCCATGGTCAGCTCTCTGGGGTGATTGCTAACCCCAGGCTGCCTCTGGAGTGGCTGCAGCTGTCACCTTCCCTTCCTCAGGAAAACACCGCCGCTGCTTGTGCATGTGTGGTTCTCCATTTCTCCCCTCTCTGCTAGGGTGCCGCAGCATTTTCAGCATAAAAGGATTTTTGAGACCCCTTCATTTCTGTGAGCAGTGATGTGACTGATCAAAGAAGCTGCTGGGAGAGGGTTAGGGGTCCCTATCTGGTGCCTTGTGCCTGCAGCACAAGAAGCAGATCAGCTGCAGAGGTACAAAGCAGCAGACACACTCCTGTTTGCTGTGGAGCCTCTGGGGACAGCAGTCACTGCTGATTAGCTGAACTGGATAAATTTATTTAATTTCTCAGTTGTTTTTTCTTGGTTTGTTTCAAAAGTCTAGGTTGAAGACTACGGGCCTGACATTTCCTTCCTCTCCACATGGGTGGCAGATTTGCTGCTTGGCAGGCAACCTCGGAGACTCATGCAGACATGTTAAATGATGACATCTATACATGCAAGGAAAAAAACCTGACAGATGCAAAGAAATTATAAAGGAGAGAAGCACACAAGCTAAGGATAGCCATTCATTTTAGAGCCATAACACAGCACTTGCTAAGAGCTTATCTTTTTGCTTTTTATTCTGATGGGAGAGTGGATACATTTAGAGTTCATGACTGCCAGCAGCATTCCTTCCATGGGAAAGTTGGTTCCAGCACACCCTGTAAGGGGCTTGTCCCCTTCTAGTCTTTTATAGCAAAAATTATTTGTGAAAGGCAATTCCATTCTACTGACTTGAGAATAGACTTACTTCTCAAGGTATATTTTTCTGTCAACAGTATGTATAAACGAACTCCAGTACAACTATTATAAAGAAAATAATCCATGTGGAAAGTTTGTGCCATGGCTATGACCTTGGAGCAGACATACAGTCTGGTTTTGGAAAAGACTGGAAAACTCACAGCTCTGAAACTTTCCATAAACACTTTACGGAAGAAAAAGAAATAAACAAACCCAAATGAATGAAAATGAGGTTATCAGATTATTTTCAAAACAGATATGTTTCAGGCTGTTAAAGAAAAGCAACTAGGGAACACAGATGTGCAAAATTAAATACTTATTATCCTACATACACTGTAGTACATGGAAAATCATGATCTGCTAGCATCTGCAAGAATGATCTTCAAACTCTAAGGAACAAATGAAAATTGCAAGACGTTGCAGATATTTAGGACACCTCAGGAGCCTGTGAAAAAATGCTCTGCATTGAACTGTCAGCCAGCACAAATATGTTATACCAAGCATTCATATTAAACGCTTCTTACATACCATTCTGTACACAGTTTTCAAATTTGTGCTTAATGGAAGTACTCAAATGAAACAAAACATCCTGATCACATAAAGTTTCCACTTTTGGTGATTATCTGCACTCAAAAGCCAGAAGGTGGTTTAAATAAAATCAGATGGAGAATAGGTAAATTAATATATGTGCATGCATGTGGACATTCCCACATTCTGACATGTGTGCATGATGGAAATCAAAACTGAAAACAGGAGACATTTAATGGATACTTATATCATCAGATGCCTGTATTACATTAACAATATACCCTTCTCTTAAAAGAAATAAAAATAAGGTTTTTTGGATTTTTTTTACATTAAAGACAACATTTGGCCTTCAAATTATAGATATGAAATTTGTACTGTCATCTACAGGAATCCAGTAAAACATCAATTTACATAGTCTTAACATTAAGACTGCCTATCGTCAAATGTATTTGACCACCAAAAGGTTACATTACTGAGTCCTTACTGGACACCTTTTACAGACAGACCCAAAACACAAATATGTTGTACTGACACGTATCACTCTTACCAAAGAACATTGGTTATTTAAAGTAATTAGAACAATAACTAGAAGCTACATAGAAGACTTAAGTAAATTTTATTAAAACACAAGGTAGTTGCTGATGCCAGCATGTCCAACAGCCTCATGGCATAAGCCTCGTTAGTTTCAACACTCAATGCATTGACACAGGAGAAAAGCCAGAAACTAAGGGAAATGCAGACCATCTGCTCAATCCAGATGCAGCAGAACACACTTCTTACCTCCAAAGCTATTTACGATCGGCAAACTGAGATAAGATCAATTCAATCATCTAACTATAGATCTGAGAGGTTTTTTGCATTGAAAGTAAAACTGGACTACATTCGAGTTGAAAGAAAACTTTGCCGTTTTCCTCACCTTTAGCATCTCTCTCAGTATAATCCAGTTCTAAATAAAACAGATAACTAGATATGGCAAATATCATCGAAACAAATGCGTGCACACAAGCAGCCAACAGCAAAATCCCGGTTCCTCTGCTCTATGTTCTAAACGTGCCTCCCTGATGTAACTGGCAATGAGCTTTACTTGCAGCTTTTAAGTTCCTAGAAAGTCACAGCGTCCCTACCTATGATTTCCTTGCAATACCAGACCCCTTTCAAAACACGAGCTAAAGTCCCCTTGCCCGAAAAAGAAATTAGACAGGAAAACGTCTTACCTTGAAATTATGAACCTTCTCGTATTTTGGAACGTGTTCATTTTCCTTCAGAGTTGCTCTTCGGACGAGCGACGTCAACTGCGAATAAGCAAAGAGTTTAAGAGGTTGCCAGATTGTCACGGACGCCTTGCGAGCGCCCAGTTTCATGCCCAAGGCTGCGAGCAGCAGATCGCGCTGCTGCCGGCCCTCGTGCCCGGCGCGGTGCCCGGCGCTGCCGCGGGCTCGGTGCGCTGCCCAGGGCTCCCTGGCCGGCATGCTGCCCGGAGGCGGCTGGGTCACACTCGGGCTGCCGGGGCGGCGCGGACCATGCCGCAGCCTAGGCTGCTGGGGCGGGCGGCGCGGCCATGCGGGGCACGGGCTCGGCGGGGCGCGGGGCCGGGCGCTGCGGGCGGGCGGCCTGCGGGCCGGGGGCGGGCGGCAGCCGGCGGCGGGGACGCGCAGCCCGCGGCCGCTGCCTCCATCGGCGGCGGCCGGCTCGGGGGGGCGCGGGGACGCGCACGCCTCGCGCCCTGCTCCCGCCCGCTGCCCGGCGCGGCCCCGCGCGGAGCGGAGCGGCCCCGCCCCGGGGCGGCCGCAGCCAATGGAGCCCCGGCCAGGCGGGCGGAGCGGCCCCGCCCGGCACGGCCCGGCCCCTCACGGAGCGGCGGGCCCCGGGAGCGGCACCCGCGGTGTGAGCCGCGCACCGCTAGCAAATGGCACCAGTGCGCTGCTGGGGTGCGGCGGGAGGCAGGGCAGCTCGCAGCAGCCCCGGGGACACGGCGCGAAGCGGCTCTCCCCCGCCCCCCCGTCTGACGTGGCCTGTGCACCAGGGGGTACGGCCAGGAGCGGGTAATGCGACCGCTGATGGACACCACTCTTCCCTTAAAATTAGGTTTTTCAGTACTTTTCATGTGAAAACATTCTCACTAATCTCACATCGTGTAGGGAGGTGAACACAAATGTCACCCCAAGTTCACTGCAGCGCTCCACCCAGCAAAGACCTGAACCCCGCACTGCTGCTGTCGCCTCTCTTTAGAAATTTACCGATCCTAACAGAAGGTGAATGGCCACAGTCTCCCACTGAACTGAAACCTGAACCTCGGACGGATGCAACTGACGATGAAATGTGCCCAGGGCGGTCTGTTTCTGGCCAGCCCTCACACAAACTATTCCACACAACCATTAAAGCCTTGACCTCGACTGCCACGGCGCCGGAGCCACGGGGCTCCCGAAGGAGCAGGGCAGACTGTGCCAGAGCCAGCCGGAGCTGCCCACCGGGGCAGCCCAGCTCCCTGCAGCTGAGCGCTGCCAGCCGGGAGGGCTCGCCGCCACGGCCACTCTGCCCTTGCCCCGGCGCTCTCCAAGCGTTTGTGAACAGTCTCTGTCAGAGACAGCAAGAACGGACCCTTGATCTGAGCACAGCCAAGCTTTAGAGCGTGGGGCTGGGTGAGGTGCAGGGTCCAGGGACCTCTCCTTCCCCGCCTGTGCAGAGAGCGGCGCGCAGCCCTCCCTCCCCCTGCACAGCCTGCCGCACTGCTACCGCTCTCCCTGCTGCAGCCGAGGTATTTTTATCTCTCCTGAGTCAGAAACCGACGACAAGCACAGTTTGTCACAAGCTTCTGGCTGGAATTGGTATGTGCTTTGCAGCTGGATCACAGTGTTCCAGTTTAGCTCAGTCCTGCCAATACAGCTGAGATTAGTGCTCACTGGGAGCCCCTCTTCTGTTCCCTTGTGTGGCCCCCCATAACCTTCCCGACAGGTTTTAAAAGTCTGCTGGGTTTCAGCAGAGGGTCATGGTGCAGAGATTAAGGATCAAGGCTGGTGCTGCACTAAACACTAATCTGCAATGCAGCTGATAATTGAAACACTGATTTCTTGATCATACAGGAGAATGCTGTCAGGCATTACTGGCTCATACAAGGGTCTGACTCAGTTCCTGGTTTCAATACAGGCAGGAGGCTGCTTGATCCATGTTATCAAGAAATACTTTTCCAATGACTAACTCAATCTTCTTGTCTTACTTTTAACCACTCCTTTCTAATGCAGGTGAATGCTCCTCTGACATTTTTCTGTCCATCCTTGCAAGTATATTAAAAGTCCATGGCAATAGAAGATCAAGAAAAATGAGATGACGAGTAAGAGATGATAAAAACTGACACTTTATCTACACAAAGTGTGAAAATAGCATGGACTCAGGGAAGAAGCCCCTTTTTCCTTTCCTTTCCTTTTTCCTTCTAGCTAAAGTCACTTCATGGTTTAATTCTCAAGAACTACATCAGATTAAGTGCTCAGGGAACAAGGTGGACCTACACCTGCCCCAGAGGAGTCATCCTCTCCAAACAGGCTCAGGAGGAGTCATCCTTCCTGAGAACAGGCTCAGGAAGTAAGTAATGATTTCTAAAAACATTTCATTACACTTTTCTCCGCAACCCAAAATTCCTCTTATTTTTAAGGGGAAAAAATGCTTCATATTGGAAATAAACTCTTTGAAAATTGAATTTGTTGGAAATAAATAACACAGTGAATTTCAACAATAAATTTACTATATGAATCAACTCTTACTATTTTATGTAATTCCACTTAAGAAGCAAGGTAAAGCAGGCTGAATTTCCCTTTCAATCACTAGTAGAGCACATATCTGGTTTTTGGCATACTTACTCCTTAATTGTCAGCTTCTCTTTTCCTAATCCTGAAGAACTGAGTTATTTCCAATGGCACTTTAGAGTCATGCTAGTAGAAACAGATCTCTGGATCCTGGAAAATTAAATCTAAGAATGCCAATAAAAAGGTAAGTAAAACTACCCCACAGGGAAAGGTCCTATCTCATGGTTGTAATTATGAAAACGTGTTATAATCTGGAAAGTAGTTATACAATTATGAATTTTAATTTTAACATTGCTTTGTATTACAGAATTCTAACAGAGACTGCTTATTGGTTTGACATAAATCAGCTTCCCATTGTTCAATGCACAGCATTTTCTGCTGTTTACAAACAAAGGAGCCCTGGCCTCACCACCTACCCTCACAGACATTTGCCTGGGCTATTTGCTCTACAGTAGTGTACACCAGAAACAGAGATTGAAACAAAGTTAAAGCCATAAAGCTAGCGACTGAAAAATTAAAATTTATACAACTGCTTGTAGATGACACAATTTTATAATGTGTATGCTCATTCTTCTGCCATTGCCTAACTTTGGGTGTTTGGCTTTACAAAGCAATGCTTTCCTTTACGCACACCGAATCCCTCATTTCGAAAACCAAACTGAAGAATGAAGTTTCTGTTGTACACACCTTCTTGACAACAGTTTTGGTCATCAGGCAGGGCCAGATCTTTAACTTTTTAGTATGTGAGATAACAAAGTAAGAGAGAGCGAGCCACTGTCCTCAGGCAGCCCTAGTCACTGCAGAGATGAGTCACCCTGAGAGCAAACCAGCGAAGGCAAGGACCTGGGGCTTAACTCAAATCCTGCAGGAAGCTATCAAGCTATCCACTCCCAAGGCACTGTCCTACTCCAGGCTCTCTGGGCTGCCTCTAGTGCCTGTAGCCTGCACGTCCTGCTCCTCTTCTTACACCTTGGGCTGGCTTTTGATTCAGTGTCTGCTCTCCACCAGTGGCTCCTGCACTCCCACCTGCCAGCAAAGTCTCTTCTCCAGAGCCTTTCATTTTCCAACAAATTATCTTTGTAACTAGCTCTGCCTGAAGATACTGCTTGAAGATACTGTCTGCTACGTACTGGATGAAAAAGAGGTAAAAATCTGAAGAAGAAAGTAATTTCCTACCTCTTAATTTTTTGGGGTTTTTTAGCAATTGTGAGTGACAAACATTTACAATCATAATTGCAAGTGCAGGGAGGAATATGCTGTGCAGCCTCCATGAGGAAGGAAACTGCAAGGCTGTCATTCTTAAATTTAATTTCAGGACGTGATTTCACAGGACTAAGGTGAACTGAAAAGGGAATGACTGGAAGCAACAGCTGAGCAACTTCTCAGCAGGGCATGCAACCTCATGCCTGTACATTTTAGTGACTTAAGCACTAAAAAGTCAAACCCAGCAACACAACAGCCTTTAAACTACAACATCTGTTTAGAGGTTCTACAAGTTACATATAGACTGAAGCGGGGGGGGAAGGAATAAAAGACTGTAATGTGCTATTTCAAATGTTGTATTTTTATAATAATATAATAATATTTCAATTTGTTGTAAAACCTCAGCTGTAGGAGTGGTTCAGTCTAGGTCCTACTGGGACTCCACTTTCCTTACTTTCCCCTGGAGTAGTTCTTCAGGGTGCAGGAGAAACAGCTGTTCACTGGAGCACTATCTGCTCTCAGTGTTAGATGGATAATGTATGCGTATTTTCTGCTATCTCCCAATCAGTAAGTCTGATTATGAAGCCTTCACAGAATTGATTTAAAAGTCATCTGTGACTTGCAGTAAATTCCAATTAGTCACTCTCTGAAAGACACATTATGTAAGTTTAATCCAGTCACACAGTTCAGTCAACATTGTACAAATTATCTTTCTAAAAAGGGAAATCAATGCATTCCCATTTGTGGAGTAAGAAAGTGAAATTACTTCAGGAAAAAAAACAAACCCAAAACCAAACCCCAACCAAAACAGAAAAATTCAAGTAAGGTTAAGATCACAGGTCCTAGAATAACCAGATTAGAGTTGATCAGTTGATCCTGAAGCCCACATACATTTCCAATAGAATGGAATGTTTCGTTTTCTGAGCACCTGGCTCCACTCTCAAACACGTAATCATGTTTTCTTCAGAATGCATGCGTAATACACTGCAGGCTTCTCATTCTCAAATGGTATTTTCATGTTGTTATAACTAACTAAATATGCCTTTATTGTTTCAGAATGTGTATAAAATATGGTCCCTTCTCTGCATTTTAATAACAACCAGCAGTTATTTTGCAAGCAATTTTTAAAAACATCAAAGATGATTCCCTATTGTACATGTATAAAGAAACAAGACACTTGGTTTACTATGCAGTGAGCCACTGTACATTCTGCAGTATTCTGTTTCACTGTATAGCTAACTTAGCCAAATGCATATGCTCAGAAAATCCTTGCTTGTATGAACACTTTATGAGCATATTTTATGGCCTCAGTACATGATTTTCAAAAGCTAATCAGTCAGATTGTGAAACTGAGCCCAATTTCCTCAGTGCTGCTCTTAGTGGAAGTTTGTTCCAAGCTAAATATAACTTTTCCAGTCATATCTTTCACAGGATTGTTCTGAAGGGGAAAGAGTAGCCCAAAATTTTACTTTTTAAATAAAAGTGGTGATAATCTGCTTTCAGTGAATTTTCTTCACTTGTAAAATGCTAATGCCAGGCACAGCCTCTGCTCACATGGTGTGCGCAGAGGGTAGGAATGCTATTAAAAGAAAGGTTCAGCCTGAAAGAAGACATCTCACAAGGTGGGTGGGAAGGACCATCAGTCTCAGCCACCAGGGACTTGTCTTGCTGCTATTCCAACACAACCACATTTACTTGGCTCATGGACACCTTCAGGCTCCCACAGTGCTCAGGTAGAAAGGAATCCTCAGGCAACAGCGAGCCCTGCTTTCAGTCACCCACAGGGGAGTTGGGTTTAAGTAGTGGTTAAATGATGAAATCTTAGTCCTGAGAAAAGTTCTGGTTTTTATGACAAAATTTTCCAAATGGACTGACTTCTAATTAAATCAGACCTTTCCCACCCCCTCCAGTGAAATACTTATGGTAAAATCTAAAGAAATGGCTATTTATATTTTTGATAAAATCATACATGATTTCTGTAGCCGCTAATGAACATTTTATATCTAGAATTTTAAAAGAAGGCTTAAAAAAATGTTTAATTGAAAATTTAATTAAACAAATTCAGCCAAAATGTTGGTTTGACTTAAAGTAAGGCTGTTAAATAAATAAATAAATAAATAAATCCAAAGCTTAAATAATGGAAAAAATGCTGCCTGATATTGCTGCTAGAAATTACTGCATCAAAAGTGAGTTCCTTCAGTGCTGTATTGTACGATACAATTAAAGTGTATTGGTATTATTTGGGAAGACTGTATGCTCCCAGTGATGTGCTTACCATGCAGAGCATACTCATAAAAAAGCAGGGAGATCTTAAGGGAAGCCAACAGAAAAGTTTTTCTGTAGCTTTATTCCTAAAACCTACTGGTCACTGCAGCTGATTGGGATGTGGGTTTATTTTGTTTCTAGAGGCTGACAGGTTGTAGATTTGCTCCTGGCAGTTACTGATATGGGCCTTTGGAATGACAATTCCAAACTGTGCACCAGCAAAGAGCACCCACGTGACTACTCCTCTCTTTCAGTTACTGGCAAGGCAAAAACAATGAACATTTACTTTTCTGGGTGGCGGAACAAAAGCAAGGAACTTTTCAGTGGCAAATACAACCCATCCTTTTCCAAGGGGGGGATATATTTTGGTATAGAACTATGGATCTAGACATGGCAAAAATAAAACAAAATTTTCTCAGTACCTTCAGGAAGAAGTTCTGTTTTTGATCTGGTTCTGGAGGACTTTGCTAATATCAAGTGACTTAGCTCCCAGGGAGGTCAGCAACTGGCCTGCCATGTACAGGTAATTCCAGGGGTAACTCCACATTCCATCAGTACAAATCCCACTACAGGGGTGTATGTGGGCATGTGGCAAGGGTGTGCACAGGCAGGGGTGTGATGTTGCAGTCAATAATGGTGCTCACTGGGTTTTATAACCTATAGCTACAAGTTCCTTATGCAGCTTAAACAGTGATACACGTCCTCACAGAGTTGCACTGAGGATGAAGAAATGCAGTCCTGCCCTCAGCCCAGGACAAGCAGGAGCCACAGGGCTCTTCCCTGCAGACACCAGTGCAAGATGTCCCCAGGGCCTCAGCTGCCTGTGTTAAAATAACCCACTGCTCCAGCCCTTTCCCTAAAGACAGAGACTACCAGCCTGCTTGCAAGAGGCAGGATGCAAGTGCTTGACAAAAGGAGAGCTGCCACCAAGCTGTGTGACACTGAGGCAGGAGATGCCAATCAAACACCATGATCAAAACTACCCAAAAAGCTAAGAAATGAGCTCCTAACTCTGACTCTGGTGAGGAGAGTTCTCATGCCTATGAGAACTGACAGGATCAGCCTCAGAAACTGTCTCCTTGCTTTGTAGTAGCTCCTTACCACAGTCCCATTCTTCTGCCTGAGAACAAACTGCATTAAAAGGGGGCCAACCCCAACTAAACCTGGAAAAGTACAGAAGGGGACCAAGAACTGGCAGAGGACAGAAAGTACCAACCTCCCTGCCTCAGGGGCCTGGCAGCATCACTGTTCCCAGACAAACCATTCAAGATGATTTGTGAAGAAGGGAAGCATCATTAAACACTGGAATTTGTCTCCAGTAAATCCTCCAGACAAAGACTGTCCTTTACAATTTCATTTTCTGCCCTTCCCATCTACCCTCCATCCTTCATAGTTTTGGTTTTGGTCCATCCTCTCCTCCTCCTCTCCTGCCAGGAGCCTGGGCCATGGAGGTGGTATGCTAAACAGTGAGTTAAAGCACATGCCTTGGTCAGGTACTCCTCTCCCTGGGCAAGGCAGGAGCAGAGAGACTGGGAGGACTGAAGTTAAGCTGAAGTTAATTGTTACACTCTGACACATGGCTAAACTGGAGCCAGAGAGATCTCTCTTGCAGCTACAAGGCCTTCAGGAAGAGGAGCTGATGAAACAAGGAGCTCTGCCTAGGAGAGCAACCCTGGTCAGCCACACAGAGACTGTTCCTCAGCAGCTTCTCCATCTTGCTCCATTGAGTCAGCATTTCCTATTTCAGCTGAGAACACTGCATTTTCTCTCCATCCCTTTGTCTGGGATATGTCTCCCTGCTGGTCTGCAGAGACCTGTGCTGCTGTGACTGAGCCTCCACTGACATTCATTGCAGTGAAGGGTCACTCCAGCAAAAGCCTCTTGATTCATGACATGTCAAGGCAGACTGTACTCCAAAAAGACCTTAAAAATAATTTATAAATGCCATGTGCTCTATAGGAGTGATAGCAGTTAAAATGTAATGCAAATTGGCAGCTGCATGAATGCTCCTCTTTTGGCAAATGCTCTTTATTACTGATATACGAAATTAAAGTATTGTAAGAACAAACAGGCTATTAAGACTAATTGTTTGAAACCACAAGGGACTGGTGGTTTTATTCCTCATCTGACCCATACTGTTATAAGGATTTCCTCAAATAAAAGGAAAGATAAAAATAAAAGAGAAGTTTAACCATACCCTTTGATAAGGAAGTAAATGTTACATTTCCTTAATAGTATCCATTTAAGAATCTTACAGATAAAATAAATCTATAATCAACCTCTGTTATATTTTTGTAACTGAAAATGTATACACTTGGGGTTAATGAAAATTGTGTAATCCACAAGGTCTTTCTATTCATATATTTATTAGGTGTTTTTTTAATTTTTGCCTTGTGGAATAGGAGTTTTAGCTCCTATGTATAGCATGGGCAAATGGTATGGAAATTTCTTTTTATGTCTCATCAATATTTTCTTACCTAATATATTATACTTATTTCACATTAGTCTTGACTGGCAGTCTCATGCATCTAATACTAGCCTTCTTTTGTTCTACATGGTAATTCAATTTAGAGTAATTCAATGTATGTTATAATTGAAAACTGCAGCTCATTAATTTCTAAATACTCTTTGTATTTCAGACTACACCTGCTCCTTTGGCACAGTGTCTATTTTGAATCCATCCACTTCTTCCTGAATAAGCTATGTTGCTATGGTACATGTGCTGTCACAGTTTCTTTCTTAATCATACTTTAAGTCCATAATCATATTCATTTATTTTAAATAAGAGTAAGAATGTAAAGTCTCCTAATCCTTCCTGAATTACCATTTGGTTTGAAGCGATGAGTCAAGATGAAAACAGTGTTTAACCTGAAGGAATACTAGAGTTGTCAAATGGCTCTATGCAATGTGCTTGCTAAATTTATGATGGTGAAAACCTGCTCATGGGTCACCTCCCTGCTGAAAAACTAAACAATGGGGTAACCCCCAGTGCTCCCTAGCACTCCTCAGGAACCCTGATTACCACTTTGGTAGGTCCATGTGTGTCCATGGGCATAGCTGCACCAGTGGGTCAGAGTCTGTTCATTTTATACAGTGCAATTAGGCACACTTGAAAAATCAGATGGGCTGATCATCCTTCAAATGAGCCTCATGTGGACTCCCACCCCCTTGCATAAATCTCTATTTAAATCAAGACTGCTTTGAAACCTGCAATGAATGAAACCAGAGTGGAATTGGCAGCAGAATTAGTCTGCTTCCAAAGTCACATTATCAATTATTAACAAATTATCAGTTTATTTCCACCCATAAAGTCTCCTAATCCCTGATCACATTCTCAGAAAAGGCTCATTTCACTTCTGTTGACCAGTGTTCCAATTTTCTCCTCTCTCCTTTTACATATATGGTTCATCTTTCCTATTTATTCCCTCTAAGTTTCCTAATTAACATTTTAAAATGCTTCTGTCAGGAAAATTTTTCCTATAACAGCAGTAAACATCCCATTTCCCTACAGAAAGCTATAACTGTTAAAAATTCTTGAGACAGGCACTCAAGAAATCATCATCTCAAATGGTCAAAGAGAGCATCTTTGAAACAAATTTAAATAACCACTTGATTTGAAAATTGAATGATTTTGAATGATTCAAAATGGGGCTGGCAACTCCCCATCATAAATCTTGGCTATACAGAATATTTACCTTTCAAGGGAGAAGCACTGGCATGTGGACAGATCATACAACCTCTGTTAGAAAGGAGAGACTCTAGGGGTTTTTATTTTTTCCCCCCAGCAAGTCTGTGGTTTCTTACAACATAATGTTTAACTAATGTCTATTTTCAGTTGAAATACACTAGTCCCAGGTTCCAGTCTACACCTGGGATTTCAGATGTGTGTGGTCTTTCACCAATAGCTTTTATTTTGAGTACAGGTCACATCAAAGCTAAAATACTAAGTTTGGGGTATATTTGCATTACTTAAATTCATTGGAAATAAACAAAATGTTAAACCAGCACAACTTCTTTCTTAGCATGCTTTTCATCTTACTTTACAGGGCAATTTTTCATTTGTACTGCCACCATCAACTAGCACTTTAAAAAGGACACTGCTTAGAAGATTTCTACCGCTGAGGTTGTGTGAATTTTCAACAATAAAAACAGCCCAAGGGAATTAACCCATCAGGTCCATAAAAAACTTCCAGGAAGCTCTCAGCATGATCAGCTTACTGAGCAGGGAGCTGCCTTGAGAAGGAAGGCACACTGCAGTGTGGCAGAGGTGACGGGAAGCTCCCAGGCACCAGCTGCGACCAGCGCTAGCAGGGATTGGGATGGAGCTGGAGGGAATGAGAGCTGTCACTTAAGAGACTGAGCACTTGGAAATTCTGTGAAACATAACCCAGGATACTTTCTGCAATTTTTGTGCATTTGCATTAAACATACTGCTACTCTAATCATCATCCAATTCACAGAAACACCTGAATGCAAATGTAATTCACTATCATATTAACTTTGGGAAATGGCATCAAGACTTCTCTAGCAATGTAAAATCATCAGAAATCTTCTACCAATAAACTATTTTACACATGATATAAAGCATAGAGCTTTTAAAATGTTTCACCATTACATGCAAAATGGAAATTGGGAACAGAGTCTTTTCATATTTTCACCGAATTCCTCCAATCCCCTCTCAAAAAGGGTAAAAGCTGCTTTCCTCTAAGTGCTACTAATCTAATTCACAAATTGGAAAATATGAAAAAAAATATTAAATCACATACACATATGACTAAGGCTTAATAGAAGATATTATACTCTGTGATACTAGCTCTAAAGTTCCTTAGGCAACTTATTTCTAACTGTTTAAGCTCTAAGAAAATGCAAAAATAATCTCCACTACACAGCAATATAATCAAAGTGCATTATAATATGACCTCACTATTAGAAACACATAATCCTTTACTTATTCTGGAAATTATATGCAAGTTGAAATTGAGGCATATCAATACTAACACGATGAAGATTAGAGCAACAACTGAGAACCAGAAATTTCAGAGTGGTGATTCTTAACTTACTGAAACATTAGGACTGTAGGAACACTAGATGCCAGAAGCAACACTGTTTCTAACTGCTGATGCCATGCAGAAGAAAGGTTAAATATGGAAAAGTTTAATGTTCTAAAAGTTAATGATCAAAGAAAGTCTTTGCAAAACTGTCAAGAGTTGCTGTCTTTGCTGATGACAAGTGTGACAGGTTTGAAATAATAGGAGCAAGTAGTTTGTTGAGCTTAGTAATAAAACTGCTCTCCTTACTTTGTTCAGTCAGAAAACATTCAGCTAGAGACTAAAATTAAGCATGAGAAGCTTTAGCTGAAAATATATTTTTGAAAGATTAAAAAGAAAGTAACAAGGACCAGAACAGATCAGCTTCTGTGGCATTTACCACAGGAAAAATGTTCTTCTTTTCTTTCACAGTCTAATTCTTGTTTTAGGCATACCTAACTACTTCTTTTTCTGCTACTACCTCTAAAACAAGCATTTCACTCACCATGGGTCTTAAGCATTTGGTAACCACTTATGACTGGGCAATTATTAGTGGAGCAGGTGTGCCTTCTCTAATGGGTGGGGGTGACACATCAGACCACCACAGCTCCCCATCCTTTCCATGTCTGTACAGAAGCCAAAAGACATGGATTTGTACTTGGAATCATGTAAACAGTGACCCATGTAAAATGCTTTCCCTGCTCCCATCTAGACACACACACAGAACAAACAGTAAGGAGAGAAAGGAGTTTATCTGAATAAAGAGAGATCACTGGAGAAAACCCCTGTTAGTCAGACTCCTAGCACAGATTTGAACTGGCTACACTGAGCTGCAGAAGGCATAAAATGCAAGATATTTCAGAAATTAGTTCACAACCAGAGGTGCTACCAGCTGCACTGCCCCTACTTCTCCTTGAGCCTCACATTCCAAAAATGACCAGACCTGACCCTGCCCAGTTTATGAGATTGGACACAATCATAGCCCAAGGTGATTATCACCAGCTATACAGTGTCACATTATAAAGTTTAAGTGAGCTAAGAAACCTGTAAATAACAAAATTATCCTTTTATAGGGCTCTTAATTCAACAGTCCAGGCTGTTTCCTGTAGAAGTGATTAGTAATAGAAAATAATTAGGAGATGCCAGATGGGAGGAGGAGTTAAAAAAAAAGACCCCAAACTCACACAGCTAAGGAATGAGAACAACAAACGAGGGAGCTGCCAGCTAGCAACCCACTGCAGTCCCTACCATCCAGAAAGCCCTGTGCACAAGCAGTAAATCAGAACCACACTCCTGCTTTAGAGGCTGCTCTGAGAGAGACCCACCTTTCCCTTCTGTGGCCACTGCATGGATTATTCAGTTGTGAGAAGGCATAAAAAGTCATGGGCAGCTACAGGGTTTTTTTTAAATTAGAGGGAAAGAAGATTATAATTTACTTATTTGTGTCTATGTGGCTTCCCCACTGTACCTCTAGGAGGCCTTTCTGGAAGCCTGGAGTGTAATGCCCATAGGGAAGGTGAGCAGCAGACTCCTACAGCACGCTAGGACTCAAGTCACTGCAGCTCTCCATTGCTCATCTCGAGTTGAGCTGGAGCTCAGTGGCCAACTACTAAGGTCCTCTAGGGTGGGAAAACTGGTTCTCACCCTGAAGAGTGCCCAAAGGAAGCTATCCTCTGTGGCTCTTCCATAGCAAAAGGAGAGTCCTCCCTCTCTCCCTGTGTGTCTTCTTGTACTAGCCTATGCCAGCTACAAAACAAATTTCTGCCAGTACATGTAAGAGAGGCTAGGGCTATACAATACTTTTTGAAGGGCATTAAAAACATAGCCAGATCCAAACCACCAAGTATAGAAACCCTGAAAAGAACTGAGGTAAGGGCTTCACACTGACTGACCTCACAATACCCAGAAACATAGGAAAGGAGTAACAGTTTATTCACTGCTAATGGTATCATTTTATCAGTAACAACACAAGCATTATACTTCAGAATTAATTGCACAGCAACTGTACTGCTTTACAGCCTTTTTAACAGCTCTGCACACTATTCATCTTACAAAGGCTCAATCAGGCACAGGGCATATGCTGAAGGTAATTACTCACCAGACTTCTGCTGAGGGTCTCTCTCATGTGTGAGTCTGAAAGAGTAGCTGCACTCTATTTCACATGGCAGCTGCCTGTCTCAGTATAATTTGACACCAAACTTTCTGAAGACTGTATCTTTGTGTACACATCTCACATGTCAGATCATAAAAGAGCCACACTTTGCTGAAAAAGCAGAAAATAACTTGAAAGGTCATCTCAGCAAGCAGTGAATAGACTTGTACCCATGACAAAAGGCTGAAGAAGGATGCTGATCCTCAACTGTATTTACCTTCAGACCACAGGGAACACCTCTACAGGAGTAGCATAGCAACAGGAGGTGCAGTCTCTGCTTGAAATGCAGGCTGACCTGAGGCCCAACTCATTTTCTGCAGGCTGTGGAGCCTTATTTGTTCTGACCCTTGTAATACTGGACCAGCAACAGGCAACTGGGCTACCAACAACACAAGCACACAGCTTCTACTTCAGGTGAATCCCCCCCATTATGGGGTAAGCATTACATTAATGTGCTCTGGAGGTGCAGACACACACACACACACACAGAGGCAGGCAGGGAAGTCCTGCAGGCTCACTGGAATCAGCCAGGAGGCCATTTGTAACCTGCAGGAATTAACTGAGCATGGCTGGGCACGAACCAGAGCTGGCACCAACAGAAGAAGAAAGAATTTGTCTTGCAAGAAACAGGAGAACTATGGGACAGTACTCAACACTGGAGGTCCAGACCCTTAAAAAACAAGTTTTGTTTCCTAATTTATCTTTTATAAGCATGAGATACTGATAAGAGTAAACTAGATGTTCTGTGTGTGACCTGGGGTTTAAATTAGCTAAGTGCATGCTTCATTTGGAAGCTCTGAATCTTAAAACAAAATCAGTTTATATGAGCTTTTTTAGTAAATCAATTTTACTGCCATAATGAACACAAATAAGGGCTTGGGTTACTCTTGGTGATTATAAGTAGAAAAAGCACTCTGCAGTTTGGAGAAAAGAATTATCTTTGTACTGATATCTGTACACTGGACAACACGTGCACTTAACTCTCCTTTCCTGGGTATTGATAAACACAGGGTTAAGTTAAAACCATATATGTTTGCAAATATGCACCATAACCAATTGCAGTTTTAGTTTGGCCTGTGTGTGCCATACCCAACACCATAGATGACACTGGTTCCCCACCAACAGAAATGCTAATGCACAGAAAGGAAAGATGAGGAAGACTGAGGCTGGGGCAATCTCTTCTGAGCATGATGTTGCATATGCTGGAGCAGCTACCTAAAAAGTAGGCTTGTCTTTCATCCTGCTAAGAACTTTCTTGGAATTGACAAAATTGTCTGTGCTTTGAAGTCTCTGCTGAAAGATGGGCTAAACCCAGAAGAAATAAATAGAAGTTTCTGCCTTCCACAGAGTTATGTTTTATTTATAAATTACATTAAAGTTAGAGAGTGATTGTCATGGACACCCGCGCAGGGACTGGAAAGGAACATTTGTGAGAAAAGAGTTGACAATCTCCTCCAGTTAACCCATGGGATTCTTCAGTGCTCAGTGTCCTGCATCTTTAAATGTACTTTAAGGTAAACATTCATTAGCTGAACTTCTAAAAACATTATTGCCCTTGTTACAGCTATGGTTTGTTTAGATGCTGTGTACATTATACACCCATCTTTGAAGTTAATTCAAGTAAATGGAAATATTTCAAACAACTTCCAGCATCAAGATTGCTTCAGGTCTCAAAGCACACTTTCCTCCCTGATTATGAAGAACAGGTCTTTTTGAGCCCCATCAGTTCCAGAATTGGCACCAAACTGGTGCTGTTCAAAGCTCTGTGCCTCTATCATAGACCTGGATAAGGGTGCCTGTACTTCCATGCCAGCTACTGCAACTCCCTCAGCTTCAGCCTCTCATGTGCTGTCCCTGAAGATAAAATAAGCCATGGTGAAGGAAAAGTTTAAGCAGATCTTACTAACAGATTTGACTGAGACCAAAAGTAGAAAAATAGTAGTGACATTAATGAAAATAGAAGTGTTAGTTTAAGGCTGGAAAGTAAGACTGGTCCCTCTGCAAACACCTGAAACTATCGCCCTTGATTTTGTATGTGGAGTCTATCACAAATTTATTAGAAATGTACACAGATCACACTTAACTTTGTCATCTGTATGATCTTTGGAGGCAGGTATAAAAGCATATTTCCTACTAAAATTATACAGATTGACATTTTCAGATCTCCTTGCACAGAGTTGCAGAAAATCAGCCTTCTTCACTATAGAGGGAAAAATGGTATCACCACCTAAGGTAATGGAAAACAGAAAAAGAAGATTGCTTTTGTTGGGTGACTGCTGCCACAAACCTTCTCTCAGTTCTTTCCATCTATAGAAATTGAATGGAATGTAGTACAGTCTAGAAGGGGTCTTTAATTGATTTGCAGCCACTAAGTTTCTTGAAGAAATAGCACATATCACCAAAGCAAACATGAATAGATGTGATTCAGTTGCTATCCTAACATTTACCCCAGGATTTCATTTTGAAAGACAGGATAACTCATAACTAATGATTTCATTTTTTCATAACAAATATTAAATCTTGAATCAATCACTCATATAACTTCTTACACATAATGCATATTATAAGGAAATCAAAAACATGTCAAAATAAAAAAAGAATGTTTTGCAAGGCTTTAAAGAAGGACTTTGATATGTGTCTCTAGATATTTACTCATTTCTGAGAGCTACCATTTTTATAAGGTGTTTAACTGAACCAAGTGATCTGCTCTAAGGCCATAATTGCCTTTGAGAGTACAGAATGCTCAGAGACCCATCAGTATTCAAAGCACAGGAGGAATACTAAATTTTATGATACTGACTATTATTTCCACTTCCACACTAGGTCATGCAGATTGAATCCACATGGGAAATCCTCTTTTAAATCATTCTTAGCCCACTCTTAACACAGACCATGATGGCTCCACGACTGAGTTCTGAACAATTTGCAGACTGTTTTGGGAACCAGCATCACCCTTTTAGCACAACAGCTAAAATGTCTACTTGGGACATTCAAGCAGGACAAGCACTCTCCTGTTTTCAGTCTCTCCTCCTCCAGTTATGTCTTGACTAATCAGTAATTCCTTCATAGGTTAGGAAAAGCATTAAATTATTAAACAGGAATTTAAACTTTTAATGTACATGGTATGCAGTTATATTCTTTCTCTTTATCAGTGAAGCTCATGCTGTGTAGTGGATTATATTTTCCCACCAAAAACTGCATCTTAAATCATGCCACAATATGGTCTCTTGCACAACTCAGGAGTACTGCAATTTCTGCCTTACAATCCTTATCTAATGATTGCATAAGTTTTGACTTTTCATCTCTTTCAGTCTTTAAATCTTTCCCCTTCACTAGGGCTCCTTTATAATATATTGCAATTGAAAAGTGTCACCCAACACATACTGAATTCTTCTACCATACATTAATTACAGAAAGAGCAGGGAACAAATAAAGTATTCCAAGTGCCTGCTGGGAGGCATCTAACACAAAATGCAGCATTTCCTGCTACTGCCCCACACCAAACTGCCCCTTTAATATTTCATTCTCAAGCTTGGGGTGTATTCTCTAGCTGCCCAGTTTCCATGGCAGAAAGTGAGACTCCATTCCCACCAGCTGTTCCACAGGCTCTGTTTTTGTGTCTCTTCTTTCCTTCTGAAGGACTTATATTCCATACACCACCCACACATGACTGGGCATCAGGCACAGGCACAAATTTAGATTTGTATCTGAACAGCCTCAGAGCCTGCAAATCTGGGAACATATTTTGGCTCAGGATGATCAGATGATCACACTGAAGACCCAGACTTCTTTCTCTCTTTACAGAGGAAGAAGCATACAGTGCAGAAGCTACATTACAAAACTGATAAAGATATATTAATTGCCAGATGCTGTACAAACTGAGGAAATTTTCATCCTCACCATGGGGCTAATGGGCACACAGATCTTACTGCTTGGGTCATAAAACAACGGTTTTTTTTCGAGTTGAACTCTGAACAATTTTCTTTGGTTCATTACAATTCAATGATATTCTCCTCATATTGGACAACAGAAATCAACCTGCCAGCCCTGCCACCAAAAAGAAAGAAAAACTACTTGACCTATTTATAAACAGCTGCTTGTTCCAAATGCTGAGGTTGCTGGTGGGATCTGGTGCTGGTCATGGGGCTGAATGCCTTACTCTGATTTGCTGGGTTAAGTGAGATGCAGGAAAATCTGTGCCATCTTCCCACCAAAACCCTGAGAGGTGCAAAGACAGCCAAGATGTCACCTCTGTGCCACTCCACAGTGAGAAAGACCACACTGTACTGTCCCCATGCAGCCACAGATAGCAACCCCAACAGGACAATCACTCAAAAAGTAAACTGAAAACTCCACATTTAACTATCCTGTGATGTCTGTGTGCCTCAGTGTGTTCACATCAATACAGTTCCAAGACAAAATAAAGAAGAGTATTAAAACCTGGGCTTCAAGACTGAAAACACCACTGCTGTTGAACTGTTTTGTGGCTGAAGCCCCTTTAGTCACTTGTAAGTTCCAGATGAAGGGTGTGGGATGCTGAGATTACTTATCTAATCTGTTTGAAGTTTTTTTACATAAAATTTCAATCTTTGAGAAATATTCAATAGTCCTTGAGCTATTTAATGAAAAATGTTTCAAAACAGATGGTGAGTGACATAACACAATATAATCCATGGAAAAAACAGCATTCTTCAACACTAATCATTGAAATCTCTTTACTATGAACACTGTTTCATCAATCTAAAAAATGTAACAGAACAGAGTTCTGCTGTCACTTGAAAGTTTATAAATGCAGGAAAAGTTAATTTTACCAAAGAAACCCGAAGTGGTAACTTCCAGAAGACTTAGAGAAGATTTTTACCCAGGCTTTGCATTAGAATAAACTGTCTATGATAATATGCAAAAAGAATCCTTTTGAAACAGCAGGCTGGAAGCAGTGGCTGTCAGGAACTGTAAGCGATAACTCACCCCTCTACTACTGCTACCTAACAGGCGAGAAATTGGATATTAAATGTGGTCAGCTAGCTTCAATATCCCAGCAGTATTTCTTTTGTCAAAATGATCTGATAACAGTGAAGATTCATATTTTAAGCTAAGTTGGGTGCTTCATCTCTCAGCAAATTCAGCGCAGAATGACAGATTCTGCTGAAGGAGGATTTGAAGGACCAAAGCTATGAGCCTCTCCCTCTGTGGACTCAGTATGGAGCTTAGTTTCACTGTAATAGCTATGTATGCTGGAAATTGTCAGTCAGACCTTTCCTCCACATCCACAAAAACTAAAATCACACATTTCTGATTGGAGAGACAAAAGATCCCAACTAAAGTTAGCATTTTGCCTACATACTATGAGCGTATTAGATAGGCCTAATGTATATCATCCTGAAGTTTGTGAAATAGGGAAACATATCAGATTACTATACATGCATTAACACCTACAGGCGTGTAAAAATAACTTTTAAGAATACTTTCATTTGTCAGATTTTCAATAAACAAAGTATTTCATTTAACACAATGGAATTTACATTATGGTTTCCTTTTATGTTTAGTCTCTGAAACACAAAATTTCAGGCAGCTGCTTTGTCTGCCCAGTACATTCCCAACCTCCCTTAATATTTTTATGTTCACTGGTTCTAAGATTTCTTCCTTCTTCGTTTTTCTTTTATAATCCAGGATGCAATTATTTCTCAGCTGATACTGCAACTCTCTGAAGAGAGCAATCCCTCTTTGCAAGTCTGGCTGAGGCCAAAAATAGCTCTGTCAGCTTCTGACAGGCTGAACTTAGCCAAGTGAAATGCTTTAACATTTTATCAACCTAATGAACAGTCTTATTTATAATGTGGACAACTTTACTGTCATTATACGCAGACTGCTGAATAGGTTATGGAATGCATTTGTTTGGGGAAATCTGAATATATTAAGAAATCAAATGCAATTGTCTTATATACTGTAAACAATTTCAAGATTAAATATTCTTTGCCCATTTGAATTAAAGGAGTGGCTTAATGGTAACATCCATAGCTATAAAAACACCTGAAGAATCACAATGACAAATAACTAACCTCCAAATCATGAAAATTTGCAATATGCAAAAATTACCATTACAAAATTCTATAACCAGTTTAAATATTACTGTTAATGTAACAGTGGAAATAACTATGTAGAACTAAATAGCTGCAGAGACTTTAGTACTTATAGCAGAGGGGAAAGGTTAAAAGTACAAAAGAAAAAGTCTAACAGAAAAAAAGCGTGGGTTAACAATTGCTTACCCTCTTTTCTGCTACCTCATCCTCTCCTGTAGACTCTTTGCCATCATGTTCATCTCTCAGGGTTGGCATATGCTTTTTGTGTGGTGGCTCTCTGTTTAAGGTTGTATATCCTATGTGTTCATAAATTGGATTAATTGTCATCTTGGAAATGTATTCAGCTGCCTTCGTTTCAATATAAAGAGTAATCAATCCATCTGTCACCAGGTCATGGATGGACTCAAAACGTTTCTCCCCAACAAAGTGTTTTCCATCGTAGTAGAGTCTGAAGTTTCTGGTTTGACTTCCAAATCTGCCTCAATGAAATGGGAAAGTTGTTTTTTTTAAAGAACAGTAAGCAGAATAAATAAGAGTAAGCAAGCCTTTGCAAACAATTAAAAACACTTTATCACTTAAAGCTGTGACTATGCTCTGTGTCTGGTCCAGCCGAGCTGGGGAGCTACTACTTAGCACAGATAGGAAGGAGAGATCAACAACAACTGCAGAGAGATAGCCAAAACAGTACTGTCCCAGAAGGAGCTGCTTGTTCTGGTATTCTTTTAGCCTTTCCATTATCTATGGAAAAACTGAAAAATTACTTCACACTCCTTATGGCTTTTTTTAGTGCTTTGCTACTTTATCACTGCAGTCAATTGGCTTGGCTCTGCTATGAGGAGCTCTCATAACAGAGCCCTCTATTAGAGGCCATCAATCCGCAGCTCTGATGCTGTCTCAGACCTCTGCTCCCCTGCCTGCTGCAGGAAGAGGCCATTCAAGGTTCAGCTGAGCTCCAGTGCCAACAATTACACTGAAGCAGAACTGCTGCCAGAACCCAAGCAGCACAGGACAAAATGGCACAAGGGCAAGCATTCTTTATTCCTGGCCAAAGGCCCAGGACTAACTCTTCAAGCTTTGTACAGAAGTCCTTCTGTGTTCTGCTTGTTAAGTCCCAAGCTTCAAGCAAATCTTTGTAATATACAGGATACATAACATGAAAACTATCCAACACCAGCATTCTGCATCAGGATGGAACAGCATTTTGATACAGGCTCTTAGCAACCATAAGAATGCTCAATTTACCTGAACAGCAGCATATTTTTAAAAACTGCACTAAGAATCTGCAACCATTTTCTGCCTCAAAGCAGTCTAAACATGTGAAAACACACTAGTGTTTGCACTTGGCAACATTTCCTGTGGGGAAGATAGAGGCAAGAAGCTGCTTTCACAGCTCACTCCAGTGCTGTTCTGTGGTCCGACAGCAGCGAGGGTATTGGCCCCTTTTTGAGGTCAGATGTGCCAAATTAGTTTTAAGAACTAAATTTGAAAGGATGGATTGGTTTCACTTTACAATCAAATGCTTCATTGGAGATGTTAAGGAACACAGTAAATAATGAAACTTTGCTGAAGTGGCTCCTCTGCTCAGTGGGACCTCGCCAAACAGGGGAAAGCATAATTTTAGACCTCGCCTCAGGTGAAATATTACATTCTTCTTGCAAATATGGGCAAAAAATACACAGTTCTGGAATCTGTATTTTTTTCTCTGTTCTACATCAAAACGCCAAACCTTCCCATCACCCTATCAATAGTTCTGACATGACTGCAACTTCAGATGCTGCTATTTCTGCAAAACACTCAAATGTAAATGCAATCTGTATCCTGCTCAGGAAAGGAAAGGGGACACAATGTGTAGGAACTATGTGGGCATTTTCCTGCAGATTAACTGGTACTTCCATGCATATTTTTATGCCATAGAAACTAAAAGGTCATTGAATCAAACATGAGAAATTACAAAATGACAGAAAGAAATACATTTTTACCCAAGGCTAATTTCATCACAGGATGCAGTTCTGAGTGAATACAAGTCATACAGAGAGCAGAAAGATAATGTCCTGAGTTACAGCAGAAGGAGCAGATGTATTCAAACTTACTCCTCAGGACACCTTTAGTGTATTGCAAACAAGCTTTGACCACGAGATGTCCTCTTTATACACCCTTGACTGTCAGAGAAGTCCACATGAGCCAAGAGTGCTCAGCACTTTGCAGTGCCAAAGTGAGCAACCTTCACTGTCATCTGCTCAAGTCAGTGGGAAATAATGCACACTGAGCACATACAAGCACCTTGATGGCTCTCACTTCATCTGGAGAACCGAGTAAGTTTGAAGGTGAAGAATGATGGGCCTCAAATGACATATACATTAGAATTACTTATATTAAGAGATGCAGGTGAACTGCTGCTCTCATCAGTAACATCTGCTCTGACTACTTAAAGCAGAGTTTCAAGCAAGCTGGAGGTCACTTATTGCTCTTAGTTTTCTAGAGGTATTACACGAATTTTATCAAGAGATGATAACACACAGAAAAGCATCACAAGGCCTAATACTAAGTACACACAATGTTTTGATTTTAGCAACATCCCTCAAAATCTAAAACCAGTCTTGCCTGGTTTTGAAGTCCTGTTCTGAAGAACAAGGTGACCAAATACAGAAAAGAGACAGAACTTGTTAAAAGGTTAGTTGTCTTTCCCACAGGGTCAGAAGGTGCACCCTCCTACCCCAGGTGTGTTTTACTGAGCAGCCCCTATGCTGTAGACCTGTTCAGACTGCTGCACATGGAGTGTGTTATTGAGAGATGCTATAAGGAATAGAGTTGCCAAGAAATGAATGGTTTGCCTTTATCTAATTTCCCATTTGTTCCAAATCGATTTTTTTTCTTTATTCTTTTCTAATTGGATATGTTGTGGAGAAAGGTACTGGTATTGCCATAGAATCCCACAAGTAATAAGGCAATAAACCCCCAAAATCTCCACAAATCAATGAAACACTAGCCTTTAACAAGACTGTACTGTCAATAATGTGTCTCAGAATCCCATTTTATTTCTTTCAAATTAATTTCCTTTTTTCCTGACCACATAATGACACTATTTTTATCAAATTACAATATTAAAAAAACATACATGTTCAATTGAAAATTATTAATAAGACTTAATCTTCAATCTCACTTAAAACTATGGTTTAAATTTTCCACTAGCAAGACTATTTCCTTATGTTTACTTTCTGTAACATTCCTGCAGCCTAGTTAATTATACATCACCGTGGCAACTAAGTAGAGCCAAGATTTGATATTTCAACTTCCTGATGCTCTCCTAAAGGCAAGTACTAGTACCACTGTTTTTTATTTAATAAGTAGAAAGTGGGACACAGATAAAGTATGTTCTCTTTTGGTTTATACAGGGGAACATCAGATGTTTTTCCAAGAAAAAGAATTAGACCTCTGACATGTCAAACAGTCTCATTGTGTCCACTGTGCATTTGTTTGCAAGCAGCAGGACTAGAGATAAAAGACTTTTTTTATTCCAAGTTGTCTGAAAAGCAATCACTGTCCAGTTCCTTTGGTTGCCAGTGGGGCAGAGTAGATAACGTGGGAAAATGTATTAAACAGTAGAGCCAATGTGGCTGGTAATAAAGGATAATAAAGGACTGAGGAGTTGAATTGGGTATCATGCCATGAGAGACAGGCCTCAGAATCAGCCACCTACCTGTGTGCAGCATTCAGTAAAGAAACAAAAGGAAAAAGGGAAGGATTGAGAGCACAGATACACTCTCTTACCATCTGAGAGGATGAATTTTACAGTCCACATACAGAATTGTACAGTAGCTATTCACCACTTTCACAGGCTATTTTATGATGAGAAGAATTTCTAGACACAGGCATTGTTTAGAGTGCATAGCTGCAATCAAATGACAAATTAATACCCCTCAGGACTACTCATGTCCTCCTTCATTTCAAGCAACTTCATACACTGAACTGGGAAAATTTAAGACTGAGACTAAAGGTCACTTGGACCTAATCTTCCCTTGGAGAAAGAGTCTTAATGTGCTTTGCAGCCAGAAAGCAGAAGTCTTTCTGAAAATTAGGTGCCAGAATTTCACTTCTATTTTTTGAAAACTCTGAACCAACACTTATGACTAGACTCTTGACACTCCATAAAAAGCCACAGGAATATAAGGAATCTTGCCATCATGAATGTCTCTTAATCATGCTGTGTTCTTGGTAGTGAAAACAAATTATTCCATAGATCCTCTTTTGGCCTATTTCCTTGTCAAAGAAAGACAAGCCTTGCATGCAGCCAAAACCTCTTCTACACAATTATCCCTGAAGATCTCCAGCTCCTGAAAGAAGCTTTTTTTTTAATATTCATTGGCAACAACATTTCTGATAATGGCCAGGGTACTGCAAAACCTGCCAACTTCCCAGAATACCTGCCTGAAAAATAACATAGTTCTCAAAACCTGAGCAGTATTTTACAAGAACACAATATGTATAAATGCAATCAAATACATTAGGGGTTGATACAAATGGAGACAAAAAAATCCTTGCTGCTATGGCTGGGAAGGGTGGCAGAGTACAGTCACTATGGATAGTTTTCCAGAGCCATTTGGAAGGGCAGTACTGGCTAGCTGACTGTTGCTTGATGAACATTAATTTAGTGTAAAGTTATCTCTAAAACCTGGTAACACCCATGCTGAATGCATGTCACTTGAGTTCAGCATGGAAAAAGTATGGCATCCTTCCAAAGAGAAAAGATATCTTAGACCTGCTACTGCAATGTGCCCATCCCCTGCCAATGCAGACACAACCTTGCACTCCCTCTGTCTAACCTGGATCAAACAAAAAGGCTCAGAGCCTGGAGAGTATCACTGATAACAGCTCCCCAGCAGTCTCTCTCAACTGAGGCTGAAGACATCAGTGCCCAAACTTCCTTGTCAAAGCTGGAAAACAATTCTGCATAAATGGCATGCCAACAGCAGGCAGGGAGGACCAGAGCAGTGGCACTTTCCTGTGGATCATAAACACTGTCAGGGACAAAACAACTGCCCTAGGGCATCAGCAGTAGGCAACAACTGCTGAAAGCAACGAAGAAAAAGTGTTATCAGCCCTTGGTACCTGTATAGAGCATTTCACAAATAAATCTAACAAAATTAGAAAATAATTTCTTTGCTTCAGTGTATTATTTTACCATCAACAGCTGATTTTCACCATCTTAAAATTTTGAAAATATGTCAGCTGATCAAGTACTATGGTATGCTAGTAATATGCAGTAAGAACACTTAATACTTAAGGTAAATGTTACTATTCTTGATCAGTGGTAAGCATTTGAAAATAATCTGTTTGGTTTGAACAGATGCATTACCTCTTCTTAGTACTGTGCCTGTATGCCTTATTCTATTTAACCTTATATAAATTACTGGGATCCATTTGATGATTGAATCAGAATCAATACCAATGTTTTGGGCACTGGTTTACTGCTCTTTCTACCTGGTGACAGTTCCATGCTTCCTGGAAATAGACTCACTGTGGTTAGTGGTTAAGACACATTTGAATTCTACATGCACACAGGAATGTATTAAAAGCCTGGTGTCTTCTCTTTACATGAGAGCAATATTTGGAGACCTATGCCAGCTTGCCTGGATAAAGATCATCTGGAAATGTTACTTGCAGGAAAGTTACTAACTTTCACAATTGCCTAACACATAAATAAGGCTTACAAAAAATTTCAAAGAAATGTTCTTCAAGAGGTAATTTTACCATGTGGCTTCATGTTACAGAGAGCTTTCATATTACTTTAAAATAGAACTGTGTTTCAATCCATCTAAATTAAGGTATCAACCCTACCACTGTCTGCTCAGCAAACTTCAAAATGTGCATGCAAACTTTACTCAATGTAAAACATTTTCATTTTAGGTCATATATGACATTGTTTTTCTGGTCTATTTGAAGTAGAACAACATCAGCAATGTAGCAGGAATTCCACTGCAATTGTGTACTATGGAGAGAAAACTGCCACAGCATAATGCTCAAACATGTTCATTTTTGTTTCACTTAGAGTAGCTTTTCCTACAAGGGTTTAAGTTCATAGAGACCAAGAATGGTTGGAAATGCACCTTGAAAGGTTGTCCAGTCCAATCTCCCTGCAATAAGCAGTGACATCTTAGACCAGGATGCTCAGAGCCCCATCCAATGAATTTTGCCAGGTATGGAACATCTGCCACTTCTCTGGGCAACCTGTTCCCGTTTTTACCACCCTCATCATAAAAAAAAATTTATTTTGTATCTACTCAAAATCAACCTCCCTTTAGTTCAAAAATTACTCATGACTGTCATATTTCTCTTTTGCTTCTCTAGACTTGCTCACACTAAAAGCAACTTGCTCCTAATTTATTCTTCTAAAACAATGTGGATATTTTAATTCAGTATATCAAGGAAACCAGAGTGGAAGACATCAAGTGAAAACCCAAAGAAATGTTCTTATTGTAAATAGCTTTGCAAGTCCAGAAAAGGTTTTTGAAGAGCAGAGTGGAGCAACATTATTTTTGCTGTTGTTCCTGTTTGTTTGGGTTTTTTCCTAAGGTTTCCACAGCAGGTTGTTGTTCAGGGTCTCAAGAAAACCCAAATTCACTTAGATTAAAAAGAAAGAAGCTACAGTAAGATTTCTGTTCCACAGAGATTTTGTCAAATCTGATTTGCCTTAAGCCACTGCTAATTCAAAGCTTACAACGCAGGTTTACTTAACTTACTTAAAGCTATTACTGAATTTACTATTCACTTAACTTGTTTTCTCAGTGTATTCTACCTCAAATCTTCTGGTACTCACTCATCCCTTCTTGCAAACAGTGAGATTCACCAATATACACATCATGCTCTCTAAATGGTTTTTCCTCAAAGCTGCCTTCCTTGACAATAAACAAGCATAATAACATAAAATGACATAGTTCCTGCATATATAACATGCATTGTTAGAATTCTTGGGGCTACTAACAGTTCATCAATGAAGATTAATAGCTTTTTGACTATTATATTCTGTTTTTCTAGAGTACAATTTCTTCTTTCATCCAAGTGCAGCAATAAATGGGGCAGATGTCAATTTATTACTGAAACTGTTAGAGTTCATTTATCTCAAGATACAAAGGAAAAAAAATTAGCTTGATTCTCTTTCTAGCGCCTATCAAATCAGGAGGAACCATACTCAGCTGAGCTTCACCAAGTATAAAGGAGGGAGAAGGGAAAGGAAAACTGGGCCAGATAATACATACTGGTGTCAGTTCTTTTGGTGTTTGAATAATTAATAAGTGTTTTGATGAAGACAATTATGACATTAAACAACAATGTAAGATTATTGTGTGCTATCTTCAAAACACGTCTATAAAGCACCCACAGTATCTACAGCTGATGAAGTACAGGAATAAAGGTGTTTCTCCAAATACAAAAATTTCTAAATATGAATTTAAAAATATCCAAAATAAGAGGCCAATCAAAAGGACTAACTTGCAGATAGATTTCTACCTAGCATTTTCTAAAAGCAGTAGAGAAAAAGAGGCATTCCAGTAGAACTTGCTGAAGACAGAAAATATATGTATGCTTTGACAGGAGAGGAGAGCATAATGTACTTGCATACACAATTTGATTAGCAACTGATTGCATTACAATTTGATTTTTTCAACTATTATTTCAACTCCAACAGTGCCTAGAAGCTTTAAACCAGACAGATGTTATGCAGCATAAAACCAGCAAAGTGCAACACAGATTCCTGCTCAGGAGCTGTGACTGGGGGTAGACTGAGAGATGGGCTACAACTTCCAGTCTGTCTATCTTCTTAAGATATCCTAGACTTTTGTACTGAACAAGCATGTGAGACAATAGAGAAAACATCTTCTCTAATGGAGAAATGAGGCCTGCAGAACTCCATGGCCTAAAGCCAAATCATATATGAAGCCAAAAAGTGAGCCCAGAGCTCCTGAGCTCCAGCACAGTCCTCAGCACAAGCCCAGCAGATCATAGCAGGAGCTGCAGCCAGGGTGAAGGACACGGCATAAATGAACGTGAGCTGTGCACACCAAGGACAGGCATCTCTTGGACAAGCTCTCCCAAAAATGCTCACAGCATGCTGAAGCAGAGAGTATTCCTCTGAGAAGTGCTGAACTTAACACCAGCAGGAGAAAGACTGCAGTAAACTGAATTGCTAAAGATAAATTAGACACTCTAGCCAAAAGAAAACAGAGCTGACAACAACAACAGATGGGAAGAGGAGGGAAGGAGAACAGGAACACAGCAAGAAGACATGAACCATAAGGAAAAAAGCATTCTAGTCTGTGGGAGGACCTAGGTAGCCAGTTAATTACTCATTAAGGTTAGTAGCTGTTTATTATTATTCTAAATACTTAAGTGAAGCCATTTCAGTAGTGCCCAGGTGCACTTACATAAGGCAGATGATAAGCAAACACCTCACATGTTTACTGATAGCTGAACCTTACATATTATTGACAAACTAACAGAGTCAATTATTTAGTGTGAAATTTTATGTAGGAAAAGAAGCTTTTTACATGGAACATGATTTAGATAGAGGGCCAATTGTTTTACTTGAAGCAGAAAAGCAAGCTCCAGAATTTATTACCACCTTTTTCCCTGTTGGTTTTTTTTTTTCAGCTAGCAACCAAGGAATATTTTATGAATATTTTAGAAAGGATTCTAGAAACTGAATTCAACCCTTGCTATTGCCAGTCACTTCATTTGCAAATCAGGTAAAAAAATACACAGAAAGATATGCAAAGTTTAGTCTTTAAAATGGTCTTTAGAATTTTTCCCTACCAACTAGCATGATCTCAGAATACTGTTACCATGGTAAAGTGAAGAGATGCAGTTAGCTACTGCTTTGCTGGGCTCCTTCTGACTACTTACAGATCAGCTGTAGATGCAGGATAAACTATGATCAGATTTTGATACATTCATAATTCAAAAAAACATAATTCACTCTTATCATGTAGAAAGTAGTTCCAAACAATTCTTCTTTCCCCAACTGCTCTCCCCTGCCCCAGTATGTACAACAAGGCTTTTCAGCAGAACCAACAGTGCTCATCTCTGAATTCAAGAAGCCTTTTGCAGATGTTGAATCCTACATGTGTAAGTAATCCCACAGCAGTCAACACGTGTTCTGGAACAGCACTACACACGTGTCCCAAAAGAGCCCACTGAAAATAAACAGAATCCAGCTACCAAAGCAGTCATCCTCTGAAATTTAAAAGGTTCATGTGCAGCATTATGCCCTAAAAGCCTACCAATTAGGTCTCCTTTTAAAATGCCTGTGGCTAGTTTCTTAAAAAAAAGTCATAATCCAGGGATTGAGAATGTATGTATGAATTTGCACAATACACGTTGACTAAAATAAAGATTACTAATTTTTGACATTCATTTCACCTGAAGAATTCTTTCCTGGTGCTACATAATCTTCAATGTGCCCAAACCTCCAAACATAAAGAAAACATGACTCATAATCATGGCTCACATTATTACCTTTTTTTTAAAAACAAAAAAAAACACATGCTGCAGAACCTTATTTCAATTCATTCTCAGTATCACAACAATAGAATTTGCAGGAAGGGAAACCATGGTAACCAATTAAATGTGCTACAGCAGCTATCTGCTCAAAAGAACATGCAGTACCATCACACTTCAACGCCTACCACTAGTACACTCTCTACCCATTCCCTCATTATCCTCATTCTAATTATTAAACAAGCTCTCCACCACAGAAGGCTACATTGCAAACCATGTCTATTGTTACTGCCATTTGCTATAGCTCTTAACATTAAGCAATGTACTAATCTTTTGCCAAACGTAAAAGCAGATCTAATGGCTCCAGAAGTGAATTAGGAATTTTCATTATTTTAAATCTGCTTGGAACACTGAATTAGCATTACAATGCATTTTATATCTTTTTATTCTAACAGAGACTTGATGATATGTATGGACACAGATATATATCTACAATCGTTTTCTCATGTCAGTAATTTTTTTTAAACCTCAAGACTGTAAAACATTTTCATTGGCATTCTCTGATTGGTGAATGCATCCATGATTAAGTACAGGCATTAAATATAGTAGGGTGCTGATTTACTGCTCTCAGTTGTGTTTATGCTTCATTCTCCTTTATATGGTATCTGAGCTTACACAATTTTACAGGCTTTCTTAGGCTCTGAACATCAATTTTATTTGAAGGACAGCTCTGACTATTTAGTCAAACTTCTATACTTCAAACAACATTTAAATTATCATTTTCTTTTTCTTTAAGAATGTACTTCTATCTCTCTTACAAATTCTGAGAAAACTATTTTCTGAAAAAACCCCACCATCTTTTGTTTCAAATTTATATTTAAAAGGTAGTCTGCCTTTAAAAAAGTCATGATGCAAATTAATTGCACAATAATGGATGAAAGTAGGCAAAAATAGCTCATCATAAGACGATCAAAATGCAGCTTGTTATATAAGTGGAAAGAAGATTTTACAGTAACTCAACAGCAGCTTTAAAAAATGAAAAGTTTTTTTTGGGTAAGAGTCACTTTCCCTACCTTACAAAGAAAAAATATTAAAAATCTTCACTTTGAACTCAATTAACTATTCCACAGTATTACACTAAGAACAGCTGACCGCTTTGCTTTAGCTTGCAAAAAGTATTATTTTTCCTGTCCTATATTTGGTCATTTAAGTGGTGCTAGGCTATGTCTGCAGCTATAGCAGCTCAGGAACAAGATCTTCAGATCTACTAAAGCTAGTTCCATAAAAGCATCACAGCCTAATGCTCCACAGTGGTCAAAGCTCATTTAGAAGGCTTTAGAGAACAAAGAACTAAAACACGTGGCGCAGTTCATCTTGAACAGGATGGTGGACACTGAGTGTTGGACATCAGCTACAATAGCTGGTGGAATCAAATGTAACACTGAGTGTCCCATGATGATTTGAGGAATTGTCTGGCTTGGGTCCTCAGGACAAACCACAAAAAGCTTGTTCTTCTCCATTTCAGAAAGGATGGCTGGAAACATTCCATGACAGAGACATCATACCTTGCCACAGGAAGGGACATGATCCTGTTTCACTACACTGCTCTTCACGACTGGATGCACTGGGTTTCTCAGGGTTCCCAGGCACGCTGACACAAGCACAGGAAGAAGACATCTGCCAGAGCTGGACGTGCTGGGCCGTCTGTCTCACTGAATTGCCTGCCTCCCCAGCAGAGCCACCGGCAGCTACAAGCCAGGAAACAAACCTGTCTCAGTCTCAACAGCAGCTGCTCCTACCCACAGCTACCACAAGACTTTTATGCCTCCATGAACTGGGATTTCATGATGCAATCACACTTCATAGGCAGTTTCCAATTTGCCCTAACCAGAATTGAGAGACTGTCAATGACTGACATATCAGACAACAAACAGTGAGAGAGATTGAGTAGACAGACAGAAATACAGAGGGAACCAAGTATTTATGCCAAGAGTTGATAGTACCTTTAAGAATCTGAATTTTACTCAACTTTTTTCAATTTTTTTAACCAAAATGTGCCTGAAAACCAATCAGAAAACACGGATATTTCACTTTATGTTTTGTCACTATGCTATTGCAGAATTAGAACACCTCCAGAGAATTGCTGGGTTAACTTAATAAGGTCCTTGGAATCTGTTCTGTCTGTTTTTTATGTAACAGCTGACCAAGTTTTCTTTCCTCCCACACCTTCTAAGGGGTAAAACAAAGGTAAAGAAGGAAAAGCAAAAATCATACTGATCTTAAAGCTAACATGACTGCTTCAGAGACAAAGTGGCACTTAAACCTAGTATGAAAATACCAAATTTGTTCATACAACCAGAAGAGAAAGGGTGAAATTAGAGACCCTGAACTCAATCAAAGCTTTCTGTTGAACTTGGAAAAGTTTTGCTCATACATACCATCCTACTGACAAGCTCTGTTTTTGGCCATGGAAATTACATTCTTAAATTCCTGCTGGGATTATCTGAACTGCAGATGGGGCTATCTTTGCCATCTGGCAGAGTAGTGACCCAAACACAAGTGATGCTCTCAGAAAAGGATAGAACTACATAAACTCAACATGGCAACCACAGGAAACTTCTCACAGTCAGGATGCACAGAGAGACTGCAGAAAGGACATAGTCTTTAAGAGAGGCTACAGTGTCAGAAACACAGTCAGTGGGCATTTTGGCTAATGGTTATACTCTGCATTTATAATTCCAGGGAGAGGAAAAATAAAAACTGAGAAAAACTCTTCCTCCAGTCAATGGAAACGCAGACTCCTGCTACACTGCCTAGTAGTGATAAAAAAGAAATCCTAGTGGTAAAATCCCAATGTGTGGAAGACAGAGCAGCACAGTTCACAGACTTCCACCTAAGATACGAGTTAACAGCCTCATTCATACACTTGGAAGGCCAACAGCAAGAGAACAGAGCATTGCCCACTGTGGGAAGGAAAGCAGCCAACTAGACCCACTGCCATAGATACACAAGTCATTTATCATTTAAACATAATGAAATGGCTGCAAGATGCTGCAGTTTCAGTTTCTGATGTGTTTTCTCAAACACCGAATTTCATCAAAATAAATCAATCATAACAACTTTGCCATCATTTGAAACCTTTTCCCGAACTAATCACTGACTGATCATTAACAACTAGCCATTCTTTTCTCTATTTGGCATAAAATTGATTTTATTGTTTTCAAAGAGGTTTTCTAGTGTGAGATACCATCAATCCTGGGAAAAAAGCCATCTTTTGACTTGCTGGACTGGAGGTGCATTTGAGAAACAACCTGTAGCAATACATCCTACAAGATGCTCAACACCTTCATCTTAGTCTACAGGCCCTGTGTCTTCTGCATCATTGGAAGCAGGGAGTGGGAGCTCTGCCTTCAAGCCAGGTGTTACAACAACTGATTTCTTTGTAGCTTTAAAAGAATATTGCAAGAGCAGAAGATGATGAAATTGAGTACTATTTTAATAAGAAATACCAAATTTACACTGTTAATGAAAGTCAGTGTAAATGTCAATAATGTTTGTCTTTTATTACTACATAAACAAATATCCTATGAAAATATATTCTTTTTTCCCCTAAAAAACTAATTCATCACAACCTATTATTTAAAGACACTATTATTTTAATCATAAACATATTTTACCCATTTAAAACTTGCAGTAACTGCATCTTCTCCTTCAGTGTTTTTCTGTCCCACTTAGATTTACAACATTGCTAATAATCACTATCTCCCATCTGAGTACTCAGGTTTACAGCACAGGCCAAAATAACCCCCAATATTTAAAAGTAATTAAGCTATTTAAACCTCACAACTACTTTTGAGTTTTTTATTTATAGCTGACCCACTTGCCAGAGTTTTGCAGAATGAAGAAGCAGATCTGCAAGCACTGTGAGCTAACAGGTGTTCAGACAAAAAGGGCCTCCCAGTGTGCTGCCATCCCATGGAGAGACTGGGGGGACTGAGTGCTCTGCAGCAGCAGCTGCCTGGCCAGGACATGCCAGGCTGCTCAGGGAACTCATGAGGTGCCTTTTATTTCTTGATCACCTGCTCTCCCCACATCTGCATGGGGTCACATCTGTATCACAGTGGGAGAAGGGCAAAATGAAGCCCCACCAGCAAAAGCACAATTGCTGTTATCCTGATGGTGCAAACAATAAGCAATGTTAGCACTTCAAAAAAGGGCATGGAAGGTTAAAGATACCAAATCTGTATCTAGGGTAAAAAAGTATAATGATGAAAAGGAAATTAAAACAACTACAAAGAATTTTATGATCTGAGGTCAGCAACACAGTAAAACCATTTGAATATTTTATAAATTTAAAAATGGAATATTAATTACTGACCTTAATGCCAAAGTGTAGGTTCCAGGTTGCCTTTGGCTTTCACGAATGAGATAGCTTCCCTCTGCAACACTTAATAATTGGTCAGCTTCCTCCCTTGAGATCATCCCATGGAATCTAAGGAACAAAAATTTCTTTGAAATACATGTCTTTTCTCTTTTAAATCACCTTTTGGTCTTCATTTAAAAAACACCAATGATAGTAATTAAAAAAGAAACAAACATAAAAATGACTGATTTGGTGGAATCTACAGTTTGAATTAATTTCCCTTTCTGCCTATATTTGAATTTACTTCAAATGGTTTAGAAAGGCTTCTAGGAAAGAACATCTATGAAACAAGTATATTGTTTTTAAATCTGCATCTATCAATTTAATATGTAGAAATAAATCTGTTTTCCCCTGCTGGTTTCACATGTTTTGTGCTAGTGGCATACAATCAAACATTTTGAAGCATTCGAGGATATTTTATGTGATCCCTGAGATTTTAGCAAGTTGCTGTAATCTCAGTAATTGCTGATGTAATAACCCAGCAACACTACACATCTTTTACCAAAATAAACATAAGTAAGATCTTCTTTGTTTCTTCACACTAAATCTAACCATCTTTGCATTAGCAACCTGAAACAGAAGATACATAGAGACTGATCATATATTGCATTTGGGATCCAAATATCTTTTATTCCTAAGCAGAAACACATTTTGCAAAGCCAACAGGAGAGGGAGATAGAAAAAGACAATCCCATGAAAGCACAGAAATGTATGTATGTTTTTCTCACTTAAAGTAGCACTCAGTGATACCCATATCCATCAGAAATTGCAGCTGTAATTTTAGGCAGACAAAAGTAATAATGTAATAATGACCCAATGGTGAGACACACTGCTGTAAAAGACACAGAAGAAACAAAGAGAACAGACTAAACACTTGACACCTTTCCTGTGACTATTATTAACCAATATGTCAGGATAAACCACTTCCAGAGATGTTTGTTACTTACTCTCTTCCATAATATTTGGGTCTGTTCTCTACCTAGAAGAAACAACAGAAATTGTAATGTTTCATAACAAGAGCAGCTATACAGTAAGTGGACTGTTTACAATATAGGATTAAAACCAGAAAGGGATATAATGTGAAAGTGCAGGCACAAATAATCTAGAACAGAATTTCTCCTGTGATTAGCACATAGGGAAACCAAAGGGAGACCTTCAGAAAACATTGCACTTGTGAATGGCTTAAAATGGAGTGAGAAAGGATGAGCCACTTGGATCATGTCATCCTCAGGATACACAAACTGATGGCATTAAATATTGCTTTTACAAAGTGCCAGATAGGGGAAATGAGTTAGCAGTTCATGCATGTAAGTGCACCATATTGTTGAATACACTAATACAGTGAAACATCTATAAAACTCTTAAATTTACAAGCTACCTTCCATCACAGAGCTGTTGGTGCCCTTGCTGAAATAAAGCCACTACTATGCAGCCCCTCAGAGTGAGGGCAAATGGCTGAGTAAATCATCAAGTGCCTAAGTCTTGTGCTTCACTAAACTGTGATCTGCTGTAACAGCTAAAAGACTTCAAAAGCAGGTGTGCATGTGTTATGTAGTGTAACTCCACCTTGTCTGTGCTCCAGAGATCTTATGGTGTAAAGGCACAATATGCCAGGGTGTCAGGGTACAAGTTGCCTGATAATTATTTAAGATGAAGTAATGCATCTTCATTTGTCCAGGAAGTTTAGAGCCAAGTGAGGAACACCATATCCCACAGAAATCAGCTAATAATTTAAGCCACCAGGTTATCCCTTCCGTGTTAAATTTCAAGGGGAAAACTCTTTGGGGAATAAAAGTCAACAGTTAAACAACTTGAACTACAGAAATATAAAACAATCCAGCTATGCTGAAACACAGAATTCCACATTAGTTTCTTTTTTCCATCTTTTCAACAAAAAGCCTATTAATATTAGTACTTCTCTCCAGTGTTTTCAGTGGAGTATAAAGATTTCAGATATCCAAAACAACAAAAAACAACATACATCCTGATGTACAGTCTAATAACAATTCTTCAACATTCCCAGCAAATAAAAAGCTATTGTAATGATTCATCACTTTGGAAAAAACATTCCATCACTGGAAAGATTTATCATGTCCTAAAATATTTCCTTTTCCTTTATAACAGCAAACAAGAGTTGTCTGGTGTGATAGCTGTTTTCAAAGGGCCTGAAGAGACTGGATTATTTCAAAAAAGAAGAAAGGTCTTAGATATTTTTTGTTAAATGTAGGTTATTTCTTCAATAAGAAGATAGCAACATAAACAGAGAAAAAATTAAAGCATTTTATTGTTGTTGTTATAGAAACTTGCAACAATTCTTAACTAAAACCCTTTAGCCAAGACACTAGTTTAGAGCAGTTGTTAAAAGAATAATCCTGTCATGAATAAGATTTTGTTGTCTGTCTAGTGACATTTTATCTTTACCTCAGTGAATTTATAAGACAGAACTGGAAAATTTATATAAGCAAAAGCATTCCTTTTCAGAAATGGATTAGTAACTTGACAGGGCATCTTCAGAGTACTTGCAAGTCCTAAGAAAATTTATAATATACTCTGTGCAAACATTTGAAAATGTGAATGGGCAGATGACTGGAGCAAAGCATCTGAAAAAAGCCCCACAGGACTTCCAGGCATTAGTAGCAGGCTTGCAGTTCATTTTAGTGGATGATGAGTTAAAAAGGAAAATAACCACTTCTGTTACCACTGTCTCTACTGATCAGTTTTACCAACTTGCAATAACTTCAGTATCAATGTTGATGTGCAACACTTTTTGCTTGCATACAACTCAGTGCAGCTGGAACCTCAATTCACTGAGTTTTACTGCCTGTGTATTTGTGTTTTGGGATTTTTCAATCACTTTTTACATTTATGATTAATATTAGGGGGTTTTGACATCTATATTGACATACATTGAGACTTGAAGAAAATTCCATCAGAACTCAGCAGGGGCCTTTAATTCTCTCAGAATGACTGGGCTACACACACAGTGCAGTTTGTGTGCACTGAGAAAACCACACAGACTCTCTGTAAGCCAAATTTACCATGTAAGACAGTAAACACTGTTCTCAGGCTTTCTGTAAAGCTTCTGACAGGTGTTACACCAACTGCACCCTTTGCAACTTAGACACAGTGTTCTTATCCTTAACTGCACTGGAACCAGAAGCAACGTGCAGCTTTCTTGGTCTTTTGTGTTTCCTTGGACTTCAAAGAGCTCCTGGCAGACTGTATTCTACAAAATTAATTCTACAAATGACAATTGCAGGCACCCACGTATCCCCCCTTTGCACCTGAGCACTGAAAGCCAAAACAGTTTAGTTCAGAAGCTTCAATAGTCTAACTTTCACAGTTTGTCTTCCATAAGTTAAGGAGACAAAACCAAAACATCTGGACTGGAACTAAACCCATCCAAGAAAGGAAATACATTTTAAAATAAGATGATAGCAAGAAATTGGTCCTATTAGCTAAAGCTGATAGCTGAAAATACAATGTAATTATCCACTGCAGAATTCTTTTCTGATTTGGCAATATTTTTGGACCAAAGAATTGCTGGGTATGAGTAAGAGCAGCCATAGCTGCCTCTTTTTCTTTGTATCCAGCAAAGATCAGCCAAACACTGCCTTTTGACTTCTCAGAATTTTTACTTATGGGAAAAATTTCCTGCTGTTGTTTGCTTGGCAAGGTTTTAAAAATTGCTTCTAAATTGGAAAAAAAATGGGGGGAAAAAAGCATTTCCGTTCAATGTGTTTATTTGTATATCACTAATGCAGAGGCCACGGGAAAAAACTAAGTTCTTATGATACATTCAAGAAACACAAATATAAACAAGATATCCACCATGACTTCATTTGTCTTTTTTTCAAATTGAGGGGTGAAGGCAATGAAACCAAATTTATGAACAGACAAATCAAGCAGACGTGGCAAGCACCTTATAGACATTCCTTTGGAAAAGAGCTTAGCTAAAATGAAATTTGGAAAGCCATCCTGGTCAAATATCATGCGGATAAAGCCACCTTTACAAACAGCTCTAATAAGGATGTGCTTTATATATGCTCATATTCTGTCTTTCTTGACCATTTTTACAATACTACACAGAGATGCTGTTTAACAGGTTAATTAACTATTAGCACTGAATTAGGATAAAGCCTCCTAAAAGGACAGAAAAAGCCAGTGATTTTAATTTCTCCATACTATGTATTTTTTCATATAGTTATTTTCAATTGTTCATTGAATGCTTTTATATATCAGTCAAGGCTGCCCTAAATATGCCTATGCATGCACACGTGTATATAAGATTATATGCAGAAAAAATAGTAATTTCATGGAGGAAATACAGTATTAATTGGACAAACAACATTATAATTTGCATGCAAGCCTCATGCAGAAGTCAAATAACCTTAGAATGTTATGGAATTATCAACTTTAACCTCATGGAGTATTAAAAGGCTCGGCTCTGCTGCACCTTCACAATAAAAAATCCCAAATGAATGCAATCTCTTTTTACTTCAGCGTCTCTCCACTGATCTGTGTGCTGTCTGATATGGAACTGGTGTAGCAGAGCAGAAACTTGAATTCTTTGTATTTGAGAAGCATTTCAAGTTAAGTAGGTCATTCTGTTGAATATACCTCTCAGTATCAGCACTTGTACAATGTGTGTCTTCGCACATGAAATAAAGGGTTGGGGTTTTTTTTATGGTGTGATTTCCAATTATTCTTTAACAAGTGCTTTTTCCCCCTAATCATCACTCCTGCTTTTGTCAACAAGTGGATTACAATAAGGCAAGAAGAGCAATTTATGTGTTAATACCTCACCAAATTACATATTGTTCATTCCCACTGACCTCTTTGATGTTCTCAGTACCAAATTCTCTTCCAAATGTTTATGAATTTGTTTATACAGCTGAATAATTCAACCACTTAGGAAAAGATTCTGCTCCCCACTGACTCATGTGTGGCTGCTAATAGAAACCCAGCTGAGAAAGAATAGATCACAAAGCTCAACACAAGCAGGAGAGGCTGAGACCAGAGAGAAAGGTTAACAAGTTACTGCTTGCTGAATATATTTTCACTTCAAATCAGCTCAGCTGCATAAATTGTTCAACACTTACAATGAAAAACTCTTATCTGCATTATAAGGAATTAATGCAGAAGTAGGAAAATGCACACTGATAATGTACTCCTTCAGCTTTACCTTTATTAGTTAAAAATAAGCTTCCAATTTTTTTTAATAAACTAATTCTTCAATGATAAAATGTGTATTTAATATGCTCTGTTCTGCAGCTAAATACCCAATTGATTCTTTTTGTTATTTACTTCTATTCACACTAGTTTCTACATCTACAGCTTTTATTTCTCAGTTTCTACAACCATGTTCACGGCACAGACACAGGTTCACTCTGCAGAGTTCAAGAAGCTATTTTAAAACACACAACATCTCAGGTTTTTTGTTCACTCTGACACAGGGATAGATTTACACTTAAGTTTGTAATATGTCATAATCTTGTTTTGGAATAAATTCATAGAAATATGACATTACAGACACTAATCTGTTGCATTGCATTCTCCACTGATGACAGGACTTTGCAATGTTTGGATTGTTTGCAATACTTTTGCAATCCCCCATTGACTGTAACAGGCCACCACTCACCCATAGCAAATTTTCCTTTGTAAACCAGTCCAGCTTTTTAATTAACTATCTCTATTAGAGCTAGTAACATTTTCCAATTAATAGAATTTAAATTCAGTGAAAACGTGGATGAGAAAGCTGGAGTAGTCAGTGTGATTCATATTTGAAGATTTACACAGGTGCTTTTGTATTTGGCCAGCAAGTTTCTTGTTCTATTCTAAAAAGAGGACAATCTATATCTGATCAATAGCTGAACAATTTCCATCACACCAGAGGCAGTAAAAATTTTTCATTTTCAGATACTGAATACACATTTATGTCTCTGCTTATTTGACTGATTAGTTAATAGTATTCTAAGAAACACTATGAAAAATAACTTAATATGAAATTTGCTTGTGAGTTCTTACCACCTAGGACAGAAGACCTCCAAGCCCTTCTCTGCAGCCAAACTAGCCTGGGATTTAATGCTAACATATCTTACTAAATATCCCAGACTCCTTAATCAGTTTATAATTTCTCCCTGACTACAAAGTATATGTAGTATACTACATATACTTAGTGCAGTCAAATAATTACAAAATAATTATCAAGTTAAGCATTGTATGATTTCCTTAACTGTGCTGGTACTTTCAATTATGGGTTGGTTTGGGTTTTTCAATTTCTTTGTTGTTTTTATATTTTAAAGAAATCAAAATATATACAGAAAAATGAAGGTTCTAATTCTGTGGGAATTAAAATATTCACAAATGAGATCCTCATGAGAAAATGAGGAGAAAATGTATGTTTCCATGTGTCTAAGAATCAAAAAGTAATAAATGAGTCTCAGTAAATGATGATACATATCAAAATGCTTTAAATTCCATTTTTAGAACAAATGGATTTAAGAGTACCAGTGTCTCAAGGCTACTCACTCTAATCACAGCACAAAGTGTCCCAAGGAGCCACTCTTTGGGCTGGACACAATAAGTACAGCCATGGAATTACTGGACTGTATAGAACTGAACACTTTGATACCTACCTCACGAGTGCAGGTTATTCTTCTAGGATGGGGAGCTTCCTGTTGCAACTGGTACACTGGGAGGAGGCAGAAGTTAAATTCTAATTAATAGAGCATCATTGTGTAAATTAGGCATTTTAACATTAAACACTGCAGTTTAAATAAAGGAGACTTTCTGCAAAATTTAACACAAGGATATGAAAGATATAAAAATTTACTAACAAGTGGTCAGAAAAAAAGAATGCTGCAAGCCAAAATGGAATATTGATTTTCTCTACAATGAATTAACCAAGTAATATGGAATAACTAGGTGAGATCAGACAAACAAACAGGTCAGAAAAAGAATCATAATAAACACAAACTGCAGTTCATTATTTGTCAGATCAGGCTCCTGTCAGACTTTCTTTGGTAAGCAGATGGAGCCCAGTCCTACTGCTGGGCACACACTGAATCACCTGCGATTCATCAGGACTTTATAAGAATCATTCAGAACTGTGCACTGTCAACCCCTCTGCCTTTGCCACTGCTCAGTGAGGACCTTTCTGAAGAAAGAGAAAGATGGCCTTTGCAGACCTAAAGACATAACAACTTGAGTAGCAGAGTAAAATAGCTATGGCCCAAATTATGACATACACTTACTAACATTGATATCTTCCCTCCTACTTTTTCTCTATTTTTAAATTAAGCTTCATCAAGCCAGAACAGATCTTTACAACCAGATGTAAATGTAATGCTACTAGTATGTGCAGACTTTATAGTACAATACCAAAGGAATGATTTTCAACTTCTACACCAACTGAATCTGGTTTGGCAAGTCACCTTCAAAATGAGGCTGTCAACACTAAGTTAGTATTGCAATAGTACACTAGAAATGGCAAAATGGACATTTGGAATTGTAATATTTTAAAATTAAATTATGCTGCAATCATTAGTATGAATACCAAGGTCTACATTGTGCCATCACCTTCTTCAGGTAATAAGACCATCCATACATTAATTTAACCAATACAATTTGACATAATTACAATTCTCATTTGATTCCAAATCTTTTCCACTGGCAAATGCTGTATTTGTGTGTCAAGCTACATGGGAATGGAGAAAATGGAAAGATGCCCAATGACCATTGAATCATAAGATAAACTGGAAAAAAACATTCCCTTTGTTCCAAATAAAAAAACCTAATGGTTTTTCCTGTTGCTACTAAAATCAGTTATTTCCATGCTGGGTAATACAAAAATGATTTTTGCAAGTGATGAAGAACAGCACACTGGTATATAAAAGTGCAATTATCATTTTAGGCATAGCATGACCACTTATATTGCCAGCACATAGATTCCCTAGCTTTCATTGTAAAAGCTGTATTTGATGGCACTGGATCTTGTCCATATCTAATTCTGAGAACTGCAGAGTCAAGTTCAAAGGAAAAAAAAAACCACAAAATGAAAGAGCAAGTTAAGATTTTTCTGAATTTCACAAAAGAGGAGACCCACAATCATCATGCCCAACATGAAACTGGCTGAAAACTGAGAACTATTTCCCACCTTACTTCAAGCCAGGCTGAAAAGATTTTCTGAAAGAAAATTCTTTTTCACCAATGGCAATGTCTTTCTCCTCTTCCAGTAAGAAGCACAGCAGGCTGACTAGCTAAGTTACAAAACAGGATTCCTATCCCTCCTCCTCTAACCGATGGATGCAATTCGAATTGTTCAAACAGCAGCTTTTCCTTGCTGTAATTATTGCCAGGGAAGTCAAACAAGGTACTCCTCTTTGTCTGTCATGAGACAGATCTAATCAAACCTCAGGATCCAGAGCTTTATTCTGAGCTGCATGGACAGGTTCACAATGGCAGGCAAGCCCCAGTGTGGCAGGAGAGTGGGTGCACACAAACCATTCATGCAAAGCACATTGGAGAGTGGTGCAAACACATGTGCATGTGCCCAGGCTTTCTGCTTCTGTCAAGCTGGCAGTGAGGATCTGGTATTAGAGAGGTTCAACCTCCTTCTTCTAGATTATGGTGTGGAATAAACTGGAGCCGTGTTCCCTGAGTCCACAGAAGGTACAGAGCTGGGAAAAAAATAATTGAATCTGCCCTCTTACACTTGCTCTCCTTCTATAACCATGGTTCTCACCTAGCCTTTAATTCTACATCTCTGATTAAACAGTTTCCCACAGCAGGATGGAAACTTTTAAAGTAACTACATTTTCTCAAGTGCTTAATCTCCTCAACCTTTAGAGAGCAAACATTTTCACAATGTGAAATGTTGCTCGAGCAAATCCCTTTATCCAGCCCGAAGACACCAAGCTGAACATATACAAAGTAATGCAAATGTAAGTCTGACATCCCTAAACTGTTAAGTGTTATACACACAAACATTCTGTTTTCAAAATCTGCTTTTCACAGAAGACTCTTCTTTCTTGCTTCCTCAAGTCTCAAAATGTCTAACATCTTGGCTTTTGTATCTACAAAGAACTAGAATTTATAGGTGAGCCACTGTGAGAAGCTATAATGCTCTTTTACATTTTTCTCATGTTCTCTTCCATGTCCCTAAACCTCCATTTGCACAGTCAAATAAGAGGTCATTCCTTGACATGAAATTCTTTTGCATTTAAAAATGGCTGTTTGCTTTTCTGTGGGTTTGGGTTTTTTGGAAACAAAACCAGCAAGTTGTGAAGTTCCCAAGAGGGTGGCACTCTGATCTCAGGGCAAGGCACCTGCCAGCTGCCCTGCACACCTGACTAAGGCAGCCTGCAAGGCCAGCTGCCCCTGGGCACAGGCACAAACACACCAGGAACTGCAGAGCAAGGGCAGGCTGGTAGGAAACCAGGCCCTTCTAGTCAGGGCTTCCAAAATCCTGCTTGTGATTTGTCACAGCAGGCCAAACAAATGCTCTCGTTTTACTTCATCAGCAAATTCCTGAAGAAAACAATTTATTTGGAGTTTTCTTAACTAGCTCAAGCTCAGCTCTAGTGATGCAAGGCACTAGATCACAGGAGCCCTAGAAGTTGGCAAGGATACCAACTTAAAGGCATGAGTGGAGTTTATGTAAACCCTGGTCTAGGCAGACAAACCACTACAAGCAAGACCAGGCAGAAGTGGGACAAGGCACATTAATAAGGGGCAGAGAATCTACTCCTCTAAAAAATCTATGTTCACTTGTCCTTGGGGTGGTGAACCTACCTCCTTGTACCTGTCTCTAAACAGAAGTGAATCCCTTTGATACTTCTTAAACTCACATTCTGATGAAAAGAGAAATGACTCTCTTAAAACATCCAACTGAAACTTTTTCAGCTCTAACTTGGGAAAAAGCCCCAAAATGCTGAGATACTTACAGTAAGATTTCCAAACAGGTGGTCTGTATTCATCAGTATCTGAAAAGAAACAAAAAAATCTTGATGTTGCATAGGAAACATTTTAACACAGAAAAAAACTGCAGAAGCACTTGCAGAATTATTAAGTTAATATTGCACCTAGGTTCCAAACCTACTTTTTACTATTATAGAACAACCTGTTATAATTCCCCCCTTTTTACTTAAACTAAAAATGTGAAAAGGTATTTTCTTTATCCAGCTAGGAAAAAAACTATAGAAACAAATCTGAAAAATGGCACACATGCAGATCAGAAGCCAGCATACTGTGAGGAGGAAGAATGTATATTATTTTACTATGTATATAAGTTCCATTTTCAACTACATCAGAAAGATTTTTTTAATCTCAATTTATATTCCAATAAATGAGTTTCCATGCAACTTATTCCTGCCATTAGCTTTTTCCTCTTCTGGATGGCAATTAACAACTCTTAAAATAAAATCAGAGTATGCAAGGACAGCAAAATACTTTGGAAAAATGAAGGGAGATTTTTCATACTGAGTACAAGCTCTTTTTGGAAGTAGTGAGTATATATTAAAAGTAACAACATATTTCTACTCCTAGATTTTAATTCTCAAATAAAATTTAAAAAAAATAAGATTACAATGTCTTAAGTTCTATGACCCTTATGGCTTGTGTTACAACTAATCCAACATCTTGAGCTCAGGGCTATGCTGCCAACTACAACTCTGATCCACTGTTCCACTGCTCTGACCAGCTCCAGTTCTGATGGCCAAGTCACCGAGGCTTTCAGCAAGATGCTGTGCTCATCTGCCTGGAGCTGGCAGAATTATTCCATCTCCCTACACAGGGTCCCAAGCTGAGCCCCCCCCAGAGCCAGTCTTGCTGTCTGAAGCCACTGCTGACTGCAGCCTCCATTGCCTGAGCTCTCTTGGCAATTGCCTGCCCACTGGAACTGCCTGCTGCACACAACACAATAGGAACTCCTAGTTTTTATTATAAGGTTACATAATGATCAAGCAATCTGGGAACCTGTTGCTTGAATTTTGGCCCGAGTGGCATCTCCACTTCAGTCCTTAAGGCCTGCAAAACTGAGCCTGAAACTGAGATTCTGCTTTGTCTCTCCTTCGAGCAAGCAATCTGTATTCTTCAGGTACTTGCTATAGTCCATCTCTCACACATAGTCACGTCAAATATCTCTAAACTAGAGCTCAGTGCAAGGAGATATTTTCTGGCAGAGTTTAACTGGCAGAGGCTTTGCCAGACCCTCCCAGAACATGCCCTGCCCTGACTGCACTGTAATTTTGTTCCATTTTTTACCCCATATTTTAGCTCTGTGCATGAAGAGGGTGCAGACTACCTTGGTGGCACAGTGGGTTTTACAAATACAATTCATTATGACTTTATTATTAAGGCAGCACTCAGTTAAACTGCCATCCCCCTGATTATGATGGGGCTTGATCTTTGGAAGGTCCTGCAGATGCTCTACCATGTCCTGCAGAGCAGCAGGAACACCCTGAATCTGCAGAGAGACCTTAAGCAGCTCGTGCTTCACTGAGGTAGTAAAAGCAAATCAGCAGCAACAGATGCAGCCAGGGTTATTCATTCCTGCTTTGATACCTTTAATTAAGGCAGTGCAAGTCGATTCTTTCCAGAAGCATTGTAACATGATCCCTTAGCAATGCAATGTCACGTGGAAAAGGAGCGAAATTTTAAAGTTTATATAATGGCTTTAGTCCCAGAAGACAACTCTTACACTACCACCTGAATTTACTTTTGATATACTCTGGGTTTTGGCAATATATGCACTAGTTGAATTCATAAATAAATAATTTAAGTAAAGGACAACACACACTGTATTTTTAAAATATGAGCTGACTGTTACGAAAATAAAAACATCTTGGCAGTCTAACCTGTACTTGCTCACACTCAAGCCATGCAATTGTTACAGCTAAGGGCATCGTGGTTATAAAACTAAAAAGTGACAATATTTGTGCCAAACAAAAAACCTCAAACCTTGTTAAAGTCAGGCTAGAACAGCAGTTACTTTCATACAAGAAATAGCTAACATTCAGAAATGGGAAGAAATTATTTATGTTATGCAGCTGTGCAGAAGGATTTTGTTAGAAAAAAAATCTGTTTGTGAGCTCTATTGCCTTTACAGTGTGAGAATACCCTCCAGCCATCCCACATGAGGTAATGAAAAAACAAAAGCTGATTTCTATTGTGATTTTTTTTTTAAAAAGTGTAGTAGCAAACACAAGCACAGAGAAAGAGTGAAGCAGAGGGTTTGTAGTGTTTGCTTCTGAGCAAGAATGTTTCTATGACTAAAACTATCCTACTACACAAAGATGAAATAGAATAAGCATGAACACCAGCCCTGTCTATTAGTTACCTGTTTTTAAAGGTTAACTGATGTGGTCCCATTTATAACATCAAAAGTATTTAGAAATTCATTATTAGGAAAAGGGTTTGATTTTCAGATAGTACAGGCTTCCACATACAGCATCTCAAATTAGGCATCTGAAAAGCACTTACAGGCATGATAAAAAACACACAGAAAATGTGGAACTCAAAATACATTTTCTCACTAATGCTGCAGCACGTTCTAATTAATGCAATAAAGTACACTGTCAGTTCTCAGATTTTTTTCACAGTAATTCAGCTCTGCTAAATGTTTCCAGGATAAAATAATTTTCTACAAGCTGTGCATCAGGTTCTATCTTAACTGTATTTTCTGCCCTAAGTGAGATGCAATTCAACTTAAAGCTACTCTTCTCCAAAGACCTAGAGCATTAGGGAAAACAAACACATAAGCTGATGCTATCAGTTCTGTCCAGATATGATCCTACCAGCACTGGTCAGATTTTCACCAGTATGAAGGCACTCTCATCAGCAAGGACATTTTAGATCAGGGACACTGTCCATGTACATAAATTGCAATTTCAAACTGAGACCAGTTTCAAGCTGACAGATACTTTCCCTTAGAATTAACTGGGCTACAAACACGATGCAGATGATATGTACTTAAAAACCACACAGATTTCCCATAAGCCAAATTTACCATGTAAGACAGTAAACACTTTTCTTCTGCTTTCTAGAAAGCTTCTGACAAGTGGTGTTACACCAACTTTACTCCGAGCAACTCAGACATAGGGTTTGTTCTTACTTTATTTAATAACATCAGTCAATATAGGTAGAATCCTGAGGATGATCCAAGTGGCTCATCCTTTCTCAATTTGTTTCATTCAGAAGTGCAAAGTTTCCTGAAGATCTACCTTTGGTTTCTTTATATTCTAATCACAAGAGAAATTCTGGATACTCAGCACTTGCTTGCCATCATCCTCTTCACTGACAACACACTCCTCTCTTTTCCAGGACTTTGCTTTCCCCCAGCCTTAGCAATCTCCAACTCCATGCAAGACCTCTCCCCTCATCCTTGAGCAGTGCTTTGGCTTGCTTCCCCATGTTGTCCTGTTAGGACTCACCTATCCATCCCACCCTACCTGCTCAGCATCTCTTTCTCAAGCCACCTTGTCTCATCTCATCTCTACTCCAAGGTTCCCTGCAATTTGCTTAAATGCAGAGAAAACAGAGATACAAAGCCCAGAACAGCACAACAGGCAGCTTCTGGTAACAGTCAGAAATGTCACAGTGGGCAGGAGCATTGCTCTCTGGGTCCAGAATGCCCTCCTTTGAGCACACCAATTCAACACAAAAAAACCAAAAACAAGGCATCTTGAGCATGAGCCACCTGCAAGTAAGAATTGAAAAGTATAGACTGACCATCAGAAATACTCACTTCCACAGAAATGGGCTTCTGCCAATAGACAACCATACAGCCACTTAGAGGTACATATACAGACACAAACACTAGGAGAACATCTCAGATTTTCCATAAACACAAATGTGACTAATTGTGACATTACAATGTAGCATTTCCCTATGTTATTTTGCTTCTTTCTTATCCACTCCTATTTTATCCACTATGTAAATTTGGACAACTGCAGTACTTTCAGAGTGTACATTTTAACTGCCGACATGAAAACTGTTACTGTTGCCTCAAACTGCTTAGAGCGCTTGTCTTTGTGTATTCCTTTTAAAGAAATAATAAAAATGTTTACCTCTGCTTGAAATGGCTGTTTCTCAGCCAGTTCAAGGGTAGAGGAGCAGCAGCAGCTTAACTCTGCAGGGTAACCCCATAAAGCAATGGAGGACTTAGAGATTTACTCCAGAGAATTCAGTTTTAGTTTTCTTTTACTGGATGTCAGTACCTGCACCTTAGTCATCTCTAACAGCAAAGATTAATGTTGTCTGGGAGGAAACAATCATCTGTCTGCTGAGACAGCAGCTCTTAGCCCAACCTTTGGTTTTATGTGATAATATCTCTATTGAATACAGGTGAGGCCTCAGGTGGGGAACTTTGTGGAAGAGGCCAGTTCCCAGCCATGTGGACCAAATACCAACATGATCAGAAAAAAAAAAAAAAAGTCTGATTTCATGTTCTGAACTTGCTTAGGACCAAAGAATGGTGTAGGTCACAAATATGAAAAGATGCAAGAAAGTATAAACATTCTTCTGTAAGCTCCAGCTAGGCACTAAGCAGAAAGCATGTCTTGTAAGAGGCCAGTCTTGCTTTGTTTGGCAGCAGCATGCATCAAAAATTAACTCCTGGAGAGATTCACAACCAGCCCAGTGGATGTGGCCATTTGCTGATCCATACAACAGACTCCTTTTTGTGCCTGAAAAGCAACTTCTAGAAAATTTGTCTGCAGTCCCCAGATCTTCCTTATTAGCACCTTCTCCATGCTCAATGGATGCACATTAAAAAAAATCACTTGACTTAGAGAAACAAAGCCATAATTTATTTGCTGGTGAGATTCTCAAGTCCCAAAAACCAGCACAATTTAACAAAAAATGTCATTTCATCTCTGTTTTTCAAAGTACAAGTGCCAAGAGCATTTCAGAAACTAAGCTCAAGCCATCACAAAATGTTTTCACCAGCAGCCAAGCAGGCCCTAGCAGTGAGGGCTTTTACACACTCCAACCAAAATAAAACTCAAACAGCACTGAGTTAATTGAAGGCTGAATACAGCCACTGCCCTAGGCAGCAGCACTAGAACAGATGGGCTACAGCTCCATGGTTTCAGGGTAAATATGAGAAGCTGATCCTTGGCTGCAGCAGCACTGGAAGCGTTTTGCAGAAGTCCCTGTGCAGCTGGCAGCAGGAGAGAAAGATGATGCCAGGCAGCTTCTGGAGAGGGGCAGCAGGGTGGAGGGTGCAGGAAACACCAAACCATCCCTGTCCATAGCATGTGTAGGGAAGAAGTAAGGGACACACACCAAACATCCTTCATTGCTCCTAGACCAGACCTTGGGATGGCCTTTTCTTTGCACAAAGCCTCTTTGCACCCCTCTGCTACCAGGAGCAGTAAGTTGGATCTGCCATGGGTGGTGGGCAGGAGCAGGACCTTGATGCAAAGAGCAAACATCACATGTGTGGCTGCTGCCCATTACAGCACAGAGTCCTGTGGAAACCAACCCTGGCTTCAGGGTGCCACACACAGCTGCCAAGGGCTGCAGAGAACTGCACTTCACTCAGTGTCAATAAACAAGACAGAAAGCTGTGGTCACAGGCTTTCTTACCTGGCAAGAAATGTTTTCTTAGAAACAAATACTTTTTCAGCATTTAAGTCCTTCACATGAATAGAAAAAGAGAAATGATCCTCTGGCTCAATCTTGTCCTGCCTTCATCTTTCCAAAGCAAAGGGGCAAAAAACTATTTCTGACCAAAATATCTTGCACAGGCTTACAACACATTTTTAAAGATATGACATGCAACGTTTTGGAATATTCCTTTTATCTTAAACAAAACCTCCTATAATGTTATTTTACCAAAAAAAAAAAGGGGGGGTTTAGAAGTCACTGAATAAATAATGTTTACCCAAATGTAATGTTGCTCCATTAGTGACTTAAAATAAAGACATTAATGACAAGAACCTGATGGCACATATGGCCTGGGGCCACGTGGAAACCGCTTAGGGTTTCACAACCTGGGCATCACAGAATTTCCTTTGTTCATGGAACATCCCCACAGGGCTGAGAACACCCCAGGCAATAAGCACCACATTTCTGTATGTCACCCAGCAACGATGACTGATACTTCTAGAATGTTACTGAGTCTTTGATGCTTCTTTAATGTTATCTTTGGCACACAATTTCCTTTGAATTAAGGAAAAGAAAAATGCTTTGAAAACTTTTAGATGTATCAAGGCTCTTTGTAAGACACCAATGCTGTAAGGAGCTTCAATGCAAAAGTCTCCAAACAAACCACCATCTATTTTCTCCACCTTCTCCAGGTAGGGAAAAGACATCAGACAGGCACCCAGCTGAACAAGCTGGCAGGTGTTAGAGCTCAGCAGGCACCTCAGTGGTGTGCAGACAGCAACCTTCCCAGCAGAGCATCCCCTGCTCTGAGCCCATTGTGCTGCTGACACGACACAACCCACGCCGGTGGGGAGCTGGAGTGAGGCAGCTGCTAAATGCCAACTAAATCCCAGTCTGAACACATAGACAAAGTGCCTCTAGGTCCAAAAAGGAGCTTTTGCCAGCTCACACGGTTTGTCTCCTGCCAGGGGATGGCAATCTGCAGGCAGAGGTCACAGGCAGCCAAGAGCACCCAGCTGCTCCCAGGGGAGCTGGCACACAGGAAAGGCACTGCCCCACTGCAGCCATCCACCCGCAGGGATGTGCCCAAGCTTGTGGGGAGAGGGGACAGTCACCTGTGACAGCTCCTCTTATACTAAGTTTCACTTCTTTACCTTACCCTTTGGCACAGGTAGCTACACTTTCCAATGCCCGTAAATTCAAATGCACATGGTCAGCTTTAGACCTTTAAAATTAAATGATGTTTGAGTTATCTAAGCAAGAAAACAATTCCGTGTATTTTCTTCTCTTTTTCAGAGGCACTCCCATCTGGGAGGAGAACAAGAATAAAATACAATCTAAGGGAAAGATGCAAATCACTGAAAACAGGCACCAATAATGAAAGCATCCCTTCAGTTGCAAGATGGCACTACATGACACATCCTGTGCCCCAGGAATTTTTAATATTGAAAACTTTTTATTTGCTCTTTCATCCTCTTGTGCTTTTTCTTTTACTGCTCCAAAAAGTACAATTAGGTTTCTTATTATTACTGGAGAAAAAATGATTAAGAGACAGTCAGTGTGAACAATGCCCCAGAAAGCTACAAGGGCAAATGGCATTTCTGTGATGTGACCAAGGGGGACACAAGAAAGCACACTCAGCAAAAGTGAAGGGGCCTAAAGAAGGGCATGCTCTGATAATTACATCAGTCCAGAAGGGGAAAGAGAAAAGGGATCACACTGCCATCCTGGTTCTACAATGCCTGATCTGGCAACAATAAATTCTGTGGGAATGCTTCTAACGGGGTTGAACGAGAGACCCACTGAAAACAGCCAGAGTTCAATGACTTTTATGAGCAGGCCTATTATTATTGCCTCTTTATGAATGATGGGAAATTTTAAGAAGTAATATTTTGCTTATCACAAGCACTGCTGCAGTGAAACGAACTCATCCTCTAAGTGATTAGACCAGGTTACAAATCATTCATTTCTAGATTTTCATTTAACCAAAAGCAAAGGAAGCAAGTATTCATTTTTCCTCCTCTTTGCCAAATAAAATACTGGCACATGACTGCACAAATAATGAGAAATCAAAAAAGTCATATCTTTCACAGCAAAAAAATTAATCTTAAATTTTAAAGTGAAACTTTCACATATGCAATGGTAACAAGAAAAATACAGCTGGTTTTGTCTTCTCTTGACAGTAGTTTAGTGAAGGGGTGGAGAAATACACCATGAAAGCACAGGTAGCTTACTCTTTAAGTTTCAAAACACCTAGTATTATTTCCTAGTGTTGCTGAAAGTATAAAAATTTGGCTCTCAGAGAGGTAAAAAGATGACAAGTGCCACCTTGTGGGCATTTAATAAAGATGAAATTTAATGTTACTAATGATACTTTCTGTATCTCAGTCTCCAGACAACAGGCTGCTGCTGATTTTCAGTATTCCTGGAACACCCCCTTTGCTCTTTAAGAAAAAACAGACAGGTGGAAATTGCTTCCTGACATGGATCTCAGGTCAGCTGCAGGTAAAACAGCAGAGTCAGGTCAAAGGCTGTCTTGTAACCCTCTCATTTACATCACCACAAGTATCCTGAAATGTCTAATTTACACAGTGAACAACTTCCAACTGAAGATGTTGTCAAAATCAAATTTGCCTCTCTAATGTATCTATTCAAAAGAAAAACAGCCTTTTTTTTTTTTAAATTCACTGTGACAGAACTGACCATGTCTGACCGCAGCCCTGAAGAGATGGATCAATGAGTTTGGCAGTTTCCCATCCTCCCTGTGGGCTATTTGAAAGGTCTTTTGCAGTCTAATTTTGCAAGGTCAGAATTTTCAGAAATAGGCCTTTATTGGATGAATTGCCTCTTTTAGATTTAACAGGAAATTTTTCCAAGTTCCTTTTAGATTCAGTAAAGCAAACTCTTGTTCACTGTAAATTCAGAGTAATATCAGGTTGCACCAGCTTGAACACTGCAATCAGACTTCTTTGTTTTGAAACCCAGACTGGTTTTCTCTGTAGACACTGTTTTGGTCATGGCAAGTTAAATTCACGTGGAAGGCTGGAGAAATATCTGTTGAGGCTATTGCTCTCATAATCTCTCATTCCAGCCATAGCAAGGGATAATACAGGAGAAAACATTTGCCCTTTGACATTTTCTTTCCTATTTTTCCTTCTGCAAATCCTTCTTTGTCTCCTATTTTAAAAGTCTGCCTTCACAAAGACAAAGCTCATTTCTCATGGCTTGCTTCATTTCCTCCAACCATTAATAACACTAACAAGGGCACAGCAGTTTTACCATAACTCCAAGCCAGTGACAACTGTTATAGCCATGGTCTCAAGGCATTCACAGAAATACTTTTTTGTCTTCATTTCTCTAGATTGGAGTTTGATTACACAAATATTCTGAACAGTTACCCTACTAGTGAAAAAAACCAACAATGATATGGTGTAAAAGTGTCTTCCAGCTGTAAATTAATCTTCTCCCCTGAATATGTCTGTCCAGTCAAAATTGAGCAGAAAAGACCCTAAAAAAAGGACAAGCACTTTTGAAATACAACCCCTCCATCCATTGCATAATCCCCTAATTTGCTGAATGGGGAAATATGCTATAACACTGTTTGCTTGGTTCCTTTGATTTGTTTTTCCACACACAACACCAACATAATGAACATAAGTTCACTTTCCTATTCTAAAATACACTTTTAAGTAGAGTATTGTGGCTTTACCAAAAGCTAAACCTCAATAAAAGAGCGTAAGACTGACTCTGCCCCCCATCCCTTGGTAAAAACTTGCTGAGAACTTGTCCATCTTTGCGTTTCAGACCAAGATAGCTGCTGTGCATTCATTAACCTCCTGGGGTAAAAAATACCAAAACAAAACCCTAAACCAAACATCCATTACCAGCCCAGGCAAAAATCAGAGCCTTCCAGAGAAAATTAAGAGCAGATCTGATTTCTGACTGCTGTTACAACTGGCATCAAGACAGACTCACATGTTCCAAAGCACATCAACTGTGTCAGATGGTCAAACCAATGCAGCTTCTCCTTCCTCAAACTTGACCTATTTAAACTCTTAGACCATCAAGTTATAAAAAACCTCTTATGATTCCTATTACAAACAGATTTTTCATTTTCCAAAACAGCTGTCAATAACACACACCATTGCTCAGCAAAAACATGGTTTGTATTTACATCCTTACTTTCAGAACAGACACAACGACCAAGTAAAGTACCCAGCCCAAGATCATGATTGCTTTTTAGTGTCATGAAGGAACGTCCTAAAAAAAAATATTGGCAGGGTCTGAGACAGGAAATGGAAACAATGTGGTGGGATGCCTTTTTTTTAATTGGAATTTAAGATTTTATTCCAAAAGGCATTCTCTGATTGCTGTGAGCTTCTCCCCAGTCAGAGACGCACTACTCCTTATCTGGTCTGCTTCTCATATAAAACATTCAAGAGGCCTCCAAAGAAATGAATTAGGATGCTCCAGGTAGAAAGGCTGAAAACTTCACATTTCCTTTTGGCAACGTCACAGTTCACTATTATAACTGCAGCCAATGAACTATGGTGAAAGCTTTACACCAATAGCCCCTCCCTGTTTATAGCATTACATCCATCTTTTTCATAATGATTTTCCTGCTTGGCAGGCTCATCTGCTGCACTAGGCAGGAAGCAGACAAAGGAGAGAGAGCAGGGCCAGTCCATGGAGAAGCTGTGCTCTGGGTGCACTCCTGCAGCACCCAGCACATGGTGTGACTGGGGCCACAGCCAAACAGTCTCAGATATGCTTTAGCAGCTCTGCAAGCACTGAGAGCTTTTCTGCATGGGCTTCCCCTCTGTCCTCAGCTCCTTCTGAGTTTGGGAGGAGAAAAGCAGATCAGGGGAGCTGGGAACAGGCTGCTGGAAGGAGAGCTGAACAGAGGCTTGGTACTGCCCTGAAGGAATGGGAGAAATAGCTGGAAAGCTTGATATGATCAATGCTCAGAGATAACTTCAAAGTCCTTTTTCAGTTAACCCCATGTTTCTTTGCCCCTACAGAAGATGGACTCAGATGGTTTTCTTATCTCTGTTTTGAAATTGTTTTCTTTCTCCTTTTTCTCCACTAATTAGAAGAAAGGCAAATTTTTCCACAAGTAATGGAAACGTGGGTTATTAGCTCTCATGTTATCATGGCACCACATTAAATGGGCTTCCAACAATTATGAGCTGCATTTCTAGGATATCAAAGCATCCTTACTGGAACTGAGATCCCATGGAACTGTCCACAAGTGAAAAGCAGACTTAGTCCTACATAATAAGCCATCTAAAGAGAAAATAACAACAGTAGCTGGTGAGAGAAGCAGAGGCCCTTGCAGATGAGTTCATTAAAGAAAGATCAGTATCTCTATTCCCAAGTCTTGCTAACCCAGTATTCCCCCAGCCAGAATTGTCTCTCTGGATAACAGTTTTTTTTTGTGTCTTCAGCCCCACTTAGAGTTTATAAAGAGAACCCTATCACTGCAATTGACAGCACAGGAAAACACAGACAGACAGACAGAAGGATAGTGATAGGATGTGACAGATGAAAAATCAATTTTATAATTTAAAAATGGTCCTGGTCTGACACAGCTTGGTGAAAACTGCTGTGAGGCAGAATGTTGCAAGCAATTGTCAGAGACTGTGATACACAGGATATCCACAGAGAAAGAAAGGCAAATGCTAAGACAGCTCTGAGACATGGCAAGCCCTGCCTGTGCCTTCCACAGCTGCTCTTGCACAGCAGTGGGAGAAGGAAAATGCCAGTTTTTTACATTTAAAAATCACTATTAACAGCAGCATCAACACCACCCCACCAAAAAAGCAATAAAAAAAGACCTTTCTGCTTCTCACAGACCTTCCTACTAAGTGAGAAAAAAGTCAACAAGCTGAGTTAGCCAGAGTGAGCTCTCCCTCTGACAGAGCAGTCTGCAACTCTCTCATCTCAGAGGCTGCTTGGGCTCCTGTCCCAGGAGTGCTGCATGCTCTGTCCCACCTGGGGCTCACCCTGCCCCAGGGACAGCTGGGACACAGGGACTGCAGTTCAGCTCCTGCTAATTCCGAGCCTGCAGAAGAGCAAGTCGAGGAACAATTATCATCTTTGGTCTAATGCAGCTGGAGGTGGATTGGGTGGGGTTATCTACAGATAGTTAACTGTACTACCTTACATAGTACAGTTTCAGGAAAACCTAAGGAACACAAGATGCTCCATTGAGTTCTTGCTGTGCTTGCTGCTCTGCCACTGAGGAGGGGCACACAAGGGTGCAGGGAGGGGACTGTGGCCACAGCTTGCTTTGACATGATGTGGCATTGGGAAATACACAGGTCAGCCAGGAGCTCCCTGAGCACCACAACAAAGCAACAGCACAGCTTCAGGCCATGAGCTCATCACTGGAAATGGATGCTGTGACAAGCTTCCTCTCCTTCTGTTTCTATTAAACCACTGAAGATTTTTCTCAGCACTTGTTAAGTCCCATTTATAAATATAGTGCTTAAAAAAAAAGCCAAAAAGGAAATCAGTAGAATTAATTGCTGTGTCAAAATTATGCTTCCTTAATTGGAAGGATAAACCCACGTGTGCATGTTCTGCCTGTAAGAGAGAAGTGAGGAAGAAGTACATCCTGTTTGGGGGTTTTTGTAGGCCGCTTTTTTAATAAAAAATGATCCCAGATTGCACTGAAACACTGTGTCCAGATTCACATGGAAACCATACAGCACAGCTAAAAAACACTGGCCCTACCAAATAATTATCAGCAATTTTATAGTCTGTAGCCTGGTCTGGACTGCATATGTATCAGATACTAATTCAGCATTGAGGAGAATGACTTGTGAGCAATGTGAGCACAAGGAATGGTCAGGTACTGCACTAAGGCACTGAGTCTGTTTCTCCTCTTTTCACAGTCCCCTCTTTACACCACACAATAAATAATTTAGGCCCTCCTTTTCCACTGCTGCAGCAGTACCCTAAAACTTTCCTACATGAAATACTGTGAGGGTGCTGAGGCACTGGAACAGGTTGCCCAGAGAAGTTGTGGCTGCCCCATTGCTGAAAGTGTTCAAGGCCAGACTGGACAGGGTTCTGCTCTGGTGGAAGGTGTTCCTGCCCATGGCAAGGGGTGCAGGAACTAGATGACCTTGAAGGTCCCTTCCAACTGAAACCCCTCTGTGAGTCGATGATGCTCTATTGTACTTGCTATGTAATTTGAATGGTTGCAGCTGTGGTTCTGTAGCTGTAGTAACACACAATGCAGTGGGCAAAACAACTCTACTATTTAGGAAGCAGAGTTTTACCTTTATGTTTAGATTGAACTTTCACACAAGCAAGCTGCCTTGGGACATGCAGCTTCTGATCAAGATCAGAAAATATATATTTTAATTTCAGCTTCTTAAATGGCAAGACTGCTCTTGCAACAAAGGAAGCAGGAAGGAGATGGGTAGCAGAGAGGAAACCACCACCTCCCACCAGCACCAGCAGTACCCAGACCCAACCACGTTATGTGCTCAGCAGGGCCAGATTCTGCCAGCTGCACCAAAGCTGGATGTGACAATGGCTCCCTCACAGAACTGACAGACACCAAAAGGAAGTTACCTGCTCACTGTGAGCAGGAAAGTCCAGCCTGCAAACTCTTCAGAGGGCCACAACCAGAGAATGCAGTTTTCCTAAGGCATTCTCCCAAGGGATTAAGCTTTGGTCACATGAAAAACAGACAACTTTATCACATCCCATCAGCATTAACAAAATCTTAGCCAAAAGCAAACCAGCCACAACATGACCAGTGTTCCATGATGCTTATCACATAACAGCTAATAAGGTCATGAAAATAAATTCAGGGATGAATGTATCAAAATATATAATGGAAATTAGACTCACAGATGAATAAATAAAATTCTATGAGCACAATTTCCAGTAACCTTCAAATCACTTCATATATATAATTTTCATTTCATATGTCTTTTTCATTCAGAGTGCTCAAATATCAACCAATTCTTACACATTCACAGAGGCTGCTACACACACAGCAACACTATTGGCTTCCAGCTGGGTGTGACCAACTCCCTCCCTCCAGCCAGGACAATGACCCATCACTCACTCCACACAGAGCCAAACCCTCAGAACAGCATGGAGAACTGCAGAAACTCTTCCCAGCATCTTTCTGGGCATGACCAGCAAGGGTGCCTGAGGCCCAGATGCCATGCAATTCCCAAGTCCTGGCTACGTTGTTAAATGCTTTAGAAGACCAAATATTTCAGAGACCTTAAATGGTACTTGTTGTCTTACATAACAAGAGTTCTATTACCATTGTAGTGCAAGGATTCCATACCACCAGAGTTTTGTCCCTCCTCGATGCTTCTTGTAGCAGCTCCTCTAAGCACTGACTCTTCCTGATCCTTGCAGCAGCCATCTGACTCCAGTTCCACCAATCCACTCTCTTATACCACTTGTTCTTACTGGCTACAGCTGTGGCCTGTTAAGATCAGGCCTGCTCCTAATCTTTCATAATTGGTCCAGCTGCAACTCGTTGGGGGATAAGATTACATTCTATACCACCTTCATTTACCCATACTGTATCCTCCTACAGTACTTTTCCTTGTTTCAACACAGACTCAAAAAAGCAACATCTAGAGGGTTTTTAGCTTTCTGCCATCATTTGTGAAGATGCACAAGCCAGATACAATCCATGGCACTGAAAGAATAACCGAGCCAGGTGATGATTTTGTGAGGGAGGAGGAAGCATCTCATCATCTGCTAATAACTACAGAAGAGCCCTTGGGCCAGATCTCGGGGCTGCTTTGTTTCCTTGTGAGGACATTTGTGTGCAGAACTGTACAACCTCTGTCCACAGGGTGGAGCAGCTCAGCAGCCTGAGCTGTGCATGCTACACCCCACGTTCAGAAAAA